>NW_009648960.1:787038-850036 GCF_000708025.1 Charadrius vociferus
CAGGAATGTGCACAGGGAAATCTGAGTGTGATGTGGAAGTCGCATAATTCAAAAAAATGGATTAATAGGCTATACATACACTTGTAAAGAAGATGGTTTTGTAGTCTGAACTGAGCTGGGGAGCATTAGGAATTGAATGGTGCCGGCAATCAGTGTGTAAGCCCATTCTCTGGCCCCCATTCATTCTTCTGGAAGAGAAATAGTAATGAATTAAATAACATCCGAAGCTTTGGGGGTGCCTCTAAGCAGAAGTTAGGATGCTGCACTAGCCTCCCCCTTAGCTTTCTGCCTCTGCTCCCTTGGGAGGGAGAGCTGTGATGTTCCCCTTTTCCACGTGCAGCTTGGTCCAGGAGGTGGCTGGCACTGAAAGGATGGCAATGAGATGCTTCCACAGTGAAAGAAAGCAAGCAAGCAGAAAGGCAGTGGCATGTCTCTCCTTGGTAGCTGTTTACCACAAGTGCCTCAGACCCTTTGCCTTTATTGCACTTTGAAAATGAACAGTGTTGCACTTACTGGGCTTTTGGAAACCCTCAGCGGAGTGGACTGGGATGCATTACTGTCCTCTTTGAGTCTTCCCAGTAGAAAGTTATGAGCCATTCTGGATGCGTTTAACAACCATGGTGTGTTTGGTCTGTAGGCTAGGTTAAATACTTTCAACTGAATGTCAAAGGACTCCTTTGCGCACTGCAAAACTCGTGGACCTTAAAATTTCCAGGAAAGGAGTAGCACATTGACCAGCTACTGCACACTAATGCTACCTAATTGGGGTCTGGTGGCCATGTTACCCAAAATACGTGCTTTTACGAGGTAGGATGACTCTGGAAGAGCAGTCTCCACAGCTGATGATGGGAATGCTGATGACCCAGAAGATAAGCTGCGGTGGGGTTGGTGGGAGTTGGTAGGGTCTGCTTGTCCTTGTCCCGTTGCAGGCAGACTAGGAGAGTCTTCAGAAAGGAGG
The DNA here is from genome assembly GCF_000708025.1 of Charadrius vociferus. NCBI lineage: Eukaryota > Metazoa > Chordata > Aves > Charadriiformes > Charadriidae > Charadrius > Charadrius vociferus. The sequence continues at coordinate 787,997 of NW_009648960.1, forward strand.
GGGCGCAAGTTGTAGCAGAGGACCACGCAGTGGCAGGGACAGCTTGGCGCCTGGCATGTCTCCTTCTCTGGGAGCAGATTTGCGGTGTCAGTGAGCAGGCCAGTTCCATCGCCAGAGCATGCTGGGAAGAGGTAGAGCTGGGGATGTAAAATAACACAGACCTCGAGTGGTGGCCACACTGCTGCAAAGGGGGCTGGTGCGCATGTCTGGGGGAGAAAAGCCCCCAGAGAAGAAATCCCATAAGAGCTGCCACCTTGAGCAATGTGCTCTGTGGCAAAGGGCTTTTTAGGAAAGTGACACTGATCCTGTGTGGGTTTGATGGTTTACATCCCTTCTGTTAGCTCTTCTTAGAGGGAGAAGGAGCCTTGTGGGGTGCAACCGGAGCTGAGCTCCTTCAGCTGCTGGGGACGCATGGCTCCTTTGTCAGGCCATCAGATGTTGGCAGCGGGCACCCAGCCAGCAGGTCACGTCTCTGTAAAGGCACCATCAGGCCTGGGTGCCAGCGTTCCCACCCAGCCATTGGGAAGAGGGCACCTGCTTCCCCCGGGCATCCCTGCTGTCAGCTGCAGCTGCCGTGTCCTTCCCCTCCCGGCCCCTTGCAGCTGCAGGCGAGGTGTCTCCGTGCATGCAGCATCTCAGGGCACACGGCACTATTGGTGCCAACTGCCAGCCGGGCAGGGGGAGGCTGCTGCCACGCCGGCCGGGAATTTGGACCCCGTGAGCCATTTGTACAAAGCCATCTGCCTGTCCCCGGGTACTGAGCCGGGGACCAGCATGGCCGTGGCGGAGCTGGAAAGGCACAGCAATGAGTGACATCTATCTTCCCTTAATATTAAACCCACGTCCTGCCCGCGGCTGCCTGCGCTGCTCAGCTCCTTACAAAAGGATGAAAAGACGGGCAGCCTCGTGCTCTCCGGATGAGCCAGCAGCTGTGGAGGTGTTTGTGGTCAGTGCTGGGAGCGCGGGGGCTGCATGACCAAGCACCCCATTTATCACCCACACACACACCCAGCAGCCATGGTTCCTTATCTCTCTTTCCAGCACTGGTGTGGTCCGTGCCAAAGACTGGAGCAGAAGAAATTGGTCTCGGTGTCACCTCCGCAGCTGCCTTCTCAGCTGGCGGGTCCTGCTCTGCCTGTCTCGCACCGCTCTGGCTTGCTGGGTGCTGGTGCCCCCCTTTGCTGTGCCTGGGTGCTGGGGGTTTTCAGATGCTATGCTGGGAAATGCTGCTCACAGCTCCTTCAGCGAGGGGCTTCTGGGGGCTTTCTCAACCACGGCTTTATAAATTCGAACAGATGTGTTTTTGAAAAGTTCAGCTCTGAGGCATGCTCTCTTTTTAAATGGTTTCAGTGGAAATTTGCACTTCAGTGGATGTGTGGAAAAATAGTGTTTTCAAAGTGAAAATGAAATGAAAACCAGCCTACCCTCTCCTCCCCCTTCCTCCCCCAGTGAAACATTTGGAAAGTGGGGCCTCTGTTTTGAAATATTTGAAGCACAGAGACATCCTTCTTTTTACTTCCTCCGCTTTGCTGTTCCTTTCTTTGCTTCTATTTCCCTTCTTTATGTCTCAAGTCCGTCCCCAGCCAGCTCCCAGCTCCCCTTGACACTCGTAGGGTGCAGGATGTCACGAGAGGTCTGCTGAAGTGTGTTAAGTCCCTATTTTTCCCATTTTTTTTGGTAAAATGTATTCAGAACTGAAACTGTCTATAGAAACTTTGTACTTTTTACATAAATTAGGCTTTATAATTTATGCCTGCTTCCCTGGGGTTGTGCCTGTGAGCTGGCCGCCTTGGGTCCTGCCCATGCATGGGAAGGAAAGTGGATGGTTTCCCAGGAGCTCTGTGTTTACCTGTGGATGTGGAGCTGGTTTGCACTGGCAGCTTGCTAAAATCCTCACGTCCTGCTGCACATCCTTCCCTCTCCGGTTGGGGAGATGATGCTCTGTGCTGTGGTCCTGCACCCGCAAGGTGGATTTAACACAGAGGGGCTGTGCTGCATAAGTTTGTGTGTGTGTCAGCTTGGATATGGTGTTCTGAGCATCGTGTCTGAGAAACTCTTCTTATTCAGAGGTTGTCCCCTTTGCTGGGTAAAGTCTGTGTCTGGAAATAGCTGGTACTGATGCCTATCTCTTCTTCTAGCTTATCATCGTGTGGCCATGCGAGAGGAACGGGCAAGACCTACAAGAAGGGCTGTGGTGGGGTGTTTGAGGCTGCAGTGGATGATGCAATGTCGGTGCTTTCATAGCTGTCTAGACAGAGAGACGCGAAGGGCATGCCGACTGCTGGCTGTGAGTCATGGAGCCAGGCTAGTGGAGCTGAGATTGGAGGGATGCTGTTGGATGCAGGGGAGGAAGGACCCGGCACTGCGGATCAGCGGTGATGAGACACTGCGTCTGGGCATTGTACAAGGAGCTGCTCACGTGGTTTCAGTCGAGCCAAAATATGCTTTCAGAAAGAGAACGGACCAGATGTCTTATTATTGCTGCTCACAATGGTGTCCTCCGAGTACAACGATCCATCAGGGGGCTCGGCACAGCCCTACAGAAAAGTCCCTGACACGTTTTTACAGCAGGGCCAGGTTCTCACCACTTGTGTGCATTTGTACCCCTTGACAAATAGCTGTTTGACTTCAGTTTTGTTCAAAGTCACGGTGGTGTCAAGCACAGGGCTCCTATTCAAGTGCCCACCAACGGTGGTCCACAACTCGCTGTTTCCTCTTCTTTTCTTGCTTTGTTTCCCTGTGACAGTCACTCGGGAACTTTTTCTTTTTTTATGTTATAGGGTTTTTGAAAGACAATTTTAAAGGATTTATCCACAGCAAAACAGTGCCTCTAATAAGATCTGTAAAAATGCCTCGGGAGTATATGGTGTGAGGAATTCCCATTTGCATTGATGTGTTGCTGACATGACACTTAATTTCTTTTCTTTTCTTTTTTGGTAGTTTTTTTCCAACAAGTTGATTTATAGAATTGGCTGGCAAAGCCTTGCATACATTGAGAAATGCAGTTCTTTCTACAATGGACCAGCTCATCCTTAATGAATGGTTCCTCTTAAAGCTGGGAGATGTGCTCCTAACTGCTCTGAGCACCTTGGGCATGGGGGAGAATTAGCAGCAGGTTATGAACTGCAGTGTTTGTCCTGCTGTATAAATCTGTATAGGAAAGTTGTTGACTTTAAACTGCTTTCTAAGTTATGCATGTACCCAAAGTTGGCTATAGAGAATGGACCCCAGATGTGTCATGGGCTGTTCATGTAGTGCAAGGATGTCCCAGCCTGCAGCAACTGGCAGTGCGAGCTCCCAGGGTGCTGGTAAAATCCCTGCAAATCAGTCCATACAACCCTGGCTGCACAGTGACAATATGACGTTTCTGTCTAGGTCTCCTGCTTATTAAAGGTTTGGGTTTATAAATGAGGAGTCTTTTGTATTCTCCAGACTCTGACATTTTGCCGTACTTTGCTAGCTGAAGTGCCCCTTTGACTTCAGTAAGTATTTTGTGTGCTCAGATAGCATTTTCGATCACTTGAGCCTGAAAGGGAAGAGGATTTATGGAACAGGGAGCGTGAGGCACCAACTCAGCAAATACCAAAGCCTGTATGTAAGTGTTTGCAGGTTGGAGATATAAGTATGCAAGTGGTCTTGATCTTCTTAAGCCACTCCATATTGCTGGGTCTAAAGGCTGAGCTGAGAACATGCAACGCAGTTTGCATATTGACATTTTCAGATGCCTTGTGTAAGGAGAGCTTTCTCTCTGCTGTGATCTTGCATCTTCTTCCAATCACTCTCAGTCTCAGCCTGTTTAATAGACTTACAGCTACTCAGCACCCTCAGCAGATGCTGAATGTCACATTGTCAGTGTAGTAGATTCATTATCTTCTTACAGTCTTAGTCTCCATTCTCTTAAATTTTGGCAAGTACATGATGATGTATCTGACCTATTATTGTTTTCTCTCTCCTTCTGACCTGTTGATGACTCCCAGCTATGGGTCATCATTATAAAGGTCTTTTGTGGCCCTTCCTGTGCTTTTACACTTTCTCTAAAGATTAGCTTTCACTCCAGCCTTTAAAGTCATCTCTCAGCATGTTGCAAGCTTCTTTGTAGCCAGGTAGTGCCTGGAGGGTTCTTGTGGCAGATAATGTGAGCATCTCGATTGGTAATTGTAAAGTCAGGATCTGTAATTAATTTTTCTATAAAACTCTCAACCTCAAGGTGAGCCCTTATCCATCTATTAATTAGCACAGGGAAAGGACGCTCTTGTCTAGAGGTAGAAGACAGAAATGGGAGGGGGGAGAAAAGAGAATTGGCTCCTTTGTTTGAGTGATAAAAAATGAGTGATAAAACGAGAGTTTGGCTAAAACCAGTGAGGTTTTAACTCTTGGAAACACAGACTTAAAAAGAATTGGAGAAAATAGTCCTAGAATAGGCACCTGAGAATCCATCCAGCAGATTCTTCTCGTTCCAAAGCAAGCTCAGCAATACCTGCATGATTCTTTGTAAATGTTTGTTTAACCTGTTTCTGGGACAGCTGAAATGTTCTTTTTTGCAAACACGAGGCTCAGGAGCACACATAATCACTTGGTTTCTTGTGTTAACCACTGTGAGCTGTGGCTTTGGGAAAAGCACCAAATATCGCAAGAGCTGTTAACACTTCATTATTTGCATAAATTTATTTTTAAAATTCTTTTCTTTTTTAAATAAAAACTTGTAAGCAGTTTAAAAATCCTTCTATGGAAGGCTCTGCCAACGAATAGATTTTTTTTTTTACAAAATTTGATGTGGAATTGATTATACAGTCCTATGTACTGGAGCCCTCCATGGAAGGAGAACTTGATGTACCTCCATGTAAATCTATGGGCAGTAGGGCTTGTTCTGCCAGATTGAAAGGAAAGATAAGAGTCCCCTAGGGATGACAGTACTATCATCTAACAAAAGCAGATAATGTCTGACAAATCTTATTAATATTGAGGATTCTATCCTCGGCTGCATCAGAAGTGTGGCCAGCAGGGCAAGGGAGGTGATTCTGCCCCTCTATTCTGCTCTTGTGAGGCCCCGCCTGCAGTACTGCATCCAGCTCTGGAGTCCCCAACATAAGAAGGACATGGACCTGTTGGAGCAACAGAGGAGGGCCACAAAGATGATCAGAGGGTGGAGCCCCTCTCCTCTGAAGACAGGCTGAGAGAGTTGGGTGGGTCAGGCTGGAGAAGAGAAGGCTCTGGAGAGACCTTATAGCAGCCTTCCAGTACTTAAAGTGGGCCTACAAGAAAGCTGGAGAGGGACTTTTTACAAGGGCACGTAGTGATAGGACGAGGGGGGATGGCTTTAAACTGGAAGAGGGTAGATTTAGAATAGATATTAGGAAGAAATTTTTCTCTGTGAGGGTGGTGAGGTGCTGGAACAGGTTGCCCAGAGAAGTTGTGGAAGCTCCATCCCTGGAGGTGTTTAAGGCCAGGTTGGATGGGGCTTTGAGCAACCTGGTCTAGTGGTAGGTGTCCCTGCCCATGGCAGGGGGGTTGGAATTAGATGATCTTCAAGGTCCCTTCAAGGTCCCCCCTTCATTCTATGATTCAAAGTCTGCTGAGCTGGAGGTTGTGGCGATATGTTATTAGTTGGTAAGAATACCTGCTTGAGGACCATGCAGCTTTGCCAAAGAAGAAATGAAGATTAAAGAACATTGAAGTAGATAGTTGAAGTGTTGGTTGGACTACCTTAAAAAAAAAAAAAAAGCAGCTATTTCTTTTGACCCTATTGAAGGCTTTTGGCAGACTCTTGGGAAAAAAGTTTTAAATTATTTTGATTCAATATCTTTCATTTTCCCTGAAGTGAAGAACTATGTTTGTTAAGACTAATGTGAAAAAAAAAACCCCAAACCCACAACATGTTATTTTTTAAAAGGTAGAAAGTAGCCTATAGCTGTATTTGGTGTGACTGTAGTCTATTGGTAAGCACAGCTTTGGGTGGTAGGCTAACAGCAACTCATAGAAACACCATGTCTACAAGTGACAGCAAGCTGACTTTTCACCCTCTGATCTGGGCTGATGGCTACCTTTTGAAGACCCTCGTGGTGATTAAGGGATGCACTGTGATTACATTTCCAAGCCTCTGATAATCACATATTCCACTGGAAAGCTAATGGGAGAGAGCTGTGCTGTAATACCATGAACTGCTTTGGAGACATTTAAGTGGAAGTGCGTTAAGACATGATTTATATTCACCACTGAGCCTTGAAATTTCTTCCAGGAGGTCTCAGCATGCTTGTATGTCTTGGCTCTGCAGGTTACAGGGACACTGAGAGATAGCTGAGCTATCATGGACAGTTCTGATTTGTGGGGTTCCTCGAAGCAGGCAGCTTCCCCGGTGGGTGTGATTTTTTTGGTTTTGGTTTGTTTTGTTCATTGCACAAGACTTTGGCATACTGCCTTTCACCTTGTCTCCAAATGGTTGTTTTTAACTCTGTGTCCCACTCAGTGACTCAGGTCTAAGGCATCTTGTTCAGTGCAGTATGTTTCTTGGAATTTTTTTTTGCTTTTCCAGATGTGCATGAGCTCTAGGACGATAACTGGAATGGAGACAAGTGTTATGAACAGCTTTGGTGCTCAGCTGTAGTTCTCCCAGAAGGTGAAAGGGGATGAGGCTTCAACGTGGTACAGAGCACCCTCACTTTCTGTCCAGTTGCAGTTGATGACTTGTACCCCTTTGGAGCTGGGCCAGGTGGCAGGTAACCATTGAGCTGTTTTATTCTCTAGCAGCGTTGGCAAGCATTTCAGATGAAACCACCACCAAAATAGTGTCTTCAGTGTACTCTGCAAGACGCAGTGATTCAGCATAGGTCCTCTCTAGAGACAGCCTCTAAAAACGAGGGTCCAAAGTCCAAAACTGGAAACTGCCGAGGCCTCCCTACTCACCTCCCAACTGATGCTGTGAGTACCTCTACTCAACCTGGTTGATCCTGGAGTCTTTAGGGTGGCTTAAGGTTCTACCTCAGCATTGATCTCAACAACCTGTAGTCTATCTACCTACTGTTTGAGGATGATCAGGACAGAGAAATCAGGTAATTGCATGTCTCAGTTTGAAGGCTCAGCTTCCCCAGTATAAGCTCATGACATGAGACCACCTTGTAAATCCAGCTGTGGCTCCATCCATTGGCTGTGGGCCTGCAGGACACTATGTGCCCTCGCTCTCCCCCGTAAGGACTTGTGTTGAAACACTTGCCCAGGAGAACAGGCAACCTGGGCCACTTGTCTTTTGTTCCCCTGCCTGAAAGATCCCCACCACAGGTCCACCTCTGAAACTAGGCTACTATGCAAAAACAGCTGGTAAGACTGATGGTCAAGGAAAGCAACCAGTGCCTCTGCCTCCCAATATCTGGACCACTTGTCCCTCTGTGGGTCGTGATTCCTTTTTGGAGAGTCCAGCACCATCCATGTCTCCCTACAAGGAGTGTCCAGGATCAAACCACCCAGATTTCCAGCTTGGACTCTCCACAGTCAAAGCAAACCAAACTTTTAAATATTTCTGAACTCTTGAAAGACCCTCAGATACTTTGATGATAAGCCCAGAAATGCTTGGGTTATTACCTGCTAATAAGCATGGAGGTATGCCAGCGCTGGGAACAGCTCATGCTGTCATCGCAACATGGGACAAAATGCTGGCTGAACACTTGAACACCTTCATGTAGATGTTTCTGAAGAGCCTAGGCTAATGTGCTCAAAATGGGGGTTTTAGCTACAGGGCTCTCGCGTAGCTCCTACTAGTTTCTGATCTGGCTCTTGGAATCCTGGCCCATATGCAAGTCAAGCTGGCTTTATTCAGCTTCTTTCCTATAGGGCAGGCAGTGCCTTACTCTGAAATGGGAAGGAATGAGCCTCTGGTATGCCAAGACTATGGATTTTTGATGGTATCTTGTGAAAATGTTTCTGATTGGCATTCTGGCCTCTTGCTTCCTGGGATACGTGTTTCACTTTGCACTGACTTGCAGTGAAAAATGTGTGATGGCAGTTTGAAGAATTGTGTTTTCCACCCTGCTATCAAACCAGATGCTTTTCCCTTAGGCAGATCTTTCTTTTTTATTTTTTTCTCCCCAAGCTAAGGTTTTTAACTGAATTCCTACTGGTAGAGTTTCCTCCCTTTCGTATTGTGCAAAGACCTGGCAGTGGGGTCAGGACTTGCCTGCATCTGGCCAGAGGTCTTGTGATCCAAAGCACCATGATGGAAGCTGGAAACAGGCAAGGGGAATTTCTGTGTATTTTGGAGGGAGCAGCGTCTGATATGGAAGCACATCTGCTTTTGTCTAAACTGAAGTCCATGCAGCCACACCCCTTCGTATTGGAATTATAGCATTAATTAAAGCTGACTGGGAATTTCCCAACTTTGATATGCAGTGATTTTTGCAGGTTGAAATTTCCAGCTGAAAGTGCATTGAAAGACTGGAGAGTTTGTGCAAAATTATGGCTAAAAAAAAAAAAAAAAGAAACCCCACACCTAACCTGATTTTGCCACGTTCTCCCCTAAATGACATGCCCAAGGTCCCACAAGAAGTCTGTGCCACTCTGGCAGAGCAAGGAGTGCTGCTTTTCTTTTCCTTGAACCTGCATCTGGCATTAGAGGATCCCTTGTTCCAGCTGGGAGCAACCTCAGCCAGAGCTTGGCTTTGCCGAAGCAGGGTTAGTGTGTCCTCACCATCAGTGCTTCCACCGGCAGAGATGGAGGAGGGGGTAAAATGGATCATGTAAAATGGTCATTACAGGAAAAAGAGACTGAAACCACATCCATTTCTGTCTCCAGTCTGTGACTTTTCAGCTGTCTGTGAGTAACTGGATGGCTGCTGGGAATAGCAGCAACCTGACTGTCATCTCTGCACTTCTCTGTCAAGACGAGACAGCTCTGAAGGAAATTAGAAATATGTTTTTTCATCTTGTTGCCATAAGAACTTATATGAGTTCCTCCTCTGTGCTCTGACTCCTGGCTTTTGGTGAGGTGGTTTCCATCTCGCTGCTCGTCTGGCATTTCATTATAGTACAGCTTCACATAGGTGGGTAGAAGAGGAGGCGGGAAGGTGTCTCTTTAGGTGACGCCTCTAAGGACCTTAAGAGAAACAAAACATTAAGTCATCTGAAGGGCTTCTTAGACTTCTAGCTAAGTTTATAGGTCATGTTAACAAACACAGTGTACCATCTCCCCTCATGCCTAGACAAGGCTCAATGGGCTCTGCAAATAGCAAGGTCTTATTTGTGTGCTGCAACCTATCTATAGCACCAGACACTGATTCACATGCTAAGTTGGTACTGATGGATGCTATAAGTTGTGTATTACATCATTACCATAGTTCGTTCTTGTTACTTAACCATAAGGAGAGCTTTAGACATTGCATGCATTTTGATCATAACTGCTACAGATGTTCATAACCTACAAAACTGACCTTTTTGCAACTCTTTGACCTTTAACACATGAATAGCAAGGCAATCTTAGCAGCACCTTGCTTTTCTTAGCACTTTGGATGTCATAAAATTACAGAGCATCCCAGTCATCTCAAGAAAATGTATGTCTTAATTTATTCCAGCCTTGAAAATATTCTTAGCTGTTTTGCTAATCAGCCCTTCAAAGGATGTGCATGAACCCTTGTGCCCCCCTCCCACCACCTCTAAACCTTGGCTTGGTGAAGGATGCTTCTACAATACTCAACTATCCTGAGCGTTTAAGTTTAAAGGAGGGTCAAATTTAAGCTCATTCCTACTTCAGGTTACAGGCTTTACTGTGTAATGGTGAACCTGGGGAGCTAAAGCCGGATCCTGATGGCTTCGGACATAACGTGGATTTATCCTGGATGAAAATAGTGCTTTAAACAATCTGATGAAGTTGTTAGGACAGTTCAAAACAGGGAGGGCTTCTCTGTGGCAGAACTAGATAGGTAAATAAATTCCTTTTTAAATGCAATTTAATGCATTTGTGTGGTATTAACTGAGTAACCCATATTGGTAGAGGTAGAAGATTCCTGTCACCCTGTGGTGGGAACCTTCAGACATCTGAAGCTGAAGTACCTCCAAGCTGAATTACTTGATCTTAAGAAGTCAAGTCTTGCAAACTGGATTTGTTCTCCTTACGTGCTTTTTCCCTGCTGTCAGAAAAGCTTTGGGACTCTCTGCTGCTTGATTGTATCTTGAATTCTTCTCAGTCCTCCCCATATGTGTGACCCTGACTGGTCGCCAAACAAAGGGTGATTCAGACATTTTTGTCTCAACCTACAGTCTTGAGGGCTTAAGCAAAGCCTTTCAGGCAAGGTCAAGGACAAAGATTTGAGGAAGGATTTTGCTGTGGAGGATCACACTTTGGTTGCTATCTTGATTAAATTAAACTAAGCATTGTGCCCAATGAACTCATGTAAAATTCATGCTCTCAACTCCCCTCAGTGCTTTATTACGTGTTTTAATTGTTTTACTCCCTTTTCTACATGTTGTCTTAGATGTGCTTAACATCAGGAACTTTGTCTTCCTTTGTACAGTAGTTGTTGGTGGGTTTTGACTGGTGGGATCTTGGCACCAGTCTTCTGCTTTGGGAAGTGGATCAGACCAGCCCCATGAATGGGCCAGAAGAAGTTGATGGCATTGCTTTGCCCAGAGACTGCTGCAGTGGTTGAAGTCTAATCACAGACTTCAACAGGCTTTGGATCAAGTCTACAACAAAGCTGTTCTAAGAAGATAGTGTCAACATACTGCTATTTCCTGCAAAACCAGCCTAGCTTGGAGCAGGAATCACAAGATTTCTCATTCAGAGGGCTCTTACCAGTCCTTCTTCTGGCCTGTTAAGTGGGATCCAACCCATTAGCTCTATGATTACAGCAGATACCAAAGACTGATATAAGGGCTGAATGACTCCTTTTATTTGTTTATTTTAAGCATTGCTTCTAGTACAAGGTTGGTCAAAGTAGCACTGGTGGTGGAAGAGCAAAGAACGTGAAATGTTACTTCAGTTTCCAGCTACCTCCTACTCAGGGAAATATTGTTTGCAGATTGTGCAGTCACAACACAGTTGTATGCAGCTCCATTATTATCAAGATGGATTTATTACTGCTGAGAAATCTGTCTGCTATCTCGTTTCCCTTCTTCTCTCTCCCAAGGTTCGCTCTCCCCACCAACGTGTGGAATGGTTCTGCTCAAAATCTATCCAGTGGCAAGATGTAAACACTCAACATCTGTAAACCTGACAGACTGGTTTGCTGTTGTTTTCTTTAAATCCCAACCTAGGCTTGGCATGGTGGACAGAAATGCCTGGTGCACCTCCAGAAATGCCTGGAGATGTTCAGTCCTTTTGGGACCAAATGCGGAGAGACTCTGTTCCTTGCAGGAAAAGCAGTTCCATGGTAGATAGCAGCCTTGATGTGAGGTGTGTCAACCTCTGTCACATCTCACACCTCTTGGAGGAGATGCTCCGTCTCCTAGCGTGGCCATGCCTGAATGGTGCCAACGTCTGGTTATGGCTTCCCTTGAGGTCACCTATGAAGACACCCATTTTTAAGCTCCCATCAGCCTGCCTTGAAAGCTCAGACAGGTCCAAAAGACCATTCTACATTCAAGCCAGCTGGGACATGTTTCAGGTGAGATGAATTTCTTCCTGGCCACTGTAGTGCAGAAAACCCAAAGTAACCCAGAAAGCCATGACTCTGAAAGAGCAGTTCTCTCCTTTTCCACCCAAAGCAGAGGTCAGGCAAACAGCAGCTATGCAGGGTTATTGCTCCGGGCTGGGTTATATATCTCAAGCAGGTTATTTCCGAATCTGTGCAGGTCTCTGTTCCCTGGTTATGCTCTCTTACATTTCCAAACCTTTTTAGCTAGCAGCAGTATTTTTGAAACGGCATCCATGGAAATTATGGTCTTGCTTCACTGCACACTCTTGGAGGATAGCTGGTTACGGCTTTATCTTTTCTGTAGCTTTTTTAATCTAGTCGCCTTCATTTATTAAAATTAGGTGAAACATAACTCTTTCCATAAATGAACATTGTTTTTCTTAATTCAACATTGCAATTATTTTTTTTAAAGGAATATGTACTAGTTATTTATATGTGTACAGACCATATTTGTGTGGGTTTGGTGCTGATCGGCTGCATGTGTGTTTACAATAGCCCTTGTGTTATCCCAGCCGGCAGCCTAAAAACACTTCCAAATTATTCCACATCAGAAGCAAAGAGGGTTTGGATAGACTCCTAGGGGAAAGTCTTGAAGTGGTGCCCAAACCTCAGTCCCAGTGCTGTAAGTCAGGCACGTGGCTGATATTTTATCCACCCCAACTTGGACTTTTGCAAGCTGTTTTGTTTGTGGAGGAAACGGGAACTTGGGAGCAATTTTAATCAGTGATTTTGTGGAGATGGGCTTCCTCCTTTCCTTTGTCCTCTTTTTCTCTCTTGACACACATGCTTGCACTCTGCCCGTGTTTTCTAAGAAAGGGTCGAAAATATGTGCATGTAAGTACAAACACTAGGCTGTACAAACCCCTCAGTGGATAAGGACTGACCTGGTTACAGTTTGTGCCTTTGGAGCAATGCTGATTTTATGCATAAAACACTTGAATAACTTGTAGGTGGAGCACTAGGGATTTCAAGTTCAGCTCTGTCACCAAGGTTTGGTGTTTGTTGCTAACCTTAAAGTGGGCTGGGAAGTTCAGACCTAAATGGTGCTGAATAAAAAGCCAGAAATGCTCTCGTAAATGTTCCAGGCTTTGTCCTTGTAAGTGGCATGCAGGTAATGATCAAAGCTTTTAGACTGCTCCTTCTGTGAAAGGAGAAATAGGAGGAGAACCGCTGCTCCTTCGGGTCCTCAGCTGTCAGGCAGTTTTCTTGTGTGGCTGCCCTGGGACCGAGCATTGCTGGACTTTCTAGGTTTGAACTTCATGGCAATGCCGTAGAATGTGGTGTCCTGAGTTAGGTGTCTCCCAGCCAAACTGAGCTCCACAGCTTGGAGAAACAGCTGCCCTTTGGATGAGACAGCCCACCGTGAATTCCCATGAACAACCCAAAATCTGCAGTGGTCATTCATGAGAACATGAATCATCAGTTGCGTAGCTGTCTCTCAGGCCAGTTTAGGTCAGCAGTGGCCAAGGATGTCAGAGGGGACAATCCAACATGATTTGGAAAAAAGTGGTATTTTGTTGCCTCAGAAACAACCTCCTACAATGTGATTTCAGGTCTAGAAATACCGGAGTTCTTTGCTTTTTAGCTGGACTAAAGATGACATTGTTTTCCAAAAATGTTGGCATTACTGTGGCTTGGAAACTCAATACCTGAGTCAGCTCTGGTCTTGGACCTTCAGTTACTCATATAATAGCCCACTTCACTATTGGAGTAAAGATCACTTTAAAAAATGTAATTTAAAACCTGCAAACACATTGATTTAGGAATGCAAAATGATTTTATTACTATCTCATCTGAAAACCTTTTCCTTGACTGTCTGTAATTCTGAATTGCAAAATGTATTGCAGAAACACATCTGTCATACTTTATAATGTGAGGTAAGACATGCTATGGTTGTTGTTTGTCTCAAAAAAAAATTAAATTCCACAGCAATGCAAGGATAATATATACTGTATCAAAGCTAGAATCAGGTGCATAACATTTTGTCCATTGGAGTATTGGCCAAAGGGTTGGGAGGACTAAAAGGTGTCTGTCTTACAGAGATTGGTACTTCCTTTGGCTGAATCTCCTTACAGAGGTCATACTCAGAAGCTGAGAGAAAGATCTAAACTTCTCCTTGCTAGGTGGTGCAGAAGTTCAGAAGAGTATGAATGATGCATGTGATCACTTGACTGCAGGATCTGGAGCTTTCAGACTCTCTCTCCCCTTTTCCTCTCCATCTTTATAACAGAAACTCAGGAATCCGGCAACACTGAATGACCTTACAGAGAAAAGCAATAATGTCTCTGGAACCTGGGCCAATCCTTTTCCTCATTAGGGCAATGAAGCTTTTATCACTTCTGCAGTAATGATGCATTTTTAAAGCATTTCACACCTACTTTAAATCTCAGTAAAGACCATGATACTTCTTTGGTCGTGGCCACATGGTATCTATTGTTAAGCAGACTGTTAAAATGAATCAACCCAGATTAAGCAGCCAAAATTACCACTTGCTATCGCTAGCCCGAATCTGTTCCCTCAGAGACAGTCGTGCAAAGAGGATGAATGCTGATTAAACACTTCTCCGCCAAGTGGAGTCCGAAAAATTCTGGCAAGAATTGCCTGTAGAAAGCACAGAAAAAAATGTATGAAACGTAAAAGGCTCGATGCGTCAGTCTGCTTGAATCCAAACTGTCCCCTGCTGCAAAACCCTTCGTTAGCAAGCCTTCCATCTGCCCGATGAGAGCTTCTGTATCCTGGCCCCGAAATTCCTTGCTCTCTCTCCCCAGGGGGGTTATCTTTTGAGTTCATTATTACTGCTGGCTGTAATTCACACTCCAATACACACTGCTATTAGCAAAAAAGATTAAAAACCCCCAAACATTGGTAAATGGCCTTGATTTGCCTCAGAGCTCAGACTGGAGGCAACCATCCAGGGCAGGGCTGTGGGAAGGAAGCTCAGCCTGTTGTGCCTTCAAACGCCTTTGTTGGCAGTGTAGGCCAGGATGATAAGGAGCAACTTATTTGTGACCTTCCCCACTGGACTACTTAAACAGAAGCATCTGGTCTACCTCTAAAATATCTATTTGACCCCTGGGCAGGCTGGATCCTTGAGTGAAAGGGTGCTGCTTTGTGCTAGCTGAGCATCTGGCTCCACAGTCTCCAAATAAAGCTCCTGGCTTGCAGAAAGCTGAATGGGGAGTAGCTGTCTTGCTTGCTGGGAACGTGGCTTTGATATCACCTTCTTCCAGTGGGCCGGTTGTTCTTGAGCCAAGGAATATACCGATTTCGGACAATCCACTAAGTTACTGCAACCCGGTTCCAAAAAACAAATCAATGCTTTGTTTAGATTTTTCTTTTCAGCCCCTTTCCTCCTCTCCTTTCCCCTGCTCTTCCCTTACCCCCTCTCTGAAAACACACACATCAGCGCACGGAGGAGTCTTAAGGGAGCAATCACAGTTGTTTGCAATGAAGGAATTTAATCTCTTGGTAATTATAGATGGAAAATTACAACATGGGAGTGTTTTCACTTGAACGGAGGGGCATCCCTGCCAAGACTTGGATTGTCTTGGAAGAAGTAGAGTGCTGTCAGGATCAGAGGATGCTGAGACAGAAAATTTGGGGGACAGATCCTGCAGCTGGAGAAAGTGGGTGCAGTGGCACTGACTTCAGCAGAGCTCTGATTTGTGTCAGCTGAGGATGTAGCTCTCATGGAACCATGCTGGCATCCTGAGAAATGTTGCTTGCCTTTCAAAACACTGCAGATGATGTTGGAAACCCAGCAACCTGTTCAATATCACGTACAGTTCCCCTCCATCAGCTCTGTGTAGTCTGGCCCTTAGGTCCAAATGACAACTGGTGTCAATAGTTGCTCTTTGATATTTTTGCTGTTGTTTTGTTAAAGGCAAATAACTTTCATGCAGCGCTAATGGAGGAGCAACCATCTCAGCTGATGAATGTGCCATGCAGCCCAAAGCTGAAGAAACAGAGTGAAACACAAAAGTGATCACGGACTATAGATCTGCACCTCTTACAAGGCCTGTCATCTTGCAATTCTCACTAATTTTCTTTCCACCCCCCCAGCAAAAACTTGTCTAGAAGCTGATCTGAGATGCATGTAAAACCATCTGGTGCCCAGTGCGTCAGTCAATGAGATCAACCCTGGCTTCTCCTGCCCATCTGGCTGCCACCAGCTGTGCCCAGCCACAAGGCTCACACAGTCTTTCCCAGCAGCAGTGATGTGAACAGACCTGAGGCCAAAGTCTGGGATAATTCTGCACTTGTGCTCACATTGGAGTAATTTATTTTGGTAGGTTGTGTTTTTTACTGAAAATACTCTGTATTGAAACAGGACCACAAGCGATCGTGACAGTGAGGCTGCCATAGCTGAAGATGTGCAACTGCAGAGGTTTCTGTTGTTTAAGTTGTACCTCCTCCTTTAGTGCCATTTGTGTGCTGATTTGCACCTGAACTGAGGAATTGACTGTTAGGCTGGGGTTGTCTATCAGCTCCAGTAACCGGTGGGGAGGCGATAGTGGGTGAAGGGTATTGCAGATGTGCAGCTCCCCCAAGAGCCAGCAGTGCTCGTCTCCATCATTTGATTGGAACTCCTTAGCTTTGCAATTGAAGTTGAAAAATTGATTCAAGTGCCTTTTTGGAAGCCCTCCCAAATAAAATTGGGCTGACTTGGCATGAAAGTGGGAGAGAAATTTCATGTGGGGCTTCGCCTCCTTTCTACTGCTCTGGTATTGCTGTCCTTTCAGTAAAGCTGCTGTGGTTCTAGCGGAAAAGCTTGAAGGAAGAGGGGAAGAAAACAGAAGAGAGGAGGACGGAAACTGCTCTCCTCTAGGGTGTCACCTGGTAGAGGAGGACTGAAAAGCCCTGCTCCCACTCTGGACCCTGGCTAAATGGGATCACACATGGCTCCTAGTGACAGCAGGATGGTGTAGGTGGGAGCAGGATGTATTTCTGAAGACAGAAGGCTTCAGGGTCTTGATAGTCTTTGAGGTATTTTTAATTCTCTTCAACAATTTGCCTCTCCTTTGTTGACAACAAGCAAGTTGGACTCTGGAGAAAAAAATTATCTCACTGCTTGGCAGATTCCCTGAGAGCCTGTCCTAGTGTTTTGTCTGAGGATATCTGAAGGCTCACTTCTTCCCTGCCATCATCTTTTGGCAGGAAAAAGTAGTGATGGAGCTCTGGGAGATGGCACATTAGTTCCATCAGTGGGGCCATCCAGTAGGTCTCTGCAGCTGGAAGCCAGGGCAGCACTTGAGTCTCTGCGTGCTTTGCATTACCCTCCCTGAACCTAGGGCTCATGGTTGTCCATGCAGTGGAGCTGGAGGGGGGGCCGACAGTGTGCATGCCAACCCAGAGGGTCTGGTGAGCAATTTCTGGCAGTCTCTAGGGCTAATTTGCATTTCTTTGGGTCACACCAGCCCACCTTAATGAGCAGTTCTGCCTTGCCTTTGACTTTTTTCCAGGCTGCCAGATTTTAGAGGTTGCAAAGAGGCAGAAAATCTGCAAACTTTACTAAAGAGGAAAGCATTTAATAAAACCCTAAACCAGTGCATATTCTGTGGTGCTGCCGGCGTTCCCTGGTGTGAACAAACGAGGATGGGCTAGCAAACTCTGCAGCACCTGCCAGATGCCGTATTCTCTTCTAACTGCAGATTTTACTAATACAACTTCACGCCAGGCTGAATATCCCAGCAGAGCTATTGCCTTATTAAATAGAGAGGTAATTCACGTGTTCCAGCTCTCTGCAGCTGAACTTAGGGTATTATTCAGTGGTGGCTGTGTTCTGCAGTTGCACAGCATGGCAGTGAGCTGTAGTGAGGAAAACTGGAGAAACACTGCGGTTGGGTAACTCTCCCAAAAAGACGAAGAGGTAAACAGAGATTAACAGGTGGCTGGTAATGGATATCCTTCTTTTTCAGACAAACACCATCTCTCTCTTTATTTCTTCCAAGCTCTGCCTCAATATCTTATATCCTTTGGAACTCACTTTGCTGGTTGCGTGTCATTAGATTTATTTTATGGTGTTGTTTTTATGTGTTAAAAATAGATTTTTAAAAGCAGATTTTTCTTTTTCTTTGTCTGCGCTTCGCCTCATAAAACACTTATTGCCAAGTGTTTGAAACCCTGTGTCAATCATCAGTATTTTCTCCACATGAAAAGGAGAATAATTTGAATTCAAATCTGACTTCAAAACTCAGAGTTTCGGGCTTTTCCCCCAGGGTTTGAAATAGGCATAATTTGAAGAGCATTTCTTATAAGTACTTATGTCAAACTAAATTGTAACTACAATTATTTTTTTAACAGAAAGTTTAAATTATGGATAATGAGACTTTTGGACAACTTCACTTGAAACTTTGGTACTTGAACGCTGTGAAAAATCTGTGAAATGCTGTCTGCTTTTTTTAGATGCTTAGTTAAAAAATAATCATGATTCTGGGAAGGGGCTTATTTGTCTCTACTTCGCATTGGTTCTCTTCACTAGCACCCTGTATTGTCACTGGCGATGGAAACTGATCCCAGGCTGCTGTGTCCTCTTCTCCTGGACCTTGCTTAGTACAGGACTTGCTTCTGGAAGTGCTGTCACCTGTAACCAAAGCTTGTGGCTCTTACAACTTACTCAGAGTCAGCCAGCCTTGTGTTTTCCTCATTGGGCTAATGCTATGCTGGTTTAAGAGCTGCAACACTGAAAGACAAACACAGAAGAGGATTAGACCAAACTAGTTCCTGAGCACATATTGTACATACTAATGTCTTGTTGAAACAGGAGAAGCCTGAAAAACATACTGCCCATGCTTTAATGAGAATGCAAGCTTGCTTTCTGAATCCCTGCTTCCTTTGCCAATCAGATAGGGGGTATTCTGCATTGCTGAAGGAGCCAAGCTAATGAGATTACGGCTTATCACTTTGGAAAATAAAACCGTACCATTGAAAGAATAGAATTTATATAGGAATTGTGCTGAACCCTTGGTATGATCACTTGACTCCCCTTCTGACGTTGTTTAGGGGGAAGCACTGAGCTTTGCAAATGTTTCCACATAGGTGACGCTGCATCTCCAAACAAAATCCTTGAGACACTTTACATCTCTTGAGACATGTTTCATCTCTGCCAAGCAATGGCCCAAGCAAAGTTGGGCTTGGCGAGAAACAAATGTGCACATTTCAAACCCGGTGTTTCAAATGCAGCATGTCACAGATCTTCTTTATTGACCTAGCTGCATGCACTGTGTCTGCTGCATGACAGAAAATGTACAGTCCTTAGGATTTTCCCCAAATGCTGCCACCTAATTGCACTGTCAGATGTAGGGCAGCAGGAACAGACTGTCTGCAAGCAGAGGAGGAAAACCTCTGCAGTAGTCATCTTTAGAAAGAAAACCTCTGCAGTAGTCAACTTGACTGATGCCATGCATGTCTGTAAAAAGAGCTGTAGCATCCACTCATGTTTCTCCGCCTGTGTAGCTCTGTGGTCTCCCACCACTCCCACCCTCCAGGCAGTGACTGCCTCACCATGTGGCAGCAGCACCCGGACCCCAAAAACGGTTAAGGGATAGGAAACACTTTCCATCTCTGTGGCTGTTTCTGGCAGGTTTAAAAAGTAGTTTTACAGTTGCGTTTCTTTATCTTTGTTCCCCATGAAATCCCCTGCTATGCAGAGCAGACAGTGCTGCTGGAGAGAGAGAGAGATACCTCTGGAAAGAAAGAGTATTCAACCACTGCAGTCGCTGCGAGGTAGTAGAGGGGCTATCTCAGCAACCCTTAAACAAGTAGCTCAGTAGTAGTTCAGCTGCGGGAAGAGCAGTTGTCAGCATAACGTGCCTCGATGGTGGGCTTGATGAGTGAGGATTTAACCCTCTCTGCTTGGTTTCCCTATTGGTATGCTAAAGGTCTGGCTTATAAGGTCAGGGGATACAGCAGCAAGCTGAACTGAGCCTGTAGCTCTTTTCAACCCTTCTCTCTCCTGTTTTGCTTTTTGCCAGCAGGAAAATATTTGCAAGAGGGCATCAGACAAAAGGTGGCTTGCTTTAGCTCTAACACAGGCCACATAAACAGCTCCTTGGGGCTGACTCCCAGGACCACCAAAGTCAGTGGCCTGAGTCCCACCATCACTTAAGGCTATGCTAGGCTTGCTCCTAGCTGGTTGTCGGAGAACACGTGGGCTGTAGTTTCTGTGCTAGAAATTCCTGACGTTTATGGACTTTTGACTTAGTTATTTTTGGAAAACATTAGCTATAGCTTGGCATCCTGCCTAATCACTCTTCCTGGAGTATCAGTAATTTGCTCTGTTTGGGGAATTCGGAGGCTTCCCCCTCCTGTGTCCAATTTTTATTTACAGAACCTCGTACCAATCTAAGAGCTAAGTGTGGTGCCAGTTTTCCATTAGACAGCTAACAGTAATCCCCCCTTCTTGCTTTATCCAAACAAACCTGGTGCGCCACATTCCTCCTGTCTGCTGTTATGGTGGAGAAGCAGTCCCAGGAAAGACTAAGTGTGATGTGAAAAGAAGCAAGATAGAAGCAAGAGGAGAAAAGTTGGAGGTCTTCTGCTTGGGGAAAAGCTGGCACTTTAGTGCAATATCTGGTGCTGTTGGTCCTGCTGCTCCCTTGGGTGGCAATTTGAGTGCAAACGCTCTAGTGAAGCTCTTGGAAAACTCCTTTGGGGTTCAGGGTTATTTCAAGTCAGTTTTGCTTGTTGTCTTTTTTTTATTAATTTGCAGTGTGCTAAAGCTGAGCCGAGCCGTGAAGCCCTGGGAGTTAGCTTCCCCTTAGGGGACTCTCCAGGTCTCCCCACCCTTACCTCAGGAGCAGTGTTTAAAATTCCAGAGCTTTAGACATGAATACGTCTGGGTTCTTCCTTTTCAGCTGACAGCTTTTAAAGGTGAAGTTTAGAAGGATTTTTTTCCCCCTTTTACAGAGAAAGACAGGTTTCTCACCTACAAGTCAAGAACAGAAAATTTTAAGAGACAAGTATCAAAGCAGAGTTTTGAATTAAAGGGCTTGGCGCTCTGCACTCTGAGTTTCTCTCCCTCTCCCCCATCCTCACTAGGTCTCAGACAAGGCACTTGAGATTTCTTGGCATCTTCCTAAAGTCTGAGTCTCTCCCTGGTTTACCCTCCGCAGCCTCACTGCAAAGCACCACTGTCCTGCTCAAGCCATGGTAGTTCATAAATTTCTGGGATCTACGAGATGGGAATGGGATTCAAGGTGATTAAATAGTGGGTTCGCTAAAACCAAATCTCAGCCAGTGGGAAGCAGATAGGGCTGAAGCATCTTTTCCTCTGACCAGCAGATGCCCACATCAGTTGGACCTGCCATCAATGCAACCTGAGTCCCAAGCTCTGACTTTTGCCTTGTACACCCCTTCCATCTCCCTCCTGATGAACGGGAGGTTGCAGGGTGCCTGGAGTCAATGCCCTTTAGTGTCAATAACTTCTCTGACGGCCTATTTATGCTTTCATCTCCTGGCCGTTACTGCTGATTTATGCAATTTGCAGTGCTGAGCGATGCGGCAGCTGCAGGGAGGAGGAGATGAGAACCAGAAACCCTGCAGGCTTCCTAGGAGACATCTTCTCCAGTAATAAATTTGGGGTGGAGGAAAGCTGGCTCTGATCCTCTATGCATGCTCCAGTGTGTCGGGAAAGGACCAAACACCCAGACGATACTCTCCAAAAGGAGATGTCACCTCTTTGTTTCTTTCCTCTGTAGCTTTTTGGGATGCTGGAGCTTTACAACTGTGTTGTCTGGAAGATGCCGTTAACTCAGTGATCTCCTAATGCATTCAGCTGTCAGCAGCTCTCACCAAACACAATTCTTCCTCCGTCACGCATGAGCACTTGTATGTAGAGCTCCCCAGGCATGGGCTGGAACCCATGGGGATTACAAAAGGAACAGGGATTACAAAGAAATGTAATATCTGTCAAGCCGGAGACCATGAGGCTCTGATCAGTGATTAGAGCCACACGGTGTGAGGGGCCATACAAATTGCTACCGATGGAGATGTTCTTTGCCCTACAGATCTTGCGGTGCTTGGCTGTTAATCTCACGATGGGGGCTCCTGGTCGTTTCTGCCACCACTGTTGAATGCAGAGATGTTTTCTGCGTTATTCCTTGTGTTGCATGAGTGAGGGTGACAGAAATGGTGGGCAGGATGAATTTAAAGTTGATTGCCTGGTGCCTCCTGATGCAGTGCCTAATAAAGGCGTGCTGTTGTCACTTGAGGTGCGCCACGGGTAGACTGACAAGGTGGTGAGATGGAGACCACCTTGCCTTGTCCTCCTATAACTTGAAAGGGGATGAGGTGCCTCGCCACACAGGCCTTGGCAACTCATCTATTTTCATTATGTAAATGAAACAGGAGTACAGCAATAATGTCCTGTAATGGAGAAGCACACTGACAGAGCACAGCAGAACTAATACCAAACAAATCAATTGTTGTTGTGACAATTCCCATTCCCATTTTATGTGAAATACCTATTGAGCACTCGCTGAATTTGCTTGCATGCTGAAACAACTGAGTAATGAACCTTTTTTTGCAAGGAAATGCTTTTTTTCTCTAAATTGGAAGCCCTTCTCCCATTTATGGCGTTCTCTATCAGATTACCAATTTGCTTTCCCAAAGGAATTACAAGCTGCATAGCAGGATCTCTACTTAGGGCAGCAGATAAACAAATGAAACATGCAAGTTATTTGAATTTTCAGTATGTTATAATATGCTGTGGTAAAAAAAAAGAAAAAGGAAGGTTTTTTTTTGTTTGTTTTGGTTTTTTTTTACAAGCTTCTTACTGAGGGCACAATCTGGTTTCTGGCAGCTGAACTCTTAATGTGAAAGGGAGAACCTGCAGGGGTTAGTCCAGACCCTGGTAGCCGGTTTGCCTTCTGTCCTTGCCAGGGTTTTAGGTCTCTCTCACATCCCAGGACAGGTTTGCTTAGCTCCTTGCCCTGTCTCCTGACACTTCCACATGGCCTTCTCCAATTCTGTGGTACAAACAATGAGATTTTTTCTTTGAGTGAAAAAGCAGTTTTGTCCAAATGTCAGGTGGAGATTTCAAGCAGGACCACTCTGGTGAGGCTTGTGGGGAGGGATTGCTCTCCTCCAACAAGGAATTGCAATGGTGTTGGTGAGAAGAGGTTTGGTTTCACCTGAAACCATGTGGTGAAATCTTCTGAATTTCAAGTGTGGGGTTGAAGGGCCCAAGACTGTCCTTGGCAATTCTGCTCTGTGGGTCTTGTATGTGTGTGGTGGTCCCAGGGAGACTAGGATAAAACCTGTCCTGGCCACAAACTCCCTCCCTGCATCTGAACCACGGAGGGGCATCTGCGTGCATGAACGGGGTGGAGACAGTCAGCGTTGTGTCTTCTTCTGCTGTCTGGTGAAAATCAGGTGATGTTCATTGGGACTGAGACTGAACACCTGCCTCTTGCTCTGGATTGCTTTAGATGTGGCTACTTGTGGTCTGTCTCCTAGCAAACCTTTCCTGTACAAAAGACGTAGACCTCTATCAGAGCAAGGCTGGAGAATTTGAGAACACCATTCAGAGGTGTAGGACATCCTCCAGGGTATGAAACTCTTCTGCTTGGGCAAAGGAAGGAAAATGCACCTCCCAACTCCTGCATAAGTGCTTTGGAGCTTAGGCAGTAAGTTAATAACGTGTTAAACTATAGACTTCCTTTGCTTTTCTTGAGAAAACAGCTGGCATGGCTTCAGTGCATAAGTTGAAGTTCAGACTGAAGCAACCAAAAGGAGTTAGTGCCCTGCTGATTTCTGGTTCCTGAATGCCTGCAGTCTGTTAATTTCCGGAGAAAAAAAAAAAAAAGAGGTGAATTGAAATGAAGAAAATGTGCAGTCTTGCCTGAGCCCCGTGCCTGGGGAGCTGTGTCCCATCTCTTCATGTGATGCCATGAGGCAGATATGGCTCATCCATCACTCTGAGGCATGCGTCCAAGCCTTCCAATTAGCAAATATAACCGGAGGTTTGGAGCTTAAACTGGTTCTGACCTGTATTTTTTAATTAAGGCATTTTTAATATAACCTCTGCTTCGGGTCATCTGATAATACTAATCTGGACATAATGCCTAACCTTCTTAACCCTAGATTGTTACTTCTGCACTTTAATGCCAGTCTTAAAGAAACATTACCCCATAAATTAGACGCCAGGTACTAAACAAGAACAGAACCAGCTATGAATTAAAATACTCTTAAGGAATAATTAGATGGACCCTGAAGACTGGCTCCCAGCTGAAATTCTTCAGCCTCTCATAAAAGCACAAAATGCTTATGTTAATGCTGCCTCGCTCTCATTTGGTCTGGTTGCCCATAGGGTCAAAGGGGGTGTCCCATCTTCCTCTTGCCAACCCCATGCCTGATAATGGCTCAAACCGAGTAGGGATAGTATCTCCAGATACTCTTTGGGATCATTGTTTTCAGCTGGCGGATGGCCACCTACTCCACCTGTATCTTTGAGAGCAGAGATTTTTGATAAACATAAGAGCACTGTGGAGGAAACCCTTGTTCCTATCAGCAGACAGAACAACTGATGAAGTCAAGGAATTAATGAAAGAAAACCAAGCACTGTGCAATTTTATGAGAGCCTTTTTTATGGGTTTTTACTTTTCCTGTATTGTTCTGCATGTAGCAATATCACACTGAGAATCACAGGGAGAAATGCTAATTCAGTGTTTTTATATAGGGGAAACAGCATGCTAAGTGCATTCCTTAAGTCACTCCAGAAACCGCCTCCTGCAAAAATTCATGAAAAGCACATGTAATGCCTTGTCAAGCTTGGCTCTTTTATCTGGGATAGTTAAAATATTTTCACTAGGGGAGGAAAGGTTGCTGGGTGGTTTGTTTGTTTGCCTGTTTCTGGATAAAGATCTTCTGAAGGTGGGAAAACGCCAGTCTTCCATCTGACAGGCAGGAAGGTGCTCTCCAGTGCAGCCCCTGGGCACAGTTTGGGCTGTGATTTCTTAGAGGAGCCAATGACAATATATATATATAGGCACACTTTTTTTTCTTGCTTACCAAGTTTGGTAGCCTTCTTATGAGTAACCAGCATGGCGTATCAGGCAGAGAAAAAACTTCCTCATCTCAAATACAATAAAAAGAAATTGAGGAATGAAAAGAACAAACCATTTGACTGAAAGAGCCTCATAACTCCAAACCATTTCCACCAGTTCTCCAAAGTACAGTGTTTCAAACATTCATGGCTCAATTTACCACCTATTTGATGGGGGGAGTGTTTACGACACATTCTCTGCATTCCTTTACCAGAAGTGCTGTAAAATTGGACTTTTCCCCCTGTATGTGATGCAGAGAATGACTCACATCTGGAAAATTTACCTTACAGCTCAGCACTGAGCTCTTCTTACAGCAACTTACCTAAAGGGAAAAATCAGACATGACCCTGTGCGTTGGCTGCCCTGCAAGTGTGGGTGTGCAAATGTACCTTTGTTAGTTCGAGTCACGGTAATAGCAGAAATGGAGAGATATGGGCTTATGCAGAGGCTCTATAAGCTCTAATAGGGGAGAACTGGTTAAATCAACATTAGGTCATGCCGAAGGGCATGTTTCCCTGTGGTCATGGTTATCTATACTCAGCGTGACAGGAGTGGGAAGGAGAAATTTGATGATACAGTTGATTAGGCTTTCTGGAGGCATGGAGAAGGTTGGAAATGTGGTCATCAGACAAGGCAAAAGCACCAAATACAAATGTTTGTAGCCTGGGCTCTAAGGGCATCCAGAGAAAGAAAGCAGAAAAGCATGGTTGTTGGCAATGCAGTGTGTTGAGGTCCTTGAACCACTATTTGGGGGTGGAAAGATCTCAGAGGAGGATGTTGTAGAAGGGAGTGGTGCTGCTTCTAGCTCCATGGGGCACTTGGAAAATGTCCTTGGATTGTTCTGCACTCGTGGCCTCGCAAATCCTGACGCCTGCATCAGCCTCTTGCAAATCACCGAGCTTTGGCTATAGACATGTCCTCAACTGAGCAGTAGAAGACCCAGCCAGGTACAGATGACTGTAAGCTAAAGTCATAAAATAGGTATTAGATGAATGCTTTTTAAAGATGAGAGGGCTTTAACTATTGGAATAGATGTCCAAAGGATCTTGTGAATTTTTTCTCAGCTTTGTCTCAAGCTTGGCTTGTATCTGTCATGCAGTGGCAGATTCCTCATCAGCCCTGGGTTATTGGACTTGATGGAGGAATTTCTGGGTGAAAAGCACAACCCGCTCTAATGCAGGAGGCCCAGGCTGGGTGTTTCTAATGATTTCTTCCTGCTTTCAAAGCTTCTGATTAAATCTGTGTCTTTTCCCACAAGTTGGGAGCCGAGCCCAGAGGGTGAAATTCCATACGATTCACCAATTAATTCCACCTTCATTCCTGCACACCGCCTGATTGTAAGGTCTTAATTGGTGCAAAGAGTGGAATCTCTCCTTTTCCAAGTACCTTCAAAACAGCAGCCCCAGCTTCCATCAAACCTGCTCCAACAACACAACAGCGCTATAACTGCTCTTCCCAACTTGAGTGGAGTTGCTACCGTCTCTCCTGATGATATACGAGGGTGTCATGACTAGTTATGTCACATCAGACAATGCAGTGGCATAATAAGAGCTGATTGGATGTGGCAGCAGTCATTTTGAAATTGAAGAAAAAAGGTTCTCTGTGCACCAAAGAACACATCTGTTTTGTGGCATAATTCAAATTAACTTGGGGGAATTCACTACATCTCGGGTGTCTTCCATGGTGACATGCAACACAGAAATGCAGTCTTGGAAAGCTTTTATGAAAGCTCAGCAGCCAGAGCGGTTTTAAATTGCTTTTCCTTTTTTTTTTTTTTAAAAAAAAAAAAAAAAAGATAAATTCTGACAGCAATTTCCTACTCTTGACTGATTCTACCTAATTTACGCTTGCACTGATTGCAGTTTTATAAACAGGAATTCCAGGGCTACGTATTGCTCTACCAAGGGGGGAGATGTTTAGCTTTCCACTTTTTTTCTGGATGAAATGCAAATCGTCTGCGTTAAACATCTCCACATAGAGTGATGCTGGGAGACCAGAGAGCACCCATACCTGCTGCTGCCCCGCTCACATAGGAACCCTCTAGTCCCCTTTGCAGGGGCCCCCAGGGAAATCCCATCTATTAACTCCCTGTGCTTGGCTCACACCAAGGAGAATGCGATTCAGGGGTTGATGTGTGCAAACGGACCTTGGGACCCTCTGGAGGGAACGGAGTGTGCTATGGTACAAACTGAACTGCACTAACCAGGAGCCAGGGACATGTCTTCTGGGGAATTAAATCTTAAATCCCTAAGGATGCAACAGAGAGATTATTTCCAAGGAGAGGAGACATGAGGTAGCTGCTGTTTGGTATCTTCAAGCCTGCCCTGGACGGCAGCCCATGCTTGCAAAGCTCAGCACCTTCCTCTCAATGACAAAGATGAACGCAATAAGGGTCCAGTGGGGGTCTAAAGGAGAGGGTTTCACCCTCTGAAAATATGTCTCGGTGCTAGCTGAACACATGGTTCCCCTAGCTGTCAACAGGCACTTTGCTGTTGGGAGCCAAAATCATTCTGATCCATCCCCTATGTCAAATGCCGATAAAGAGCTCTCTAACGACTTATTTTTTTTCTCTTAATCTTAACTGAAGTATATTTCTTTTCCCTTAAATCTGGAATAGATGTTTTGAGCCTCTCTGAGCTTTGTAGAAATTGCAAAATCCAGTAAATCCTCCCTGCAGAAACATCTGGCAAAGAGTAATCCTCATGGCTTGATCAGAGGCAGTCCGCTTGGAGCAGGTGTCCCCCATGGGATGTTCACTACAGGCAGTGAACAGAAAATGACCCTGCGCCTGGTCTTGTGGGTCTCAGATTGGACCACAACTCTGGAGAGATGGATTCTCTGCCACGGGCCAGCTGGGTGAGCAGGAACAGTCACATCAGCTCCCGTGACTCTGTTTCCCCAGTTGCTGAAATGACAACAATGATGTTCTTTCTTATGTGGTACTTCAAGACTCCTGAGGAGAGGCTTGGGGATATGGTCATAATCTGCCTCTGAGCTTTCAAGGGGCCATGCAATTAAATTAAGCACTGAATCTTGCTAACAGCAGTACAAAATGTGTGACTTCTTGTTGCAATTAATCTCAGATTGTGTTACTACTCAGGAGACCGTGTGGGCATTACTTACTGGAAACATACCTCAACATTAACCCAAAACACATGTGGCTGGTAGAGCTGCCCCAAGGGAATGAACTTTGCCTGCAGTTTTGCTTGGCATGGCCGCTAGCTACAGGGGGCTGGGGCAGCTCTGGGTGTTCACTATGGGGCTGCCCCTTCAAGGGGAGTGATGGGCCTGAGCAAGGTGGGATTTTGTCCTAACAATGGGGTGGAGCTGGCTCAGGAGAGAATACAGGGCAGGAGCTAAGCCAGCAGCAAGCCTGGCAATGGGGATAGCAAAGGAGGAGAAGGAAGATTTTATGGCTGTTTGCATTAGTATGAGGCTACTGAGGACATCAGCTGAGCTTGCTTCTTGCTCTTCCCATCTCTGTCTACGCTGTCTCAGCTATGCCACACCTCACTTTTTTCCCACTTAGGTTAGTAAGCATAGAGAGGGGAAAGACAGCAGTAATCTTCATTAGAGGGGAAGTTATGCTAATTAGCTACGGAAAGCAAACATCCAAGGCTCAGGAGGCAGGCAGAAAGCTCTGACACAGCGAGGGTCACCCTGTTTATTGCCCAACCCATGGTGTATCTGATCACCTGCGTGTAGGAAGGCTCTGTGTATGCATGCAGGGGAAGCCTGAGCTCAGCATAGAGAACAGGGATATTGCTGTGTTAGGATCTGGGGATCTTTTAGAAATGACAAGAACCTGTACAGTCCTAAAACCCACAAAAAAAGATGCCTTTCTGGATTGGCTCCTGGTGGTATCCAAGACCTAGGTCAGGAGGTGTTGGTCCAAGAGATGCTCAGTAGTAGCAAATGCAATGAGGCCAGATGCTTTAAGATCTTTAGCCTCACAGAGGAGGGTGATGAGAGCAAGACAGAGTGTCATTTGCCAAAAAATAAAGCTTTGGTTCTCCTATGTCTTGAACACTGAGGGTGCTTCTTGCCCCTGCATCTAAGGAGGAGCATGGTGGAGATAGGTACAGGTAAAATGGTGGAAAGCAGGCAGTTGGAGACTGGAAATATTGGATTTGCTCAGTCTGGAGAGGGAAGAGGGAGATTTACAAAATCACAAAGTCATCAGGAAAGGCAGATGTGGGCCTGTCCTTCACCAGCTCCTGTGTATGATAAGTGGATACACCTGGTAAAACCAGGGAGGAGACCCAACGTGCTCCATTTGCTCTGAGAATATTTTCCTTATGCTTTTCCTACTTTATTTTTGAAGTTATTTCACCATTTCTCAATCATTTTTATTTTGCATCTCTCCTGTTCTACTCACCCCAAACATCATGGCTGATGCTTTGAATACAGCTTAGCAATTTTTGTGCATGGGAAGTACTGCAAGAGAGCATCCTGTCTACACCCCCGTCAGAAAGACTTATTTTATGCTTAGCTATCATGCATGTAGGTACCATAACCTGGAGGAGGAGGAGCTGTTGGATTCTTTGTTCCCTTCCTGATTCAGGAGCCTGTGCAAGACCATCTCCATCGTGATCATCAGATATCAGCTCTCTACAATGTGTGAGTAGGTGCCTGGGGATGTTTCAAGAGGGGCATTTTAGGGTTTCCTATGTTCTGTTTCTGAGGGTAAAACTGAAAAAAATGCAAAGAGCCGCCGCCTTCTGCTTTTGGCTGGCTGCTTTCTTCCTCCCACAGGCAGAGTTTTGGGCTGGAATTTGGAACTTGAGGCCGAATGCAATGGTTCCAGACAGCCCCTTCTTTTGTGAATGCATCCACATGGGCTATCTGCTGTAGCTGGCTTTATCAAACTCTTAGGCTGCCCAACCCAGAACTTGATTCTTGGGTAGGTTATATTTTGGTCTCTTTCTTTCTTAATCCTTGCATTTGCTGGATGGTGGATTTAGTAGTAGCTGGCTGTTTCTTGCCATCCTGGAGTGGGCTGTTCTCCCACCACTTTCAAGGCAAAACATTGAAAAATTTGACTGTTTTTATGCATTCCAGTAGTTCTAACAATTCGCCTAGTTGTTACTGGTTGGTTTCCTGTCTTCATGGTGACGTGTTGTACCCCACGATGCACTGAAATACAGTGGATGACTCCAGGTTTTTTATCAATTCGTGTGTGGCTTCCCTCCTCTTCTCCCCTGGTCTTTCTGTGCTCCCAGGGTTTGGGTTTGGGAGGCAGCTGGAGGCAATCTAACAATGCACTGCCTTTAAAAAAAAACAGCATGGAGGTTTCCCTGTTTTATCATCCTTGCTCTAGTCCTGCACTTCCTCTGTTTATCCAGTGCTGGCTTCAGTGCTTGTCGGACCCTGATTTAACTCACTAACCTGGCAAAAAAGTGATCCAACAAAAACACTGAATTTCTTCTTTTTTTTTCTTCTGGGTTTGTGAGTTAAAACAGCTCTGAGTGTCTGGATGAGAAGCCCATCTCTGGAGCCTGCTGCTATTTGCGTTGCTGGCAAAAGTCCTGCTGGCTTCAAAAGGGAGTGGACCCAGGGCAGGACCCGCGGTGTGCATCCTTTGAGAAGGCTGCCCCAAATTTACAGCGAGTGTCACTGAGTAAACGATTCTTGGGCTGATTCCTAGTCCATTTGCTGCGTAGGTGCTTTGGTGGGGCAAATCCTTCTGGGTTTGTGGTGGTCCCTTGTCCTTTCCCTTGCTCTGCTCCCTCCCTCCACGGCACCCACTCTTCTGTTCCTGGTTTTGGGGATTATGTTCACCCTTGGGGTGTTTGCGATGTGCAGACAAGAGTTTTGTGTCAACAGCATCCTGTGTGGTGCTCGGCTTCATACAAAAGCCAGGTTCTTCCCCCACATCCCCTGCTTTAACTGGGAGAGGGACACCTCAACCTCCACCTTGAGCTGGTCTGGAAAGAGACTTTATTTATTTCTTTATTTTTAACTACCATGTATTTGGGTGGTGCTGTTTCTTTCATCCCATGGAAAAATATCTCAAAAATCTTGCATCTAGAGCTCAAAGTGTGGGCATATCTCTGATGGCTCCGTACCTCAATGGTCTGCAGCTCCTGGCCCCACCAAGGTCTTTTCTTGAGCGTGGGGAAGTTAATTGCATTGTTCCGGCTCTCTTTTTCTCTCTGCTGTTGCTGCAGCATGGTCAGAGGTTTTGAATGAGGAGGGTTATGCTAATTAAATGGGGAAAGGTTGCCTCGCTAGGCTTGCGGTCTCCGTCAAGTGGCTGGACCAGAAGGAAAGGGGTTTTTACGTGACACAGAAATGGGGCTGAATGGGTCCAGCTCCTATATTGGCAGAGAAAGGTTTTTGTGTGCGGGTGTATAAACTGGTGGCAGGTGGAACCAAGTAGATAAAAGGACCCTGCTCCCCATGTAGATGATTGCATCAAGAACGTCCCCTCCTCCTAATAAAGAAAGAGGAAGAAAATCGGCAATGAACAAACAGGTTTTGTTTTCCTGAGGGCCTTTTCTGGATGGAGTATTTCAGTTTCACCTTCCTCCTGGTCGCTGTGGAAAGTGAGTTCAACAGTCTCCCAGCGCTTGGCTATTCAAGTTTTCCAACAGAACTTTGCTTTTTCAGGACTACTTTCCCCTTTAAACAAAAGAGATATTATCCAGGGAAGGATTTTGATTTTATGCTTTTTAAGTTGGAAAACTTCTCCTGCAGAAGCTTTCTGGCTGGCTTTCACAGCAAGTTTGCTCTTGCCACCTCTCTAGGGGTGCTTGGCAGTGCTGCCGAGCACAGCTCGCTGCAGCGAGCTACACCCTGATAATTCACATTACTCTGGCTAGTTTATGAGAGCAAACATACTGCAAAATAACCCTCAGACTGCAGTGTCCACATTGTCCCTGGTGCGTATATTTGATGCCAAGGACTCGTGGCACATCCCAATGTGTTGTGGGATAATTTATCTGTCTTTTCTGGGCTCTTGTGAAGAGCTATAAGAATACACTAAAGAATAATAAGCCTTATAAGCAAAATGGTTGTGACAGCAGCTACCGTATTTGTTTAGCTCATCTTCTAATCTGCGTTTTTAATTGACCACCCAACACAACTTCATTGTGACCGTTCTCTTGGGCTAGAACCAAGAAAGTCAGCTGCAAAAGAGTATCGTAAGTACAGATAGTGTTGGTTTTGGTTTGGTTTTTTTTTTTTTTTTCCTCCCCACATCTTTGTCCCATCATATGCCTCCAGACAGCCTGGACAGAAAGAGAAATATCAAACTCCCCTCAAAGGGATAATGGAAGGAAGAAGGAGACTTTGTTTGATTTTATTCCGAGGAAAAATGGCACGCATTTCCCATTCTGCAGAAGCCCAGTATAAGTTAAGCTGCCAGATGCTTACGATAGGAATTTGCTAAGCATGTATGATTCATGGTTTGGATTGCCGCTCAGTCCCTGCAGGGATGTCTGAGCAGGCGTGCTGGAGGCTGTCCCCTGCAGCTAGACATGAAGGAAGGGTGTGCTTCCATGTGGCTTGGCACCACCTTCCTAAAGGAATATCCCAGAGCAGGGGAAGATGCTTGATACCAGTCTTTTTCTGCTGTGGTGAGGATCTAATCTCCTGAAGGAGAGTTTGGGCTTGAAGTCAAGCTCTCTTCTCTTCTCAGAGTGCAACGCATACCCACCTTCACTAATGTAATCTCTGCTTCTGGTGGTGGCCTTCTCCCTCTGACTGATGGCTGTCCACTTATCCTGTCATACAGGACCAGAAGCCACCAGATATTGAGATATCCAGGCTGTGGATTGAGATATCCAGGCTGTGGATTCACCCCTGGGTGAATCACCTGTACCCACACACGGTCCTGTGGGGGATGTGTTGGCAGAACCATTTGCAGGCAGAAAGGCTTAGCTGGGGTTGGTGGTTCTACTGCCTGAACTCCCCCATGCTGAACTGCTTCAGCCCTGCATCCCCCAGCTACGAGCAGTCTGGAGCAGTCAGTTCCCAAGGAGCCACCCAAACTCTTCCAGCATTAAGGTCCTTCAAGCATCAAAAGGCTCTTCTGGGTGCTGCCCATTGGGTGCTTTTCAAGTGCTGCCTTGCAAATCGTAAATGAACAGGCCAGGGATTCTGGCACAAGTGATGTGGGGGAGCTTTGCATCCATGCTGCTCCAGGAGAGGTCCCTCAAGCACAACGGTGGTGGATGCTCCAACATGATACTTGACTTTGGAGCTTCTCTGGGCCTGAGTCAGAGCACAAGGTGAATCCCTGGGCCACGGAGACCCCCTCCATGTTCTCCCCTGAGAGCCATTTCAGAAACCAGTTTGGCCTGGTTCTGCCATTAAAGCAGTTGAGTTTGTTCTGCCTGCTCCTGGAGGGATGCTCTCCTGGCACACTGTTGCGGTAACACTCGGGAGCTGTATGTTTCAGTCTTCCCCTGCTCCTGGAAATGCGTGCACCCATGTCTTGTGCTAACAGGGCTCCTTCACTGTAATACAGCTTTTCCCTTCCTCCACACTCTGGGATTTTATTTGTGTGTGTATATAAGTATGTATATTTATCTGCCTTTCCTCTGCCCTCCTCTGCTTTTCTAAACACGTTGAGCTTTATTAAGCTTGATGAATCCAGATTCCCTCTATGAGAGTATTAAAAAATGAGTAAAAGGAGTGAGGCATCTCCACCTATATTCAGATACAGTTATGAAATGGTACCTGAGGATGGAGGGAGGGAGATCCAGTGTTGGTGATTAAACTTACCTCTGGCCAGTTTTGGCTGTGAGAGGTCTCCCCAACACTTTAAATTGATGTGGCAGAGGAGCAGCACCATGCCAGACCTTCTCAGCCCTGGCAGCCCTTCGCTCCTGATCCATCTGAAATCAAGTGAATACCCTACCAAAACTCGACCTTTCTGTGTGGTGTCTGTTTTGCGCTCACAACCCCTTTGACTTGGCTGGAAGACGATGGGTGGCAGATGTTAGAGATCTTGTCTTGGAGGGAGGAAGGGGGAAACTGTTGTCTAAACAAAATCCTCCCTCGTGTCCTGCAGTTTCCTAAAACTGCTCATTTGTGAACTACAGATATTTATCTATCCCCTCCTATATGTGTGTGTGTACATCTATAAATATGGGTGCATGTAAACATATGTATATATAGAATCCTTTATTCTGTTACCAGTGCACTCATGTTATTTCAACAATAACAGCAGGACTGGGGCCAGAAAATGCATCATTATCAGAGCTCAGCCTTGCAAGTATCATAAATTTTTTTATGTCAAAATATTAGTGGCTTCTCTAATGTCTTGTAAGGACACTTGATGCTAATCATCCTTATTACCTCATCCCTATGCACGACAACTATCAGGTTAATGTACTTTGATTTTGTGCTTTTTAGCCCACGAACAGAAACCCCATGCCTGTTTCGATTAGAATCACAGGATGATTTTGCAGGTACTGAAGGCTGGGACAGCAGTTGGGTGGGAGAAGTTAGACCCAGCCTAGCAATCTGCCTTCAGTGGCTCTTGGGACCAGCCTGCGGTCCTGTGGGGCAGCAAACATGGGATGGCGCAGAGCAAGACCAAGGAGCAAGGCAGGAGAAGCAGCAAGGAAAGGGAGCTTGGAGCTATAGATGAGCAAGAACAAGCTGGTGAGAAGCCAGCAAAGCCTCTGTAGGCCTGTTGGTGTGCGCTTTGTGGCACCCTGGCCCTGCTCTTTTAGCAAAGAAAATTTGAGGGCTGGCTCAGGGATGTCAAAGCAGATGCCAAATCAAGGTGTTGCCAAGGCCATTTTTCACATCTGAGCAGCCTCCCTTCCCACTGGGGAAGATGAGGATCTGAGGTTTGCTCTTGTGGGTATAGAGGCAAGTTTATTTATTGCAAGTAATCTAAATATTGTGTTGTATGTCTCTTCAAATCTATATGCAAAGCAGCAATTGCTTGCCTAATCTACTTTTTCTCCTGCAAACAATTTGCTCACTCACTTCAGTGTAAATCAGGAGTATGTTCTCCAACGTTGATAAATTCTGGGCTCATATAACCCTGGTGGGGGAAGAACTGGGCTCTGTGTGTTTATAAACAGTGAGAGAAAATATATATCTCTGCACACAGAGTTTACATTCCATGTGGGCTCTCTTGCCAGGGTGTCCAATAAAAGAAAAGATGCATTTCTTTTCAAAAGACACTAGAAACATCTGGCTGGGTGGCACCATCACTGAATCCCATACATGGAGTCCAAAGGAGGTCAAGCACGTGCAGGAGCCCCCTTAATTTGGGGTGCTTGCTAGGGACTAACAAGCTCAGTGATTAAGTAAAATCAATCAAAAGCAGGAAATCTAGGCCCTGCGGCTCTTAGTAAAAAGGCTTGTGGGGGTAGGGAGCAGGGAGGAGCTTATTAATTAATTTGGAAGGTGTTTAGGGGCTTCTCTTGTCATGGCTATCTAGACACAGTTGTCATCCTGTGCAATTCTTAACTCACTTGGAAGAATTTTTGGCACGTTCCTAATAGTCTCAGGTTCAGATAAATTATTTTAATCATTAAATATTACTGTTGCCTGCTGTCCTGTCCCAACATTTTACTGTTCCTTCACAAGGTGTTAAGACTTCTTCATAGCAGTGATTAGAAACCGGCTGGAGATGGGGAAAGGGAACTCTATTGTCTATGAAAAGGAGAAAACAAACAAAAAGCATAAGTAGTTTATGCATGCATGGGCTTCTGCATCTTAGGTTAGCAGTTCTGCAAGACTTGCTGTGTTTCTGATGTGACATGTCGTCTTTTTTTTTTTTTTTAATGTAACGTGAAGGTGGCATCCACACTGCAGTGTAAAATTAGCCAAGTAACCTGTGATTAGATTTAAAGGATAAAAGGCAGCCAGACAAATCAAATTCTGTGCATAAAGTACGAAGTCCTCTGTGATCCAGTGTTGAAGTGCACTTTCCAGCCAAAACAGGTATAAGGCCATATAATAGACTCCTGAATTATTTTGAGGGCAAGTGTTGGAAAGGGTTGAAGAACGGATATAACATTTAAACCCCACAGGGAATTTTTAACAGTCAACAATTGGATGTGCAGAGGACAAGCTTCTCAGTGCCCACACCAAATCCTTCTTTTAACAGATCATTAAAGTTACAAACATCAGAACAACTGACTCTTTCAAATACCTTCTCTAAACAGGCTGGACACAACAGTCCTTGACTTTGAGATACCTGAGGAAGAGAAGCATTTTTAACAGACTTCCAAATATTCAAAGATAGCAAAGGTATTAAGTCTCTAATTCATCTTTTTAGGCAATGGATAAGATCATGATAACCTTTCTGGGTACTACAGCAGTGTCTATCAGCACAGTGACAAGTTAATTCACTTGCATCTAGCAAAAGTCTCAGGGCTATTTTTCCTTTCTTTGCATTTCTGCAAAGATAAAAAATACTTGAAGGGGGAGGGTCAGTATTCATCTTTCACCTTAAGGGAATATTTTTCTGTGTTATCGATAGTTTGGCTCCTTCCTTTTCATGGCTCTTCATTATACGATGCACTGTTCACTGGCACATTGGGGTGGCTACTTACGGACCCATCCTCAGAGATGCTCAGTGGAAATCTGTTTGACAAACAAATGAGGGGATTCTTCCTCCTTCTCTTATATCCTCACAGTTTGTTTTGTTTTGCTTTATTTTTAACAACAAACGGACTGCAGGGAAAGATGATGGTCCAGTTGGTGGAGCCTTCCCATACCGTCATCAGCTCCCCCTATAACTTCTTTGATAAATAAACCTCAGTGCCGGTTGCCTACTGTCCTACCAGGATCACTGACCTGACCACACTCTCCCTTTTAGGAATGAGGACAAAAGCAAGATTTAAGGGAAGTCACTAGACTCATAATTCTTCCCGCATTTTACACATAGCTGTTAAACGTATGTGGGGCATGCTGTCGGTCATGAACCCTATGGGCTGGTCCTTGGCTGCAGAGCTCCCTAAAGGAGGAATTTTCCCACTGCTAATCTTTTTGGCAAGGAGCATAGCCTCTCTCAATGCAATTGTTATTTTTATCCATTGCTGAATGCTCTGCAGCTC
This sequence comes from Charadrius vociferus, assembly GCF_000708025.1. Lineage (NCBI taxonomy): Eukaryota > Metazoa > Chordata > Aves > Charadriiformes > Charadriidae > Charadrius > Charadrius vociferus. Next base: position 824,690 of record NW_009648960.1, read on the forward strand.
AAGCTGGGTGGTCTTTAAGACACCGTACACAATTAACGTGGGCTGAGTCGGGGAGCAGAGAGGTATTATCAGGGAGGAATGCATGAGCCAAATTCTTCTAACACTGCTGGGACAGTGGTGATGGCTGACAGTGAGCTGAAGCTGTACTTCAGACAGTCCAGCAGAGGGGCTGTCTTGTTCAGAGGTCTGTATCTATCTGCTGCCCCTCTCCTTGAGGAAGAGCTATGTGGAGCTGTCAGTCCTGGCAGGATTGCATCAGGTCAGCAAATCTTATTGGACTGGTCTTGTCAGTAATGAGGCTGACGGCTTTGTCCTCAAAAAGCCCATCCGAGAAGTGCTGACTAAACCCATCTGTCATGGGCAGAGCTGACTAAAGAGGACTTCAGAACCTGAGGCAAACCAAGGGAAGACTGAAGGGATTGACTTTAGAGAATGGTCTCCAATGCAAATTACACCATGTCTTGCTGAGAGCCCACCATGGCTCATGCTTCACTGCTGGGCAAGGACAGGGGGAGATCTCCTGGGCCTCTGGTCCTCAAGGGTGGCTCTTTTGCCTGCAGTGGGGTTGTGTGTGGCCAGAAGAAAAGTGACCCCATGGTCTGGTGACCTGTGGGAAGGGCAGCAGCAATGGCATTGCTGGAAGGAGTTTGGGAGCCTTCTCTAGTAGAGAGCCTAGAGCTGTCATCAGTGGGACGCACTTTGAGGACTTCCACTTCTCTAGACATTTCTTTAAAAGAGAATTGAGAGGGAGATGGGGTGGAAATTATCTTTAGCAAGGGATTGCTGTTCCCCCCCCCTCGCCCCGCTACTGAAAGCATTTTACAATCAACTAATTAAGTTTTGCATCATCCCATAGCAGCTGTAAATGGTAATAGATCATTGCTTTATTTCCCTCTTCATTTCTTCACTCTGGAAACCTCAGCTGGTCCTCGGCAAATCAGGAGGTGCAGGCAGTTAATGAAACATGTAATTGAAAAAAGAAGGGGAAAATAAAATCTCCATATGCGTGAAAAGTTACAGAAATCCCCATACACTGAGAAATAGATTGGCGACAGGTTGGAAAAATCACTCCTGTTGTTCAGTGTTGTCTCATGGATGAATGCAGCAGCTATCACTGGCTTGGCACAAGAGCCATAGGCACCACTAGCCCATCCACTGTGCTGTGAACTTGGGGGTGTTGCCTTGTCTGAGGTGGAACATCCCACCCCGCTAATGTGCTGGACCTCGACTTGATTGAGTTGCACATCCCATCTTGGGATGAAGGCCAATTAGATGTGACATCAGAATTTAAGCTAGGCTGATTAGATCCTGCCTGGTCTTGGATTCAGTCCTTAATTTCTTTCGCATGCACTTCTCTTGGGAAGCTCTGTTACCCTTTAAAGAAAAACAGCAGGTTGTCAAGGGAATGGCTGGCATGCATCCAGGGATCATCTTCATCATGCTGTGAGCTACTGTGCACCACCAAAATACCACTGCCCTCCCTCAGGGGTGGAGGGGGCTTGTGCATGTGTCCCATCTCCTGGTACTCTCTGTGTCCGGCAGACACTGCTAGGACATTCAACAACTGTTGTCATTTTGGGATAGGGTTGGATGTCTGCCCATCATTGGATGGAGACCACCAGCTCATTTGCTCTGGAGCAATGCGCTGCTAGAGGCTTACAGCCATCCGAGTTTCCACCAGGCAGTATTTATCTTTGGAAGGATCCAATTTGCTTTATCCTCCCCTTCCTCCATCCACAACCTCTGCCTTTTTGGTTTAAACCATTGTACTGCAGGAAACCCCAAAGGTTGCAGTGTGAGCAGGCATGCAACTATCTGGATCACCGCAGGGTGACAGGCTTAGGGGGATGAGTTGACCCCAGGAGAGGCATGGCAATTCGGCTCTTTTTGATTAAGTTGGGTTGGGGTTTTTTTTGGTTTTCATGCAGAAAAAAGTATCATTTTAAATAACACTCCCATATAATTTTCAATCTCCCCACCAGAAAAAGGGGAAGGGGGATTTGTGAGAAAAGCAAAATCATTTTGCTTTTGGTTTCATTTCATTTTTTAAAAACTGTTGTTTTCTTAGTGGAAAACCAAAGAAAATTAGTGTGGAAGAGGAAAATATTCTTCTCCCTCGGCCATAGGGATGCCGCATGGCAAAATACTTCTGACAGAGCATCCACTGGGGATTGAAGGGTTGCCAAACCCATCCTTTTTGTGAAACTGAAGTCCCTAAATGTCTCTGTGTGCCAGGACTGCACAGAGGCTGCCAAGTGCATTGATGCTGTGGTGCTGACCTTCCAGAAGTGACATTTCAATTCTAGCTGTAGCGCTACGATAAGCACCATTAATGTGTCCTAAGGATACCCAAAATGGGGGAAACTGGGATCTTTGGTATCTATGGCAGTGGAATTAAGGGAGATGGTAATTTCCCAATCAACCTTTAACTCTAACCCCCAAAATAACAATCCCAGAGGTATTTAACCTCTTCCTCCCATGACAGAATTGTCCAGCTTTACACTCTATAAGTAGAAATATGCTTTCCTGAAATAATTTGTGGCACTAGCCCTGGCAACGGTTATTCCTAGATGCTGCACCGAATGGTGGTGCCTGGCTCCTGTCCCAGGAGGTGTTTGACTACTTTAAGAGTCGGAGACCAATCCTGACAGTATCTGAATGGCATCCTATAAATTGACAGGAGCACTGTCACTTTGGGGAGCTCTCCTGTGCCCAAGCTGGAGGGAAATGTAACTGGAGCCAGGCCAGCAAAGGGAGGCAGAAAGGAGGAGCTTGGAAAGTCTTCCACAGGTGGAGGAGGAGAAGGGGATTAAACAGATTAGGACTGTTTAATTTAGCAAGGAGCAGAGTAAGAGGTGCCTTGGTGGGATTTATGTAGAGAAGGTCTAGATACCACTGCTATCTACCAGCTTGTTGATTTTACAGGACACCTGATGCTACTCAAAAGAAGGGGTGGAATCTTAAATAATACTTTTATATAACATTAAATCAAATGTTTAAAGTAGGAAAAAAAGGATGTTTGGTGAGTATATGTCAGTGCTCCAGCTGTTCTTGGGTGATGATGTTATGATGGAAGGTGCCCAGGACTTGGTAGGAGCACTTCTCTGTGGTCCACGAGGGGTTGCAGGATAGTCTTCTGCCTGCCCCATGAGACAGCCAAAATAGTTTCTGATGGATATGGAAATTCAGCCTCTACTTGGCAAGATTTTTAGGATTTAAGCCTGTCCTAGGGCTGAACTTTTAAAAGATGGTCTAGATGCTTTACATACAAACCTGGTAGTGTCAGGACATGGCAAATCACCCATTGTAAAAAGGACTGGCTGGGCTCAGGAGTGAGCACTGAGGGTCTGGTCCCAGGGAGGACCTGCCTCCCAGCTGGGGGCTGCCCAAGGGCTCTGGCAGATAAGCCATGGCAGCCCACGGCCCCAGGGTCAAAGGCAGCAGGGTGTCTGCTGTTGTAAAACTGTCGTCATCTTCTGGCCATCAGGAGCTGAAGCGATGGTTTGCTGTATAGGCTACATAGCATGATTTACTGTGTGGTGCTGATCTTTCAAAAAGACAAATGAAGTTAGGACAAGCTGTGTCACCAGATCAGAAGTAACCCCGTGATTCCCCTGACACTTACAAGCTGTGCTGATTTACCCCACAGAAAAGCTAGCAAAAAATATTTGCTGTGTTGGGATGTTTTGTGAAAGTGGATTTGTCTCCATTGCAGCAGGTAATGATCATTGCAGACAGTGTAGGGGCTGCTGGTGTGGAGAGGGTCCTGCAGATCCATGATGGAGCTGGGGGCCCTGTGGCCTCCTCTTGAAGAGGATGGAGGGAGGGAGAGGGGCTTCCTGGCTGGGTCACCATGCTTTGGATGCGGGATTGGCATTTGGTGCCTTGCTCTGTTAGCGATGCTGCTGTGACCCCTTCCCATTTTCCGGCTGACACTAGGAATCCTCTGCTGTCCTCCTGGCTTTGTTTTGATCTTCAATAATAACAAAAGAAAACAAACTGATGCTTCGTGTTCACCCCGGTCCAAAGATGCTCGTTAGATTGGGGATGAGAGATGGGTTTTCTCCAGCCTGTCTCAAATGCCCACGTGCTGAAGCTCACAAAGACTTTGCTGGGTGTTACTCTAAGATTCATATCTAATGAGGAGGGGTTGTTGAATATCCCTGGGGAGGGATATTTGAAATGAATAACCAGGAGCTTCTTGAAAGGGGTTGTTTGGGCAGTGGGTTGCAGCAGCAGGGCTGGGAGATGAGCACAGGGACGAGGGATGGGATCCGTGGGAGGGCAAGCTGCTGTGCCATGCTGTCCCATCACAGAATCACAGAATGGTAGGGGTTGGAAGGGACCTTCGGAGATCATTTAGTCCACCCCCCCTGCCAAAGCAGCTTCACCTAGAGGAGGCTGGACACAAATGCATCCAGGTGGGTTTTGAATACCTCCAGAGAAGGAGATGCGACAACCTCTCCGGGCAGCCTGTTCCAGTGCTCTGTCACCCTCGAAGTAAAGAACTTTGTCCTCATGTTGAGATGGAATATCCTGTGTTCCAGTTTGTGCCCGTTACATCTTGTTGTGTTCCTGGGCACCATTGAAGAGAGTCTGGCCCCATCCTCTTGACACCTGCCATGTCTCTGACATGCTGCTGCCATCCCATCAGTGCCTGTCACAGCACCATGCTGGCATCAGTGCATTTTGCTGTCTGGGAAATCACCATCTCTGCTGAACTGAGTGTTTTATAGACTACAGAGGCTTAATGCAAAGCTGTTTAAACCAGGGTGGGATCAGAGGGCTGAGGCTGCTCTCTGAAAAGGCACAAGTTGCCATGTTCAGAGCCTAAAGACCACAGGGAGGGTCTGGCTGGTGCAGCCCTTGGGCAAGAAAATGACGTGTAGGGGAAAACTTTATCCCACAAGGTGAGACTTCAAGAGCAATTGTTCGCCTCTGCCTTGCTTTTTCAAGGGGCCCCTCTCAGTTCAGTCATTTTCAAGCCAGGGCAAGTACAATAATATTTAAAAGAGAGATAGGGAAGATTTAGTGGTTTTTCTGCAGCTCCTGATGTGAAATCTCTCCCTTGTGCTCCTTCCTTCCCCAATATGGCTGGCACCTGCTGGCCTGGCAAGAAAGGATGTCCTTGTGGTCACTGTGCTGTTGTCATTCCCCCAAACACAAGTGACAACAAAGCATCCCACTGGAGGCCTGAATGAGCAGGAACACTATGTAGAGAGGAGCCAGCTGGGGAGAGCACCTCAGCCACAAGCCAGCTCTCTCCAGGCAGCTGCATCCCCCATCAACCTTGAACACCCAGCAAAGCATGGGCCTTAATACAATGATAAACACACAACCAAAATTGTTTCTTTTACAGGAAAACACTAAAGAACCATTACTAAAGCCATAGTGAATGGGATTGCCCATGGGTTTTAGATAAGCTATGAGACGGGGCACCCCTCTTCCACAGGACTGGGGTGCTCAGACTGCATTCCTCTGCTTAGAAAGGGCAAAGAAGCAGCAACAGGAAAAGTTTTGTGTGTATATTTTTCAAGTGTGAAATGCAATGAAAGTGGTACCTTGCTCTTAAAGGCAGTCGTGGTTTATGTCAGAGAAATTAATTACCCTATGCATGGAAAAGTGATTGTGTCACCAGAAATTTTGGATATATTTAATGGTTTTTCACTGGTTGTGTGCCTATCTTCCACGAGAGAGGTTTTGGTCTCTGGGGGTAAAAGCATCCCCTTTGCCACCTGTGCATCAAGGAATTCATTCCTGTGATGTGGTGTTGCATGTACTTAAGGCTGGATGTGAACAGATCTATGATATACAGATTATTACTGCCTAGAGGGAAAGGTCTGAAGGCAAACGCTGTGCGTAGTCCTGTCGGGAAATTATGCTGAGCTCTGATCCCCTGCTAAAATAGGTGGTGTGTATGACCCTCGCTGTGTTTCCAGTCCCTGCCGCTCCTGGTTCTCCCGTGTGCAGCCAGCCTTGCGTGTGCTGTCCTTGACTTTATATTGTCAGATGAGACTGATCTGATTATATCTGTAAGGAAGATTTATTCCTTTGCCAACTCAGTGCTGACAGCTCGCCCTCATTTTGCTTTCTGCAGGGGACTTGTCCTGCCTCACTGCAGCTTCAGCGCTGAAAACTGGGGTCAGGTTTGCCTGTGCCGTACTCAGAAGGAGGAAGGATTTGAGTGACCATCTCTGAGCAGATTTCCTGAGCCTATGAGGGTGATGGCTGCAAATTATTTTGGGTGGTTGATGGAGAGCTGAGAGATGCGGTTTGCAGAAGCACATAACTGACTTGCTTTTTCACCACATTGGTATAAAGGAAAAATCATATATATGTGTAAACTGCAAGAAATCACTAGTGCTAAGACCATTCAGGTCGAGTTAATCTGAGCATGGTATAGCCTGTCATGTAATAAATTAGAATTATAGAATCATAGAATCGTTTTGGTTGGAAGAAACCTTTAAGATCATTAAGTCCAACTGCTAACCTAGCACTACCAAGTTACCACTAAACCATGTCCCTCAGCACTACATCTACACATCTTTTAAATACCTCCAAGAATGGTGACTCAACCACTTCCCTGGGCAGCCTGTTCCAATGCTTGACAACCTTTTCAGTGAAGCAATTTTTCCTAATATCCAATCTAAACCTCTCCTGGTGCAACTTCAGGCCATTTCCTCTTGTCCTATTGCCTGTTACGTGGGAGAAGAGGCTGATCTCGACCTCGCTACAACCTCCTTTCAGGTAGTTGTAGAGCGTGATAAGGTCTCCCCTCAGCCTCCTTTTCTACAGGCTAAACAACCCCAGTTCCCTCAGCTGTTCCTCATAAGACTTTTTCTCTAGACCCCTCACCAGCTTCGTTGCCCTTCTCTGAACATGCTCCAGAACCTCAATGTTTCTCTTGTGGTGAGGCGCCCAAAACTGAACACAGTACTCGAGGTGCAGCCTCACCAGTGCTGAGCACAGGGAGACCATCACTTCCCTAGTCTGCTGGCCACACTCTCTCTAATACAAGCCAGGATACTATTGGTCTTCTTGGCCACCAGGGCACACTGCTGGCTCATATTCAGCCAGCTGTTGACCAACACCCCCAGATCCTTTTCTGCCAGGCAGCTTTCCAGCCACTCTTCCCCAAACCTATAGCATTACATGGGGTTGTCGTGACCCAAGTGCAGGACTCGGCACTTGTCCTTGTTGAACCTCATACCATTGGCCGTGGCCCGTTAATCCAACCTGTCCAGATCCTTCTGTAGAGCCTGCCTACCCTCAAAGAGATCAACACTCCTCCCCAGCTTAGTGTCATCTGCAGACTGACTGAGGATGCACTCAATCCCTTTGTCCAGGTCGTTGATAAAGATATTAAAGAGAACAGGCCCCAATACTGAGCCCTGGGGAACACCACTTGTGACCGTCTGCCGACTGGATTTAACTCCAGTCATCACAACTCTTTGGGCCTGGCCATCCAGCCAGTTATTTATCCAGCGAAGCGCACACCCATCCAACCCATGAGCAGCTGGTTTCTCCAGCAAGATGCTGTGGGAAAGGGTGTCAAAAGCTTTACTAAAGTCTAGGTAGACAATATCCACAGCCTTGTCCTCATCCACTAAGCGGGTCATCTTGTCATAAAAGGAGATCAGGTTAGTCAAGCAGGGCTTGCCTTTCACAAACCCATGCTGACTGGATCTGATCGCCTGGTTGTCCTGTAACTTCTTACAGAAGTCAAACATAAATCATTTTTATGAGCGTATTTTAACCACCTGGTCCCGTCATTCCTATAGTGCACTTAATCTAACACTGGAAGTAAAGAATTCAGCCCTGTTTCATCTCCATCCATCAGAAAGCTCTGCTCTCTCCCTCTTCCCCACCACACTGCAGTCCCAAATATGCTTTTCTCTAGGTCAGTTGTTCATCAAAAAAGCACCAGGGAAAAACTTGCTATAAAAGCCAAAAATTCTTCCCTCTGGTCATAATACACAGAGCCAAGTTAGTCTTCTCAACAGTGCTCAGAATCTACTCTAGCTCATGAGGCAGTTGTTGGCTTTGGTGGCTCCATCAGTATCCATCTGTCTTCAATACTAAAATATTAAGTTGAAAGAAAATGTATTCACATTCATATAGTGACCCATGTTTTGTTTAAAAACAAGGAGCATGCGCAAACTGGTATTTGTTATGGTAAAACTTTGGGGGAAAAAAAAAAGAAAGAAATGTAACCAAGCCTTTGAAACCTCAAAAAAGTCATGGGATTGTTTTTGGCAGGAAATGAAAAAATTTCCTTTTCCTTGGTATTCTTCTATTTTTTTTTTATTTTTAACTTTTTTTCTGAAGGCGATGTAATTTCCTGACTATCCCTAATCTGAGCTGTATAATCAAAAGGAAAGGAAGACAAACTGGGATAGCTCCTTCCTGTAAGGAAATGATTTCCAATCTCTATTTGATGTCCTATAGCTTTGTATGCCTTATCCTTCAGATATAGCTAGAAGTATTATTTGGCAAAGGTTCTTGTTGCACAGATAGGGGCCGGGGATGGAGGAAAGAGAGGTAATGGGGTAATATACAGACATTCCTAAAGGTATGCAAGACCCAAAGCTGGAGACAAGGCTCTGAAGTAAATTTTCCTTTGTTTTAGTGCACATTCATATAATCCAAATAGTGCTTTAGGTTTATTTTTTGAGATCATACCCTGGCTTGTGTATTTGGGAGTACGGTACTCAGACCAATGGCTCTCATTATCTGATGAATACGGTTGGCTCTTCCCTTCCAGGCAAAATTATGGGAGTAATTAAAAATTGCTCAGTTTGCAAATGGGAAAGGTTTTGTAGCTTGCAAAACAGACGGGAACATTAACAGCAGTTACTGGAAGGAGAGCCAAGCAAGTGAAGGAAATGCTTGCCTCAAAAACCATCTTTCCAAAAGGATGCAAACTTTGTGCTTGAGCTAGCCTCCAAGAAAGCTATGGAAAGCTGTTGTGGTGTAGTTTGGTTGGGAATTAAGTTTCAGAAGGGATTTGGGTTCAGGCTCGTAACTTCATTGAAAAATGGTCCTAGACTTGATGCTGACATATTTTGCTAGCGGTACTCATGCTTCTTTGCTCAAACCGAGGCTTGAAGCCATTTTGCAAGCAGGAAAACATTGGAAGATCTGTTGCTTGCATGAGTGTTTCAGCCACATCTGAAACAGTATTATGAAACCAGTCTGATTCGGGTTCCCACATCAAAATGGGAGTCAACTGATCCAGATTCAGCGCGTCTCATCCAAACCGCAGCTCAGTTTTTAGAAGGGTTGGATTTGCAGCTCTAGTTTCAGTCTACTTATAATGGGAAAATGACTTTTATTTTGGATGATCCCCAGGAATTTCTCTATCTTGCAAACTGCCGATTTCCAGATTTGTGCATAGAGTAGAGCAGGGGGGGAAACCTGTCATCTTTTCAACTCCTATGTATGTTCTGCCTAATCCCGTTGCTTCTGCTTTCAGCCGAGTCAAATTTACTGCTAGAGAAGAGTGGAAAAAGTTCTATGTGTTCTTTGGAAATGCAAAGAAATGTGTATGTGAACAAAGCCTGTCTCTTATGAACTCCCAAAGAAGCCCTCCACTCCCAACCAGAGGGTCCACACTATGCTGCAAATACACCCATCCTAGGGTGTAAGGACCATTTATTCAAACCCTGGTTCTCATTGTGATTTTCAGCCACAGAAATTTCCCCCTGCTGCAAGAGCTATGGCCTGATCTAAAGAAAAGGAAATGTAATACTTACGTAACTTCTTAACAACGTGGGTTTTTGTCATTTAGTTGGTGTTCTGTAATATAAAAAAGAGCAAACACAAAACATGTTTGCTTTAATGCCCTTGTGGAACCATGTTCCTGTCCCTGGAAAAAGCCAGCAGCAATTAATATATGTTGCTCACTTACAAGTATGAGCAGGCTTACTTAAACAGCATGTTCAATATCAGTAGATGCTGCAAAAATATGGTATTTCAGACTAGACAGATTTGACTTGTAAAACTTCAAGAAAATGTTGAAAACCATTCTGGGATTTGCTAGGGGAAAAAAAAAAGGCTTTGAGCATGCATTACGATTTCTTTTCTTTGTTTCTACAACAAATGGCAGCTTCTAATGCAAATATTTGAGACTCGTTGGTATTTATCATTACCTTATTGAAAGATCATATCCAGGTCCTTCAAAAAGGCAGGGGGAAAAAAGGTTTCTGGTTTTAGTCGGGGCTTCAAAGGGGCTGTTTTTCAGAGAAAGATGTGACAATCTTTTTCCAGCAGAGAAAAGCAGGTCAGTTATCAGTCCTGTGCCCTTTTGCTCCAATATGGCACAAAGAGGTACCGTGAGCAGGGTTCTCCTGAAAAAACAGATGATGGATAAGCCTGCATCATCCTCACTGATATGAATTCCTGACCTAGTTTCCACAGCAGACTAGCTCAGGAGCATGAAAGAGCTGCCGGGGATGGAGAAAATGCCTTGCAGGCAGGCTGGCCCTTCGGTGCATGAGAACATAGGGCAAGTATCTCTGTGTCAAAGCAAGTCCCTGGTCACAGCACAAACGAGCCTGTTCAGACCCGGTCCTCCGGGGGTCTTGCCGCAAGATGCTGCTGCACAGTTCAAGGATGGGTTGATGAATGAAAAGCCACCTAATGTGATAGATGGGGAAGAAAGTCTTGCAGTCACTGACTGTGGAAGGAAGTGGGTGGTGGTTTTTAGTACTTTCCTCCAATTCCACTATTATTTTTTTTAATTTTCCAACTGCCAGCCCCCCTTCTACTCTCTGCCCATCCTCTTTCCCATGTGAAAGTCTCAGTATACACCAGTTTGTCCCCTGGGCTTGCAAAGAGCTGGCACATCTTTCCACCCATCGCATTTTGGGTTTGGAAAACAGGAGATTGGTGAGATCCTTGCCCTTGAAAAGGTCAGCAGCTGGGCTGTGGCATTCCCATCCCACCAAAAAATATCTCCCAGGGTAGCAGGCACCCAGTGTATTGTGTTGCATGGCAGTGGGGAAACACGAGCTTGTGCTGATGCTTTTAGCTATCCCTGAAGCCTGGGGTGAGGATTCGTGGCATCCGTAGGAGTTGCTCCCTCCACAGGGAGGGCTGAGAGCCTCCTCCAAGCCACAGCGCATGGGTAACTGGGGGATGAGATGAAATGTTTTTGATAGTGCGAGTGTAAATAGCTCCTGAGTCAGCTGCCCTGGGGGCTGGAGGCTGCTCCATCACTTGGGATCACTTGCCTCAGTGCTTGATGTGCTCTTCCAAACATAATTGCTAGCTCAGGGCGGGTTTATTGGGCTTTGCTGTGTGTGTTTGCATGGCAGGGAGGATTAATTCTCGCTGCTGCAGGGATCACTGGATGGGGCCATGTAGAAGGTCTCCCGAGGACGAGGGTTCAGAAAAGCACAGAGACATCAGACACCCATTTCCAACATGATAGTAGAAAGGGAAATAAGTGCTTGATCCTGCTTCGCTCCCCCGACTGCCACAGAAATTCCAATTTACGAAAATATGTAGATGCCTTTTGGCCTTGCAATGAACAAATCTACAGTCTCACCAAGGGAAAATACTCCTTCAAGTGCCCTTTTCATGCTCCAGTTTATCCCATCCAAGTGTAGGGCTGTTGGCCCTAATTCAGCAAAGCACCAGGTCATCAGCAATGCTTGCGCATTCATGGCTTGATCCCTTCTTAATATCGTATTGAACATGGGTTCCTTGGGAGACGAATGTTTGGAGCAAGGAGACAAGTTGGTTTTGTTCCTGTTTATTTTGTGTGCTGTCCAAATTAATAATAGGTTAAAGATGTCCTGCTGATTAGCCATAACATCCCAGCAGTATCATTTGTTCTGTCACAGTCAAGATCAGAGTCCTAGGGTGCTGAGGAAATAAGACACCAACGTCTGCCATGGAGATGGAAAAAGGGGAGGCTTCTGTTCTTAAGGAAAGGGGTGTCAGCATTAAAGTGGCCTTAAAAAATGGACTCACAGCTGGTGGCATGGATTTCCCCAGCTGATGAGAGTGACATTGCTGAAAAGCAAATATGGGGAAAATTATAAGTGAATTGGAGCACTTGAGTTAAAGAAGGAGGTCCATAAATGCTGATGGTGTTTTTGAAACTACATGGAAGCATCTGCATGGACCCCCTTTCCACAGGAGCAGAGCAGGACAGACTTTGCTGGCCAGAGAGCAGCACCAGCTCTGCTTTTTGGGCATCTGGGCATGGGCTGGCTGGATGGCAAAGTGTTTATCTCATCCATCCCCTGGACCTGCACTCTGTGGAGGGATGCAGGTTAGAAAGTTCACATAAACCTATCCAACAATTCACATCAGTCATTCTGCTTTCTGTCCTGGGTCCTTTCCTGCCAAACTGAGGGGTCTTCTCTGCTCTCCTCTCACTAACCTCTTGCCTTCCAGCAGCATACAAGGAATAGCATCCTTGCTCCGCAATAAATGGGTGCTGCCCAGTTGTCTGCATCTGGCTAAGTGGGCTCTGCATGCTTCAGAAAAGAAAATATTGAAAGCTCTTTTTTGCTCAATATATTGCACATATATTTAAATGATGTGTATGTATATATATAATATCTATAAAAGAAGTTTGTCTAGAACCATAACATGCAGCTTTTCTCTGTCAGCAGGCTTTCCACGAGGCTGGGCTTACACATGGGGGCCAGATGTGGCCATCCAAAAAGGTCTGTTCACTTCTATACCTTCTCTTTTTTTTCTCCTCTTCTACTTAAGTACAGCATGAGACTAAGCGGAAACCAAAAGTGATTGCTTACAATGCCATAAATAGCTAAATAGCCATTTTCAGTAGTAAATAGGGATATATGAATTAAGAACTAACTCTCCAAGCAGTTTGTAGGCATTCCAGTTTCTTGTTTTAATATCTTCATGTGGCTCTTTTCCCCCCTTCTTCGCTTCTCTTGGTGGGAGGTGACACGTTAACAATGCTTCCCATAAGCAAGAGGCCCATGCTGGTTATCTAAAGCAGAATTAAAAAAAAAAAAAAAAAAGGCAAGGACTCTTCAAAAGGAGCCTAGCAGAACTAGAGACCTCAGGCATCTTGGGAGCTGTATATTCAGTTCTTTGAGGGGACCCTGAAAAATCCCATCCACATGATATTGGCAGTCGATGCAAGGACTGGGGGATGCGTTGCCAGCTTAGAGCCTTTGTATGAACTTTCAAAGCTTTCATGAGCTGTCTCAGGCAGCCACCCTTCTTCTTGACAGCAATGAAAGCTGTCCAGAAAGTTGAATTCCCGTTGCATGGAATTAAATTTTCTGACATTCTTCTATTTGCTTTTGTTCCAGATCAGGAAGAAAAGTCAAAGTTTTTTCACTGAGCGGAGGTTCTTGTGAAATGTAGAGTTGGAAACATGGAAGCGACCTTATTGAAGCGGACCATTTAGTTTCAGTCTAAACACCAGGTAAATTGATATAAAACATGGGCATCAAAATGAAAGGAAAGGGTAGAATAACCAACATGAAAAAGCTGAAATGAAGCTTTTGGTTTCTGAAGTTTTGCTGTCCAGCTCCTTCAAAATCAAAATTCTCCCACAAGTCAAATGATTTTGGATGAATCAGAATTTACTGTTGAAAAACTGCTCTGGGAATTTTAGTGATTTGCCCCAAACACAGTTTGCTGTCACATCTGTGCTCATCTTTATAGCACAGAGTTCATAACCACAGGCAAAACTTGGGATCCAGCTTTGAGGCTGGCCCTGCTTGGAGCAGGAGACTTCCCAAGGTCCTTTCTGACCTCGGTGGTGCCCACAGTCTTTGCCATGGCAAATAGCAACTTCACAAAGAGATAATGGGGGAGGAAGAAGGGGGCGTGGGGGTGGGGTGGGGAAGCAAGAGGGGAGAAAAAAAGCAAGATAGCAGAAGAAACACAGAGGTATAGGAACATGCTTCTCAAAGCCATGCCTAGAAGGGAAAAAGCAGGAAGAGTACTTGTACCTTTCTGGGCTGCAAATTTAAAATTCTTTCCCTGCTTTTCTTCCAAAATATCCCTGAAGTAGTCTCCTCCAGCCACCCTACAGACATGATCTGAGTTCAGCGGTGGAGGAGGGGTTTTCCCAGGTGCATGAGGCGCCTTTGGGAAGGTGGTATCTCTGACTGTGGGGAGCATACGTTAATGGGGAGGGCACAGGAGAGCTGTCTAGTTAAGCAATAGGCAATTGTCTTTAACATTACTCGCCTCACTTTATAGAAAGGGGAGAAAACGGCAAGCAAAAATACCAAATCATACAGCAGGAGCCATTGCATGAATCAAGACGGAGGAGCGGTCCTGGTTGCTGAGGCTCAGTACCCCATGGCAGAGGGAGCACTCGACACATCAAGAGGTTTAGTATGGTAAGAAAGAGCATTTTGATTTCCTGTTACTGACTTTCCTGTATATCTGGGAGCTGCATAAAGTCACTTGGTAATTCTTGCTTGTGCTGGTAGCTGTGCAGGTCTTCCTTGAACTTGATCTGCTGAGGAAGATAGAGCCTACAGCCACTTGATGGGACGGTGGTGTAGGAGGGACAGTGTAACTAGTTCAGCCATAGCACCTGGACACCTGGTGTAATTTTGGTACTAACGTGATGTGAGGTTGATGGCACAAGTCCCGCTGCAGAGAGCTGACTCCAAGCCCCACAGTGTGCTCGATAAATAGGTTGGACGTTTGGTGTCGTAATTCCAACAGTGCTCAGTATTGGCTCAGCTCCGCTTTATTCAAAGTCAGCGGGAAGTGCTGATGGCGAGCCAGCACGGCTCTTACAATCCCTTTCTCTCACTAATTACTTCTGGCTGCTGTGGAAGCCCCAAGGACTTCAAAGGGATGACACTGGATTTACATGAGGCTGTCTCTCTGGATCTTCCATCCCAGTTTCTCAGCTCGTGGTGGTCCATAAGGCTTCAGAAGGGGACCCACTAAACAACTGCAGAAAACATTAAAATATATTCTCCATTCCCACAAATGAACATTCCCACACAGACAAAGGCAAGGAAGATGGCGAGAAATCAAAGCACTAAGTGAACAATTGAAATGCAGCTTTTTTCTCTTTTTGGCTGTAAATGAAAAAGCATGTGCACAAGATGGAGTTGGGTTCTCCAAAAGGTGAAATGGTTCTTAAATAAAATACACAGAAGCACATACCTCTTGGTGCTTTTAAAGTCTCGTTCTTAACTAGCTGCCCATCTTCTCTCGGGCCAAACACTGCATACACCCTTCTGGCTATGTCTTACGACCATGTAGCCTTCCTACCGCTCTGTTAACGCAAGACCAAAGATAGATTGCTCCAAGCAGATTTATTTTGTTTCTTAATATTTTTAATGAGTCTTCAAGGAGCTTCATTCACCTCACGCCTAAGCAATTTCATTCCCAGCACTTTGCCACTCCATGCTCAGGGGCTAAATTTTGACGAAAAATGCATCAACTTTGCCGCAGTGATACTGCTTTCCCTTGGGTGGGGATGTGCCCCATTTCTCTATGAGGGAGCAGGGAAACCCGAAGGTGAAGCAATCTGCAACATCGACAGCCATGCCTGGACACACAGCCAATTAATGCAAATCCTTCTCCTTCTCTCAGTGGCTGGGTCAAAGAGGAGAAACTCTGGGCCAGGCTGAGCAGAAAAAGCACTTTTTGGTCTTGGAGGTTTGAAGGAGATACTTGTGCCAGGGACAGTGGTGGCAGCTCAGGGCGACAGGGCAAGGTAGGCTGGGAAGTGATGCTCTCCACATCCCGTGGAGGGGCAGCAAAACATGGCACTGAAACCACAGCAGTGAATGCTTTGGAGGCTTTTTTCTCTTTTACAGAGTGTTGCCCACATTCTCGGGCCCTTTTGGGTTGGAAAGGTGGTATAATCAGAGGGTTTCTGTAATAAAGGCTGTTGGAGATATCTCCAGCATCACTGTATATCCTAAAAGAAAAGAAGAGAGATTTTTATATTTTTTTTCACTAGAGATAATCAACTCATGGATCTTCTGGGCAGTTTCCTGCAGTGGGGAGCAAGAGGAGTGGGGGGCTGTTTATCCTGAGAGCGTCCATCAACCCCGCTCCCAGGGGGGCCCTTTGCCACAGGGAGGTTCAACCCTTGGGACATAGTGGTGGCTCTTTCCACCTGGCAAGGGGTGCTGAGCCCCAGAGGGTTTTCCAGGCATGACGCTTGAAATACACATCTCAGGGCTAGATTAACCCTGTCCAATATGGAGACACTTTATAAGCAGTTTTCATAAATCAGGGAAATTTTATAACTAGTCAATGAACTGATGGGACAGCTCTGGATGAAGCAAACAAACATCATCAGAAAAATTTAAGTGATTTTGGCCACACTCTTCTCCTAGACAAAACCAGGTTGAGTCTGTTTGCTCCACTCCTGATTTTCAGCCATTTCATCGAGGAGAGAAAAAGAGGTTTCCACTAAACCATTAAGAAAACGGTGATTTCAAAACAGCCAGGCAGATCTGACCGTTCTCATTTGAATGGGCTTTTAGTAACCTTCAGAGACTGGCAATTCAGGTGGTAAACCCACTTTATGATCTGTTATTACCTGTGCTCTGCTCAGAGGCAGCAAAACTCATTATGGGCGTAAATGGCTAGAGCGCTCCCGTGTACCCATGCAGGCAACCTTTAATGCTCTCCCTTTTCCGGCTTCTCAGTGATAAAAATACATTACTGGTAAAAACAAAAACCACAGAGTTAGCTGCTGGTTTGCTTAGCAGTCAGGCTTCTGTGGTTTAGGTTTTATTTCACTGCTGATGTCCCATGGATGACTGTGGAAAATGTGCTTAGTTTTTAGGAAGTCAGCCAGTATGGTACGCTTTCTGTTTTTTATTTAACTACACATTAAATGTTCCCCTTTGCCCCAAGTTTTATTAAGGAGAAATTAAAGAGAAACTTGTTAAGCCGGAAACACGGAAGGAAAACAGTCCATCCTGCTAGGCCAAAGAAACAGCCTCAGGATCAACCCTACAGCATTAGCCCAATTCTCCAGACCTGATATAATTATAAGTATTGCAGTCTGCAAAGGGCACGGAAACTTCAGAAATTCCTCTTGTAGAAAATTAGGGAGAAACGAAGGCTGAAAGGGACCTCAAAGTTCATCAAAACTCACAGATGGTGGATGTTGGTGCAAGCTGATCATGCTGGGCAATGCAGATCCCTCAATGGCCCTGTGCAACCTCTCCCTTGCTATTACAACATTTATGCTCAAATAAAAAATGTTTCATATCTCTAGTGAGCAGAAATATCAAAGTCTACCAGCATCCCAAACAGCTTTCTCGGCCATGGATTATCACTCCAGAAAAGCTCAAGAAGCTGGTCCTGTGTAGGAGGTCTTCAAGAAACAATGCACTAGAGGGTTCCCAACAGGTCCACTGGCATCTGGTACATTGTCCTGAGTGTTGGGGTGCACTCACATTCCCCTCTGACTTTGCTTCTTCCATCTCTCCTTGTGTTTTGGCTCAACACCATGGTACGGCCAAAGGGCCACACATTGCATTTGGGCTTGAAGGTGCATGCTAGCACCGTAACCCACCATCACCTCCAGATGCTTCAAAAGCTTGTTTCTGTTTTTTTGGACCATGTTATTCCTGGGACAAAGCCACGTGATCTGGCTGGTGCTCTAGGAAAACACAGAAATCTGCTGTTCTCCGTGGTGTTTCTCCACACCCCACCTGTGCTGGAGTTTCTCAGCAAAAGGAAAAGGCACAGATTAGCTCGGTATTAACTAATACCGAGAGCACCATCTGGTGGGCTGCAGGGCCAGATAATGTGGGCGGTTGGAGCCGACGATGGGCTTGGGGTCTGAAAGCAACCCAAAAGTGCATCTGGTCGGGGCCATCAGGTGGCCATAGTCCACCTGGTCTGGCTTCCCACAGCCACCACCTGACAGCTTCAAGGAGAAAGTGGAAATAAACCCCACAGCCATGATTAGCAAACAACATTTTTTCCTGCCTTTAGACAGACAGCTCGATGTGCTCCTTGAAGTGTGGAGAAATCTGTAACTGCGATGACTTAGTTCTGCCATAAATATCCATCCTTTCTTTGAATATGGCTAAAACCTAACCATCAGTGATATTGTGGCAATGAATTCCACTGTTTTGTGATTTTGTATATATATATGAATATATGTATTTCTCTTCCATATTAATAAATATATATCCTTTTTAAGTTGGCTGATATTCAACTTTACCATCTGTAGCCTTTTCCTGTGACTTAGCAGAACGTGAGTTACTTGGACCAGCCATGATATTGCTGGTCCTCATGGTTTTGTCCAGAGCCCTCTGACAACCTAGTAACTCTTGCAAAGACCATCCATTTGCTGTGCTGAACAAAACCTAGAAAAGGGGACTGTCAAAAAGCAGACGAACCCCATGTAAATCATGCAGCATTGTTAAAACCTCAATCTTTTCATTGACCCTTAAGTATAACCCCTGAGCTCTGCAATGCTTTGGGATGGGGGCATCCTCCCAAGATCTTATATGGCTTTTGCCGGGCAACTGATCCTCCTTCTACTTGTATGAAAGCAAGTCAAAGATGCTCCTTAACATTGGAGCTCCTTCGCCTGCTGTTTGCTGCTGGCCATGGGTCTGACCAAGAGGTCCCTCCTTTACTGCATCCAGCATGATGAGGGATGAACTATCCCAGGAATATTTTTTTTTTGCTATTATCATATAAATGTTGATCCATCAAAGTGTTTCCTATATGCAAGCTGTCGGGGAACACGTCTTTCTATGCGCTTGTGCAATTTGGTGCAAACTTGGGACCTCAGCTTTAGGGGGACACTGGAGCAGGGCTGCAATATGAAGAATACAATAACAATAAAGTTTTTGTGAGGTCTCGAGCTGTTGTCAGCCCCAGGGGGAGAAACTCTTGCTTCTCCGAGTGAGCTCCTATCCCCAGACTCAGGCCATCTGATTTCCATTAAAATATCCTCCGAGCAGAGGTGAAAGCAATCAAACTTACTAAGCAATTTTAGCCCAGCCTCAGCTTTCTGCTTCCCTCGCCCGTGGGGTGCCTTGTCTGGCTGGCAGCAATGGGTGAGTGATGGCAGGTTTTCTTAGAAAACAAGCCTGTTTTGCCATGGTCTGCTGTGCCTCTGCTCCTGCACCTCCAAAAGAGGATGTTGGCAGAAGTCTGACTGGAGGCATAAGTGACTATAACCCACACGTTTGTTACATCTTAATGGGATAGCATTGCTGAGCACACGTGGTGACTGTTTCTGGGGCTCTGCAGAACAAGTCGAATGATGTTGTGTAACATGCTTACAGTGAATTTTGTTGCCACTGCTTGTTGTATTTCTACACAGTTACCAGATACTTCATAGAATTAGAATTCATGTGACTTATTCAATAACAGGGGTAGCTCATGGTATTTCATCCTGAGTGTCAGTGCTGTTTTTTGTTGCAATAAGCTTAGATCAAGCATAAAGAGAAAAATCAGTACCAAGGGAGTTTGCAGCTGTGCCTCTCCAGGATGCTTTTCCGTCGGTTCTCTGGGCTGGTCAGTTCCCAGGGCTTGCTGCTCCATCCTCTGTTTGTGTCCTTCTTGGTGCTTACCCTCTGTACACTATTCTCTTGGCTCAGGCAGCATGGGACTGGTTCCCACATTTTCTCAAAAGAAAAATCTCCTAAGAAAACACATGAGATTTTTCTCATAGTTTTCATAGCGGAGCAGGTGGAAACGTGCAAGCAGTGTGGAAAAAAAGCCAGCTGGGTGGACCCGAATCTGTTGTCAAAGTGTCAAAAGCTAGTTAATAGAAACTCCTACTGCTTCTCTTCTTGAGTAAACACTCCCAAGTGCTCTGCTGCTGATAGCAAACAAGTCACGCTCAAGAAACACTTGTTAGCGGGAGCCTCGGGCAGGTTTCCCAACCAGAGGTAGATGTGGGCTTTCCCCTTTGGGTTGAGAGTCATGGGAAGCGCTAAAAGTGCCTCGCAGAGATTTTCAAGTGTTTCCCCTCTTGCAAGCAGGGACCTGGTGGAGTCCCAACCCCTTGCACAACCTACCCCTGGGGTTGCTTTTCCAAGAGTGAGTGACTATGCAAACTCTTTCTTGGAGGTTTACCAAGGTCCTCCGTAGGATGGGCAAATCGGTACCTCTCCTCCTTTCCCCCAAACCCATGCCAGTGTGCTTGGGCTGCCATTGCTGTTGTAGTCACTCTGTCCTCAATAGCTGTGCAAAAGCTCCTTGTACATAGTGCCATCATCATGTTTTCCCAGTGTTAAGACCCTGTTAAGGTAAACCATCCCAATGAAGCTATACTGCTGCAGATGCTGATCACACATGCTTGCTGCAGCAGGGTGTTGACCCCAGTGTGTTTTGAAAAACGAATGGAAGAAATCAGAGTTTTGCTCCTCCACCAGTATCTTGGCCACAACACCTCGTTTTCTTCCATGCCGACAGTTTGGCATCATCAGAGGCATACATGGGAAAATGGATGCCTTGGTTAAATTGCTGGCTATTGATACAAACCTGTTGCAGTAGAAGCAGGCTTTGACTTCTGGTGGTGTGCCCATGCAATGCTTCCCCAGCAGCTGCTTGCCATCCTCATGGAGGAAACGAGGAGTGAGAAAATGCCACCACTGTGCTGCAATTTAATGAACCAAAATAGTAAAAATCCCTCATGCAGATGAGTTTTTACCCGTGACGTTTCCCTTCCCCCCAATCTCCTGCCCTTTTCTGTGGGCTCTGAATCTCAGCACCTGCTTGCTTCAGCTGCTGTGATTAAAACTGGGAAAGAAAATGATCAGCGAGGCTTGCTTTCTTCTCTGCAAACAATACCCAAAATCTCCCAAAACTGGCATGTTCTGTACAAAAACCTCTGCATTAATAAGCACGCCTTTAGACCCTAAGAAATGTCTTTTGTGTGAAGTTCTCCCTGCATTTTAATAAGCCTAGCTTTTTACAAAGACCCCCCCAAAAAAAGAGAGAAACAGACACACGCACAAAGACAAATTTCATTAGCCTCTAATCTCCTTTCTGAAGAATACGCTCCTGCCGATCTCTAAGCCCTTTCAGCCCAGCAATGCTTTTTTTTTTTTTTTTAAATCTTGTTGTTGTTTTGTTCCTCACCAAAATAAAACTTGTCCTGAGAGGGGACCGTGGTGCAAAACGCCAGGAACCAGCATTAAGTTTAGTGATGCTGAAATGGATAACACCACTTTTTTTCCTTCGTAAGGGTGGGAAGTTGTTAATGAGGTGTCCCACGCGGTAGAAACCCAGCAAATCCTTTGATTAAAACCAGTCCAAGTGGCAGAGGCTGAATTATTTGTACTTGGTCCCTTTGAGGGATGGTAGTGGAAGTGGTTGGAGC
This sequence comes from Charadrius vociferus, assembly GCF_000708025.1. Classification (NCBI taxonomy): domain Eukaryota; kingdom Metazoa; phylum Chordata; class Aves; order Charadriiformes; family Charadriidae; genus Charadrius; species Charadrius vociferus. The sequence continues at coordinate 845,985 of NW_009648960.1, forward strand.
AAGAGGAGAAAAAGATGAGAAATAACATATGCTGGGCAGTGGGTTTGCTTAATTTAGCAGTACAGTTTAAGATAATATCAAGAAAAGGGAGGAGGTTGTTAAATGGCATCAGTGCGTGATACTGTATAAATAGAGATGCTGGCAGGAGAATACGCTTTGAAATGCAGTATTTTTTTGCGGGGGGGGGGGGGGAACCTGTTAATTGAAGATCTTAGGTTGGCATTATGGCAGCAGGACTGTGCTGCTCTCTGGCAGGACAGATTTTCTGTCAGGAGGGAGGGAGATCAGGGTGTTAATCCCCACTTCTGTACATCGCCTTAAGTGGTATCTCCCCCCTTGCTGCGGGGTGAAGTGATGTGAATTCCCTAGGGAAATTGCCCCCAGTGGCACTCAGGGTGCCACCTTTGAGCTCAGATCCTCAGAGCTAAGGGTTTGGTTTTCTGTTGTTGTCTTCTATTTCAGTTAGGTCCTCAAATCCCATGTTTTCCCAAGCTCCAAAGACTGTGGCTGTAAGGTCCCATACCTGCACTCATACCAAGAAGCAAAGGAGGGCTGAGCTTTCTCTTGCTCTCTGCTTTGTATTTACTCACCTGCATAACACAAGCTTTTTAACTCTGTTTTATTCTCACTCTAATCACTGGAAATATGCGTCCATCACATGCATATAGGAACTGCAAAGAAGGGTTGAACATGCTTGGACTACTGAGGAGCAGAACTGAGAAATAAATAAAAAATAAAAAATTTGATGGAAGGAGCAAAACACCCAATTCAAACTATCCAGCACTGCATTGCCAGAGGAGTTCACGTTTTTGGCTGGCAGCCCACCGGAGCATTCCTGGCATAGCTGCTCTGGCCCCAGGGGTATTTAGTTGCTTTTTGGGTCCAGGCATTTTGGCTGGCTGTGCCGGACTCCTCTGTTTGCAGGGTTCCAGCAGGGGTGTGAAGCCGGGTTGTGTGTGTCTGGGCACTTTTGACGATGAGATGCCATGGCTTTGGGATCTTGAAGGCTGATGAAGAATCAGTGCCCTGTCCTGAAGAAAATGCCACCCAGGCACCCCAGAGCAGGCGGGGGACCTGCACATACCCTGCAGCAGCTGTCAGCCTGACACCGTCCACAGGGATGGAACCAGGGAAGGGGAACTGTGGGCACTTGGGTGTAGCTCTAGGGTCCCCCTGGCTCGATCCCTGGCAGCTCAGCTCCGTATGGATAATATGGCATGCAAAGGCTGTCAAGTCAGCCCTCTTTGGAGCCCAGCCATCAAAAAAAGCAGCCCCCTGGCCAGGGGAGGCCAGGAAACATTGCAGCCTCAGCCCCCCCCTCCACCCCTCCCCGAGCAGGGCTGGCGTCTGTGCTCCCCAGCGTTTGGCAGAAAATGGTTTTCATGCCCTGCAAAAATGTTGTAATTGAAGACGGTCTGTCAAGCCCACGAGGAATTCAGTCTGTAAAATAGCCACAACCTCTCCCACCCAAAATGAGAGCAAAGGTGTGCTGAGGATGCACACTGCAGCGTCTGCATTGGGGCCAGGCTGCACCCTGGCATGGCCACAAAGAGCCTGAGTGATGCTGGGGACGGTAACCGTCTGTTTGAAAAGCCAGGCAGCCGAGGTGGCAGTGGGAGAGGTGCCTTTGCTGTGGAGATTAAAGCACTTCTGTAGTCCCACAGGGGCTTTAAATGGACCCCAGAGCTGTGCAGAGGCAGATGCTGGTCACTCCTCACTCTGGTGGCGTTGCTCCCCGGATCAGAGAGCTGAGGGGTGTAAAAACAACTGGCTTTTAGCAATGCTTGGGAAAACAACCCTCACTGATTCACACACTGGGAAGAAACCCCCTGCATGGGGGAGCAGTATGGCCAAACTCCCCGCTACCCCACTAGTGCTCCACTGCACTGCCGCTTTATACTCCCTCCAGCTCTGATGGAAAGGTACAGCAAGGCTCTATCAAACCCCAAAGTTACTTTTAGCATTGATTTATTCACATTAAAAAAAAAAAAAAAAGAAAAAGAAAAAGAAAAACCCAACCAGGACTGGGAGATTCCCCTGTCCTCGTGGGACAGGTTTGGAGCAGAAGCGTGTACTCCTGCACCTCTTCATGCCTCCCGGTCAATGTCCAGAGGATGCTCCTGGCCGTTCGGCAGGAGGGGAACACAGCTGCAGCTTTGCAAGGTCTTCCCAGAGGAAACTTTTCGACCATGTAGAGAAAAATTGGGAAGAAGTCTGTTAACTTCAAGTATTTTTGAGTGGGAACTTTTTTGGGAGTTTCATTGGTGCAGTAAATATTTGGTCACCTAAGAGATTTCCTGCACATCATTTGTCTTCTGATTGAATACTCTGGCTTCGTTCCGTAGCTGTTAGTGCATGCAGCCAGTTTTCCTTTCTGGGTCAAAAAAGAAGCAAAACCAGCCATGCACCTTAATATTTCTATGCCAGCTTAGATGTGGACTTCTGCACAAATCCAATAAATCGGTGGATGCAGCAAGCAGGGAGGTCTTAAAGCGTGCCGGTTTTGCTGTAGCAGACCCTCCTTCAAATGTGACAACCAACTGCTAGCAAAAATCTTGCCTTATCAAGTCTGAAATCACTTAATCACTGCAAGCAGCATAAAGCTTGAAGGAAAAAAAAACAAACCCAACCTAAATGCTCCAGTGATCTTTGGGCAAACAGTTGGACGTTAAGACCCGCAGAAGGACTTTTGCATTTGAAAGCTCATCTGGTTATTTTACCCAGTGACATCATTTGGGCTAATGGAAGATGCACCCCTCTCTGTAAATGCTCAGTGCTTGGCTATTCGGACTATAGTAACGCAGATTTAAATGTGGAAGATAACAAAGACTTCCAAGGAGATCACAGTGAATGCATTTGAAAAATGGCCCATCACTTACAAAACCAAAAACTTCTCTTGAGTCATGTTTAAAAAGAGGAGGAAAGCTGTTAGATACCTTCTTCACCTCCTTGCAACCTGATAGCGTGCTCTTCTTCATGCTATACACAGCAATAGTAAACCCATAAAATGTGAATTAAATGTCAGAGATATTTTGGGAGAAAAATCCCAGCACCAAACATCTGTTCTTGAGTTTCCCGTGGCCAGAAGGGATAGGTCAGGCTTAGCTGGAGTCTAAGTGCCTTTTGCATCCTGCTCCTCCACGCAGCTCTGCACAAGCTCAGCTTTGAGTGGGCGGATAGTCTGTGCTCTTCAAATTAAACACACGCAGGAGCTCTGGCAGGATCCGTGCGCAGGGTTTTGAGCTAAAGCAAATGACAGGTTCTGGAGCAGACCTTGAAAAGTGAATAAATAAGTTTCTGCCCCAATGGCTGCCTTTGTATTTAAGGTGAAGATGATGTGCAGAAGTGGCACGTTACTGTGCACAACAGTTACTATCCAGAGAAAATAACTACCTGTCTCTACCCAGCTACCAGGCTCAGTTTTAATGGAGTCTCTGTGGGGAGGTCAAAGACTCCCCGTTGGAGAGATTATTATGGAGTAAATCAGAGCAGCTCCAAGTGAGCAGCTTTTTTCCATTAGCCAGGGCACAGCAGAGAGATCGGGTATCAGGCACACTGTCCTGCCTTGCCTGCGAGGGAGGGTGAAGGAAGAGCGCACCAGAACACGTTTCTGCGCTGAATGAAAAACTGTAATGGACACAGAGTTCACAAAAAAAGAGGGGTTTCAGCTCAATTGAAGGGAATGATTTACTGGAAAATGAGCACTGGATGTAAACTTCTTTCCCATTCGCCCTTTCTATAAAGCGATCGTTCACATGCTCATTTTTGGGAAGGTTTTATGAGAATATATTGCAGTCTGGGCTTTGCTCACAAGTTCTTCAGTGCAGGGATGGTCAGTGTTCTTTCCTTCCCAAGAAATTCAGCTGGGGGTAAGATGAACAAACATCCCTCAGTCCTTGGAGAAGGTTGGTCACAGCCCTGTGGCACTGTGAGCCCCTTTTTGAGGAAGAAACAAGGGCAGGCTTGGGGATCCTAGACAGAGCGTCATGCTCAAGTGCCTTTATCTTGGGGTAAATTATCCATTTTAAGGGGTCATTTGGGCTGTGTCAGGA
>NW_009648960.1:850054-900875 GCF_000708025.1 Charadrius vociferus
TGGCTGATTGCTGGCAATAAAACTTCTGCCGCAAGGATGCACTTTGCTTTAGGCACAACCGAGGTGGTCTGGTTGGAGCCTCAAAGCTGCTCGCTGCTGCTGAGAGGTGCTGGTTTCCCTGGGAAATCTGGGGTTATGCTGTGGTCCTTGGGAAACGTAACCTAAATTGGAAGAGGAATAAACTGGAAGAACAATAAAAGCGAGGGAATGGAGCAAAGGATAAACAGAGCAAGAATCATGCATAATGTTTCCCTGAATCTGGGTCTGAAAGACATCTAAATATAACAAATATTGAAAACTTTAATCCCGTCCAGTATAAACAACAACAAAGTTGGTTTTTGTCCCGCCTGGCAGAGAAATAGGAAAAAATTCCTTTCATATCCCACAAGCAAATTGAGGACAGGATGAAACCCTGCCTCACGCAGTGGCATTGCCCTTCTTAACCTTTCAAGATGGTCAGGGCAGAGGCTGGACACAGCCCCATTGAGCTCAGTTTCCCAGTTCACACTGGTTTGGTTGGGATGCAGCTGGGAACATCTGAGCATCTGCAAAGCAGCCCTTGCCAGCACGACCTTGAAAGAGCACAAAACCAAACCCACCGTGTATCTTTAGCAGACCCTTTTATGGCAGCAGCTCAAGCCAGAGTTTTCCCCTTATCGAGGAGTGTAGGGCTGAGGAAATTTGTGGCGATAAGATCTGGCTGCTCTGATCAGCTGCAACATTTTGGCTGTGTGGTTGTTCATGAGAACGGAGAAGACCCTGCCCCAAACTGTGTCCTCTCAGGGTTATAATAAAGGGGGAGTGTTCGTATTTTGAATAGGGTAGTGGAGGTACAGCAGGTACCAGGAAGGGCAGCCAAAACCATGAAGGGACTGGAAATGCTGGGGCTGCTCAGACTGGAGGGGATGATGGAGGTTTGCAAAATCACGATGGATGCAGGAAAAGCGAATAGGGGAATGTTGCTTCCTCGAGAGATGCACGCAGGAGCTGGGGCTGCTGGAGGCATCCAACGGGAAGGGCAGCAGAAAGAGGCTGGGGCTCATGGACCACCCAAACCAGCATCTCCTATTCCCATGGGAGACTGAGTGCTGGGCTAGGTGGGTCCTTGGGCTGGCAGAGACCAGTAGGGTATTTCCCATGTTGTTAAGTCCTCGAGCCTGAGATGGCTTCTATCTTTTTGAATACTGAAAATCTTAGCGCTCATTTTCCAAACTTTGCTGGTTCTTCTTGTTTCTTTATGTTTTAAAAGTCCCCCATGAAGCCCTGCAAGGTATTCATAGTACCAGGCTGTGGCCAGTTAATCACCCAGTATTATATATGGGCAGACAGAGACAGAGGTTTCCCCAGGCACTAATTCCCCTGAACAAAGCCTTTCTCTGCATATCCCTACTGACCCAGTGCACTAATTTTAGTAGATCATTGGCTGGCAAAATACCTCCCAGCCTTCATCGTCTTCCTCATTCTGCCACCCCTGAGGCATTGAGCTGCTTAGTCCCAAACTCTGCTATGGGGCTGGACTCTGAGACCCCAATCAATAACTGGGTGTAGGTCCTCCTCATGCAATTGGTGACTTTAGGTACCAATGTGCAACACATTCCCCATCTGCACAGGGTCCAGCTGAGCAGATTCCCCAGGCCTGAGCCTGGTTGACTCACTGTAAATGCAGAGGAGAGGGGCTGATTTGCAGGGTGGAATTCAGCGTACAGCTAACCCGCAGTAAAGGTTAAACTCCTCGTGCTATGTGGTTAATAAAAACTCCCTTGATAGGCAATGCTTAAAAATGAATCGGGTTAGATTGCAAAGACCAAAAGCTAATGTGATACAGAAGAAATCTGGGGGTGGAGAAGCAGCTCCTTAGCTGGTAAAAATGGGGGTGGAATAATAAAAGTTTACACCTGAAATCTTTTTCTCCTCTCAGCTCAGAAGTTTTGGCTTTTGCAATAGCCTTCCTCCTCTACGGCCAAGGCAGCCACCAGCAGAAGCCTGTGACCTGCTGTGGACCCAGCTGGGTAAAGAAGTCCCCAAAACACGAACGCAGGAATTCAAAGGTCTTCTCATGTCATCTATTTCTGATGTCCCAGAGCTGACAGTGGGAATGCTACCTTGATGTTTCCGGCATATCTGGAGTGGGGAGGAAAGTGTTTAGGAACAGATGAAGTGCTGCTGTAAAATACAGAACATCGTGAATGAATCATGTTTGCAATAGCACAGATGTTGGTGTGTTAATAACGTTGGAAGAAATTCATGATGCATGTAAACTTCTTATTCCAGTAGGGTGAATTCAGGTTTGGAATAAACTACTAGGTAGAGATAAACAGCCGACAGCCAAATGTAGGCTGATTTTTGCTGTGCAATGCAGTTAGGCTGTGGATTTGTCCTGCAGCGGGCTGCATTTCAGTAGGTCTGTTGCTTAAAATATGTTTGGCTCCTTGGTAGGAAATTCCTGCTTGCAGGCAAAAAGCAAATAGCAAGCTCCGGAGAATCAGAAAGAAACCTTCCTGGAATAGTGGAGTAAGTCAGTTTGTACCCCAAAAGCACACATCCCCTTAGGTCTGGGTCTGAAGGAGCTGCTATTGGTGATCGTTAGAGGCAAGGGGTTTGGAGTGGCATGGTTTTGGGGGGACAAGAGAGCGGTAGATGGGTAGCAAAGTGGGAGTTTTTCCAAATATGTGGCTAAGACACTAAGGATAGACAGTGTTAACAAAGCAGTGAATAAACAAAGGATGTCAATATGACCTGATTTCTATCAGTATTCACCAGTATTGTGTCAGTTCCCTGCCATGTGGCCGTGGTTTCCTGTTTATACACCGCTTGCAGAAGAGATAGTCACAACAAAAACTGTAGCAATTGGCGCCTGTAATTTATCTTATTTCTAGGGCTAAAACCAGTCCCCATTGCTGCAGAAATGGTAGAGTTGTGGAGCTCTCGCCACCTGCTGTGACTGAGCATGGGTGATGCCCATCAGTTCTGATTCCCAGGTCGCATCATCTAGCCACATCTTGTTAGGATCTGAAGTCATTCAGTTGATCTAAACAAGGGAGAAAGTGTCATACGCGTAAATTAATTCTCCATAATTTTTGTAGCTTCTTGTTTGACATCTGATGACAGGCATCTCTGGAGTCAATCATAGGAACATATGTACAAAGCTGTTTAAGGGGAAATTCTGCCTTATCATCTGTAATAATTTATACTCCCAAAGCTGCTTATCTTGTGCTGACTGGTGGGACCCCTGTATGCAAGCTGAGCTTCTGTAATTAACCTTGTTCCAGAAGACAGATACTTTTGGTACCTCCTTTGGTGTTCTTGATGGGAGAAACCTAGATCAATCAGTCATCACTCCCCTCTCCCAGCATGGCACGAGGGAATCTGCACAGGTCTTCGAATTTCCCTTCCAAAAGAAAGTGAAAATCTCACGTAGTTTTGGCAGAGGAGACTTTAAAAAAAAAAGAAAGAGAGTCTTTGTGGGATTATGGTGGTGCAAGGGCCCTCAGAAACACCCAACCCCAGTCTGTGCTACCCCTGCCAAGTTTGGTAGGACTTGTGGGAATGACCATGAAAAGGTGACGTTGCTTTTAAGGTGTTATCCCACAGAAACAGCTGCTCTGGGTCTGGTAGTTGCTCTGTATTTACTAACCCTCAGCAGAGTCCTCATTGCATGAACCTGTCCAGACCTCACAGCGTGACCACCACGCATTGGAAGTGTTTAGTGCTGAGAGACGTAATGGGACATGTGGAGTCAGACACTCCCCAGACCCCTGCCGGATCTGCGGCTGGTCTGTCTCCTCCATCTGCACATGAACTGTTGTGCAATCCCTCCTGCGCGCACCTTCCCCATGCCGGAATTGCCAGGAGAGGGTTATGTGCTTATGGCTCCTCTTTTTGGCTTTTAATGTCTGGAAATTGAATAACATGGGTAATGAACCAAAGATGTTGCAGAAAGGGAATGGTCACAAGACTTGCTTTTGAAAAAAATAAGAAGACATTGTCATATGGGTCCTTTTCTTGAAAATGAGAACTGCTACAAAGTTTGGCAATGCTTTCATTGGAGCAATGAAGCTTTCGAAGGAGCAATGGCAAAATAAGGAAAGGTGTATGTATTTTACTTTTTAAAAAATGAGTTATTTGGTGAGAACTGTAGTGGTTTTTGTTTGGTTTTTTTTTTTACATAGTCCATGTTTTGTTTACATTTGTGTCAATCTAGTGAGGATTTTGACTCTATTTTAGTGGCATATAAAGAATTTCCTGTTTGTTCATATTTTAAGGAACTTGATGAGTATTTCCATATAAAGAAGGAGGTCTGAAAGAGAGGGTTTATCTCAGGAAGAACAGTTTTCATTTTCCAGGATGCCCTGAGATGATGCTAGGCACTTAACCACAGAGACGTTGGCTTGCGGAAGCGCTGGTGGCCAGATATGGAGGCAGGCCAAGTGATGGTCTTTCTGCTGAAGCATCCATGCTGCTGTTCATGTGAACACAAAAAAAATCAAAGTTTATCCCTGCCAAGTGGCTTTAATATGGTGTCATCAATCCATACCGCAAATGATTAGCATTGTGGCATTGCAAGGCGTAGAGTTGACAGGGTCATTTATGAAAGTCTAAATCCGGAGAGAAGAAAGCAGTAGAGCTGCAAACCACCCCAGTTCCTGTTTGTTCCACAATAAGAGCCAAGGTTATGGCTTGAACAATGGATTAACTAATATCTTACAGACACAGAAAGCCCTGGAAAAATGAGGGAGGAAGAAGTATCCCTCCCACTTTGAGAACATCTGACGTGGGGCTGCTTCGTAGGGCAAAAGATAGGCAGGAGTCACCTTCACCAAGGAAGGCTTTAAAAAATTGAGGAGAGCTTTTAGGAAGGATCTAGGAGAGAAAAAAAGAGCCAGAGGGATGCTCGTCCTCAGCCTCAACTGCTTTGAGTGTCATCGGTGAAGGCAGTCAGAAGGTCAGACCAAGTGCAGCAGTTAATGCCTGAACTCTCCCCAAAGTGACTCCTTGTTCTTGCATATGCCTTGGCTTACGATAATAATTTCAGTTTGTTTTTATACAGCATAATTACTTTGCTCTGCAGAAACGTGCCTGAAACAACTGGAGTTAAGGCATTTCGGGAATGAGGTTTTAAGAATCATCTTGATAATCCCTGAATCCCAAGAGATGTGCTTAGTTTTTGAGGATCATACTGGTTTTGACCCCGGGCAAGGATAAGACTCAAACCTATCGCTGCTCCTGGCCTCTCAACCAGCATTGCTACTGCAGTTCTCCTCATGGAGACCAGATGCAATGGTGGGGACAAGTCTAAAAGCCAGAGCACTGCTACGAGTTAAGCTTGGGCTCAGCATCCTTGGAGCCGCAAGGCTGAAGTTCAAAGGTCTCTGTCTTTGTTTTGAGTATGCTGTGTTAATTTGTCAAATTTTATCTATTTCTGCTAGCCCAGCAGCTGCAGTGTTCGTAAAATACTCTGCCAGCCTTGGGCTGGAAAAGCAACAAAAGCGGAGGCGCGCAACCTTTTTCATGTAAATGTTTGTTCATGGCATAATTGTCTCGCAAACCCAACTGAAGGCACTTAAATTGGTTTAAAGGTTTGCAGTTACATACCTTTGACAGCTCCAGCCATATCCAGCTTGTTCTGGCATTCGTGGGTCTTGTCACATGGATTTTTACTGTCAAACAGAGCTTTTTTTTTTTTTTTTAATTGCTTAACATCAGTCAATAGGCTCTTAAGATGAAGTAATTTCCTTTTTATTCTCTTACTTGGTCTCTGCTGATCAACGTGGGATGAGATCACCTGAATTTTATTTGGGGGGGTCAAAGGAAAAATTGGCAACATCTACCTAGGGCCTTTTTTTCCCCCTTCTCCTTTGAACAGGGTGGGATTGCTGCAGAACAATTAACATTCATTTGCTAAGTGGTTTTGCAAGCATGTTTACAAGAAATGCAAATACCCCAGGACTATGGCAGGTTTGTTTTCTACCCTTAACCTAACTTTAGCCCCTGATCCTGCAGGTTTTATGTACGTTGAAGTCTCAGCTCATGCTAAAGCAATTGAAAGATGCCTGAAGCTGAACATATCTGCAAACCTCTCTAAGGTGGAGGTGCTAAGATACAAGAGATCTTAAGCTTTCTGAAAATGTTGTTGTATCACAGCTTAAAAATAGAGGCTATTTAGACCTCTCAAGGTGTCGTGCAAAGGAATTTCAGTTAGAGGCGAGGAGCTTGAAAATACCACTGTCCCAGCGGATAATGTGGGTCTCTGATGTTAGCTTTCCACTAAGATAACCCAAGGAAGCTGACGCCTCCAGGACTGTATTGTTTCACATCAAACTGTCTGCTGGCAGAGCAAACGCGATAGAAGGGGTGTTGATTTATGAAGTGGTGGCTGAGTTCCCAACCAGAAGCAGCAGAAACTTTTTGCTTTTGAAATATGATGGCTCAGAGGCTTGTGGTCTGCCTGGGGTCCGTATGTGTGTTGGATTTCTCACGCCTGGTGAGAGTCATCCACTGATTTGGGGGCATCACATGGGTTTCTCTTGCCTCTTCCCAGATGCCTGTTTTGCGTGTAACTCATACGCACAGAGTGGCAACGAAACCTCTCTCCTTCTGTTGGGTTTTGCATGAAGTTGGCCAATACATTCAGAAATGATTAAGGGAGGACAGGCAAATGCACACAAGCTTTCCCTAGGAAATAAAGCTAAAAATGGAATTACTTCTTCCCAACCAACTAATGGACTTCAAAGAACAAAACCCGACTGAGGGCTTGGGCTGTGGAAAAGATTGGCAAAGGATGGTGAGAAGGGTTAAATTTAGCACGATGGGACAAGCCAACCTGAAGACCCCCTCCCACATCAGGAATATAGCCCCTTGGGGGCATTCACTGGGAAAGTCTCTGCTTAATTACAGCCTAATTGCTGCTCTGGGTGTAGTTCTCATGCCTTTTGAAGATGTCTTGAGACTGGCCAGTGGAAAACTGCTCTAAAACATGTTTTTTTAAGATATCGGGCCAAGCCAAAGGAAATATGCCAGGGAGTCATGGGTATGATTGGAGCCTATCAAGATGCAGGGATGAGGAAACGCATATCTTGTTTCCTCAAGTGGGAAAAATTAACTGCATGTGAACATGGGTATTGTGAGTCCTGGAAATAGTCATGGGGACAGCAGCAGCAAACACAGATATAATTTAACTCTTCTCCTTTTATCCTTTGTACTTCAGAGCAAAGGAACTTCTGCTGTGGGGGTCACCAAGTCAGAGGCAGAATACTGGGGTGATTTAGGAATGACCTTTCATAGTACTAAAATATATTGTCTGAAAATTAAATATTAGAGGGATGTGATGCAGAAATTAGGATTTAATGCAGAGTTTTAAACTTGATAGAAATGAAAAACTCATCCAAAGGACCTGGAAGAAATGATAGATAACAATTAAATAGGACTTAAAGTGGATAACTGTTTTAGTTGATTGATGTGCCCAAATGAAGGGGAATATACAGGCAGTGGGTGAATGCATCTTTAGTCGGTGGTTTACTGTCTAACTTGTGGAGAGATTCAAAGGGGAGAAATGGCCAGGGCTTCCCAAGGGCTGGGGCTGGGGCAAGAGGATACCACGGCGATCATCCAAAGCACGATGTGGCCCCTGCCAGGGCTGAGGATACCACAGTTGCCACATGCAAGGCAGCGGCTTGGGCTCCAGAGCTGTTGCATTAATAAAATCACCCTTGTTCAAGGTTACAGCGCGCGTTGATTGCTTCTGATTAGGGATTTGTATTCAGTTGTGACATCCTGCAATTTTTATTACCTTTATGGTAATAATTGCAAATAATAAAATGACAAACTATTGCAATTAAACTTTTATGAATTGCAAATTCATTACTTTTAAGTTTATTCATGGTAGGGACAATGATACTGAAAACAATTCATTAAAGCACTTGATATGTAAATTGTGAAGTAAAGCATTAATATAAGGCAGCTCATGTATCCACTTTCTGCACAGCAGTACAGAATTTGTTTAAGGAAAGGCAGCTCCCCTGCCTGATTTTAACTGCTTACTTTAGGGAGTAGAGAAATACTGGATACTCTTGAGCTGAAATTATTCCCAAAGTCAGCTTCTGCATCATCTAAAGCAAAATGCTAAGCAAGCGAAACAGAGATATCCCTGCCCAAGCTTGCTACTGTGCACAGCTAATCGCTTTAACATCCACTGGGAGATGTGGCAATCCTGTAGAGAGGTGGGGAGGAGGGCAGTCCTCTTCCCCTAGTCCTCATGTTTTACTTCTGATGGGTGACCCTACATATGCAGTGCTCAGGGAGAGGGTCAGCATCTCAGTAACATCAGGCAAGCAATGTGGCCTTCGCTTCGGCCTTCCTTTCCGCCTCCCCCAAAACCACTAACTTTCTATTCTACCCAGCTGGGGCTTCTCCGGCAGGGCAGCAAACCTCTTATCCCCACTCTCTAAACTGAAATAATCTCATTTGCAATGGTCTATTTGTCTTCAGCTTTTGCTGACTTAATTCAATGTAACGAGCCAAGCTTGGACTCTGCTTCCCCCAGATAACCTGAGCACAGATCGTCGCATCTCACTGCAGTAAAAAGTGATCCATGTTGAGTACACAATGCTAATCGTGCGCCTGTATCATGCCATTCACACTCAGAAAGCCTTGTCCTTGGGCCTAGAGGAACATCTTCTGCAAAAGTGCCCAGTGCAATGTCTCTATGGTGGCTCCTTATCCTCAGGGAATGGGAACGAGCGGTTGCTTCTGGGTGAGGCCACGTGCTGCAGTCAAATGGCATGTGCGTATTTTATTTTCCTACTCTGCTCCATGGGAATGGTTCGCAGCCCAAAGATGGAAAAGCAAAAGGCTTGAGAAGTGCACAGAAAAATGCCCAGGAATGGTCAGCCCTGGAAGGTGCAGGCTGCACAACATGAAGTGTGCCAGAGGGATGTGACTCTGCTGAGAGTATCCATCACCAGCAGTGCTTTTTTTCCACCATCTCTCACAGTTAGCAGCTTTGACCACCTCCTTCCAACATCCTGGGGCATGCTGGCCTGGTGGCAGTCAGCCCAAAACTTTTCTTTTTTTTTTTCCTCTAATGCTATTTTCAGGTGGAGGCATCAGTGCCGTGTTGGGAAGCACAAAATAATATTTGCCTTCTGCTAAAGGGAGCCGGCATTTTACCACAGCACCCGCTGTGCTCCCAGTTGTCTGCAACCCATGTGTAATTTTATCTCACTTTTGTGAGCTAGTGAAAGAAGAAGCTCTTCTGTCAAGGGGGAAGGCATGAATAAAGGGGAGACGTGATCAGACAGAAAGGCACCTCCAGCTCGGACAAGGAGAGCCTAAAGCAGGGAGGCACACCCAAGGTTAATAACATGTTGCTCCACCAGCTTCTATCTAATCTTGGAAAACGTCCTCTGCTGCAAAGAAAAATGGGAAAGTGATTATGTGACTTGAAATAAGGTCTTGCTCTACTGTCTAGACAGCTTTAAAAAACATCAAGCTAGGGTGTTCCTATTTATGAAAAATGCAGCTGTACTTCTGCCTTCCTCGAGCGAGAGAAGAAAGCGGTGCACTTGAGGTCATTTGGCTGCAATGCGCTCGCTGAGCCTGTCCATGGGAATTTATTCCTCTCTCTTTCTCTCTTTATTTGTTTTATTCCTCGTGCTGCATGGCTCGTGCTTCCAACTTGCCATCTCCAGCCTTCTCGGCCGCTGGGCTCTGTCCTCAGGGAGGCCAAGGGGGGCTGCCTGCACTCCGCTGCCAGTCCAGCTGGGCTGCCTGCCCTGGGACAGCCTGCTGAGCAAGCATCCCCGCGAGGGTCCACAAGCCAGAATGGCTGCTGGGTGCTAACATGGGCTTTTTTGTTACCATAATATTGCAGTAGGGATGACTGCCCAGAGCAAAACCGCAGGCAGCCTCCAGGTCCTTAATAGAGTCTCTTACAGACTCTCTCTTAAATTGGAAGAATTTAATTTGCCCTAAATACAACCTCGCCTATTCCCTTCTCTTTTTTTTTTTTTTTTTTTTCCCCATAGTAAATTATTTATAGGGTTTGACCTTTTTTTCTGATGGGGTCTAGGCAGGTGGAATCTGATGCCCAAATCGGCTGGGCAGGATTTTCAGCAGGGCCCAGCACCAGCAGAAGCCCTGCTGCTCAGCATCCCCTGCTAATCGGACTCAGGACTGCTAAGGTTCAACCCTGGATGGTCTGAAAAAAACCCTATTGATCATGGGGCTGTGTCCTACAAAAGGGAGAAATGGGTCAGCAGATATGTTAATCCCAGCTTGATCTAAAGTCTTCGGGACAGGTGGCAACCTTCATTTAATGGAACAATGAGATCATTAGGAATTCGTAATGAACTGTACCGCAGCCATGAAAGTAGGTCACCCTTACCCCAGGAACACTTCAAAATGAGTCTGTCCCCATTCATGTGCAGCAGCTGAGATGGCCGGGGGCAAACTGACAGCTCTATCTTGGGACTCGCTAACCAGACGATTTTAGGAAAAAAAAGGGGGCAAATGCTATGGACGTAAAATGAATTATATTATCCCAAGAAATAAAATGACTTAAAAAATGGGCTGATTCAGTTTCAGGTGTTCAGTCTTGCTGGCCACAGGCTGTAGCCATGCTGCCTTGGATGAGCTCAGAGGGTGGTCAGTTTGGGAAGAACCAGAGTCCCACATCAGGGATGGTATCCACCCAGGAGGAAAAGGGAAGAGAACCTTCCCTTGTCCCCAAGGGAATCTTTGTCCACCTCTGGACATCACATAGGTAACCCTATTTCCACATCCTTAGAGCCTCCCAAAAGGTCTCTCCTCACTGTGCCACTCTCCAGCATGATATGGTACCTTCATCATTGAGCTTGAGCCTTTCGGATGCTTTCTCCGCTGCTTTCAGGGCTGAAGTTTGAGTGCTTCTGGGGTTGGTGTGGTACTGCTCCCGTGTCAGGACAACTGTGTTGCTAGCCTTAACAGAGGGAAAAAAGAAATGACCCCGTGTCTCTTCTGTTATGATGTCCAGCATACTCCCAACACAGAGCTGGCTGAGAGCTGGCAGAGTTACAGAAACCAGAGGTATCCTGTGCCCAGGACACCCAGAACAGCCCTTCAGTCCTGCCCAAGGTCCCAAGCCTTGCAGGTCAAATACGCTGCTTGTCAGTAAATCATCTATGAAATCTTTCCTTCTCCCATTGACCCCTGTGGATGAAAACCAAATGCTCATGATAGGACTAGGAATTTGAAAAGCTTCTTTTCTTCCCTTCACCTCCTTTTGGTCCCAAATCTTGACATTCCTACCCTCCTATGTAACTTCATTAACCACCAAGCAAGCAGAGTGCTGCCCTGAAGGAGGAGAACAGGCAGGCAGGGGTACGGAAAGGAGAGAGGTTTGCTCAGCTAGTGAAAGCCCCAGGGTTGAAGACTGGAAAGGTTTAGAAAATATTTTTCTAAAGATGCAATAAACGGTAGTGGGGTTTGGTGGTTATTTATTTTTTTTTTTTTTAAATGGTTATTTGAAGCAAGCATTTTATAACTATTTATACACAAGGAACTGTGCTAAAATAACATTTGGGGGCTGGTTTGAACTCCTCCGGGAAAGTGAGGTGGTGCGCAGTCATCACGTGAGACTCGTGTGTTGCTACTGAGGATCATTGTGTTGCATCGCATTTCCAGGAACAGGGTTTAGCCGTTGTCCATATTAACTACAGCTTTTGCCATTGCACCACCATGGTTGTGTGACGCTGGGTGGTGGCAGGTGCTTGAGTGACCATCCTCCCCCAGCTCTGTCCAACATGCTGGTGGCAGCTGGTGGGCTCCTCGCCCTGACCTGCCCAACCCACCAGTGCTTCCTAGTAAGGACCTCTAGGCAAGGCTCTGTGCAATGTGCGGGGCCACCCTGAAAATGAAGCAAAACTCCCTCCTTTCTGTGCACACCAGCACCACTGGTTCATGCCTAGCACCAGAGCAGAGCAGGGAGTGGAGCTGGCAAGCGCCTGCATTAGTAACCATTGCTTTCATGGGAGAGGGGAACTAACAATCCTTACGCTCCCCCTAATTAAGGAAAGAGCAGCCCAGTTCTCCTCCTAATTGTTTTTTCAGATTCATCGTTTCCGCTCCAGCTTGTCTACACCTGAGATGTTAGTCCCATAAATTTAGCAGAAGGCCCCATAGTCTTGACTCGCAGCCCCACAAGAGGCTCTTTAAAAGCCAGCTTGTACCACTGAAAACTGTCATCACTCCCTGTAAGCACATCAGGGGACCAGACATGCCATGACTGGCCACCAGGCCAAAGAGCAGGTCTCCTTTTGTCCCCCTGCACCAGGAAATGTTCCACAAACCCTCCCTTCTCTCCCCAGTTGGAGGTGGTTCCCTATGTCCTTTCCTTCTGGGCACAGGTGTCGATAGTCTTGGCTGACGCACAAAGTTTCAGCAATCAGGAGGGGAGGGCTTCTTCCTCTCCTCTCCTCTCCCAGTTTTGCTGTTTTCACTTAGATTTTCCATGCCTCTCCTCTTCCGCACACAGCTCCAGGCTTTCTTTCCATACATGCTCTGGCATTGTCTGGGTTGCTTCATGAGGACTTTCTCCTCACACTCTGCCAGATTGAGTCTGGAGATCATTTGCTGAAGGAATGGGAAAGAAACCAGAAAATGCTGCAGGTCATCTCCTCCCCGCCCTCCCCCTCCTCCCCCCGCCCCCGCATATAACAGCTTTGGAGGATGACCTTGCAGAGGACCGTAAAGATCTGTGGTCCTGGTAGAGCTTTGTGAGAAGGTAAGCAGAGGGGTTGAACCAGTCCACTAGTGGCACACTCAGCACAGCCAGCCAGGTTCCCCCATCTCAAGAGAGCTGGCTTTGGAGGCAAAAGGGGCACTGGGTGGGGAAATGTTTTGGGGACACATATGGGGATGAAAAGGAAAGTGAGCTCAGGAGCTGTTAAAGAGAGAGGGATGCAATTCCTCTTATTAGAACAGGCTGATTTCTTTGTATTTTTGGGGAAAGAGCAGCCTAAATGAGTACCCAGTCCAGCCATGGTTCCTGTGCGGCTGAGTTACTAAAAAAAAGTTGTTCTTTTGGAGAAGGCTAGAGAAGTTAACCTGTGCGTCTCCTTGGCTGTGACCAAGGCAGGAAGACTGCCCCATGGTAATGCCAGTCCCTTGGCCCCAGTCCTTCGTCTCCCCTCTCACAGTTTTGAGGACTTAAATAAAATGTAGTATCCCATCATGCTACATAATGCAAACATTGCACTATGGCAGCTGATAAGAAGTCACCTCTTCTAATGAGGAAACTTGACATAACCTTAAATAGTGTACAGGAAAAAGGAAAACATTTCAAAGAGTGCATGCAATGGAACTTTTCAATGGTATTTGAAAAGGCATAAATAAAGTATGGTTCATGTCAGTAAACATTTGCAGCTTCCTTAAAAAAAAAAAAAGTCTAACAATTGTAAAAATTAAAGCAAAAGATAAAATCTTTTTGTAAATGTACAATGACTCAAAGAGCAGTTATTCTTGAGAAAAGTTTTCATCCACTTCACTAGCAAAGCAAGAGTAAAGTTTTGGGGGTTTCCCCTCATGATTTAGCTTTAAATATCTGGAGTCATCAAAAGCAGCAAGCCCTCAGTAGTGTTTCACTTGATTCAAGGAGAGCCAGAGACATTGCAGTGGTTCTTCGATGTCCAGCCAGAAATGCAAGTCCTGACATTTGATGGACTTTAGCTGGCTGCTAGCCATGCTTCAAACCAACCATTGTATTGTTGGATTCTTTCCCACTGTTCTCAAAAAACTGTGCGCCCAGCTGGGAGGATGGTATTTTTGGATTATTTAGAGATCTCCTCTTGAAGTTCTGATATCTAAATGGAGTTTATAATTGAAAGGAGAGAATTAAAATGCCACCTCCAGCATCAGAGCTCCATGGTTGCATGGGAGCTCTCCAAGGTCTGCCTGGAGAGACTGGGTGCAACCTTGGACCACCTCTTAGAATCATAGAATGGTTTGGGTTGGAAGGGACCTTTAAAGGTCATCTAGTCCAACCATGAGGAACTGAGGCCTGAGACCCTCACTGGTGCCTCTTGAACACATGAAGAGCTCAGAGCTAAAAGCAGTAGAATAATGCCAGTGTGCTATTCTTAGCTTTAAAATTGTTTATTTAAAAAGGAAATAAAACTGGAAGATATTTTTACAAATATGATAAATATGCAGCATTGATTCCTTGTGCCTTTCTGCTAGAGTCTTCAGAAGCATCTGATTTTTGTCCTATTCTGGTAACATAGTCTCACAGTAATAAACCTTACACCTCCAGGGAGACAAAGAGATCGTGGTGGCCTTGTTGGTGAATCAAAAGGTCTGGATTTGTATCACACCCTGGTAAAAACCTCCTGTGTGGTCCTCGGGAGAAATCTCATACCTTCCTCTTGCTTTTTCTGCTTGGACAGCTTCATTTTCAGTGAGGACCGATGAGACACACAGATGAGACAAGTTCCACAGCTTTGCCACTCATCGTGGTTGGAAAGATGATTAAAAAACCCCAGTTATACAAAGCTTGAGTAAAATGGGAAGAGTTTTATAACAGACAGTGTTGATATGTGTAGTACTAAAGCTACTTCCAAAACACACATACAGGAGGGTAACTGTGCTTATTTGTCTCATGTGAAATTGGCAGGTTCTTAATATTGTTGCTGAAGTGTGTTTCCTCTTTGCGTGCACACAGAGACTTTGAGTGATGCTATCTTACCTTCTTTTGCTTCCTGGCAGTCCTCCTGCTAACTCAGCCCCTTTATAAAGATAAAAATTGGCAGCAGACTTCAACAGCTAGTACGCTGGTGTGGTAAGAGTGGAGGGTCGGGGTTGTGTTTTCTCATTTCTGTTTGGTTGCCTCAGACTTAGCCTAACCCCCTGCAATCACTTGGACTCTCTCCTCTGACTTGAGAGGGTGTTGGGTTCTGCCTATTTTCTTTGATCTAAATCTTAATCATAAGTAAAATCCCCTCTTGATGGGGAGAACCGTAGGAGATGGGGAGAACTGTGTTGGCAGAGCTGAATTAGCATTCACTGGAGAGATGGATGTAGTGGACCGCCTGGGTAGGTGGCCAAGCCGAACTGGAAATTCCTTGGTTTCTTTGCAAGAAAAGGAGAAAGACAAAAACCTTGCCTTTAAGTAAGTCACTCAAAACTTTCTGTGCAACATCGAGTAAACCATTTTCCTTTGATGTTAGGGTTAGTTAGTCCTTTTGAGTTTTATTTTAATAGTATGTCAGTCTGGGGAGAAAATAGACTTTTGAAAAAATAACCAGTAATGTTTCCACTTCCCCAAGAATGTGTTTCCCTTTATAACAAACAACTGGTTGACAATCTCAACTCAAATGCGGAAATAGGTTCCAGCTCCAAAGCGGACTTTTCCAGGAAAGTTACCATTTTCTGAAAATAGCTTGCCTTATACCTTATTTTTCACATATGCTATACATTTCAGCAGCCAGCTTCTCCAATAGCCTCTAGATTTCATCAGATATTGAGCAGTGTACTATACATTCTGGCAGTAGAGCCTGGTTATATTTCTGCATAGATAGCAATGAGATTTAATATAAATTCATAATTTATAGGACAGACAGGTAGGACATTTTGTGGTTCTGTTCAGCATTTTTGATGTCAATGGGAATTCTTCCTCCATAGGCATCCTGGATGAAAACCTTAAAAAATGCATTGAAAAAAAAAAAAAGTATTTTTAAATGTTTACATCTGGGGACACGTAATCAAATCTATCTTAGATGCATGTTTTATTAACCAGATGGTAGCATCTTATTTACATTTTCCCATATAAAACCATCTGTGCTTGAACTGGGGAGATGCTGTCTCTTGCTACAGTTGGGAGCTTGGCTGCAGGGGGTGTAGCATCACTTTTGTTAGCATCCAATTTTCCTCTCTCATCAGAGCTGAATACGTAACACTAGTTTTATTTAACCTTGTTTTAATTAGAGGGTTACAAAGCTGCAGTTGGCTCTTTCTGCATTAGTTAGCTGGCACTCTGGATTTTGCTGCCTTTAAACAAAACTGAAATCTCTTGCCTTGTTTCCCCTTGATATTGAACTTGCAGTCTGCCTCCTCCATTTTCATCCTGCATGTTCCTGCACGTAACCTTCTCCACCATGAAATAATTCCTCTTCCTCCGCAGTATGAAATCCTGGCTCCACTGCAGTCAAGGGAAGTCTTGACATCAGCTTCAACAAGGTTAGGGTTTCTCCCTGGGTGTTTATTTTCTTTAAGCACTCATAGCCTGTTACTCTGTCCAACCATTCCATGAGCCAAGTTCAACACCTCCGTCTCCACCATCGCTGTCACTCTTCTATGAACTCCCTCCAAATTATAGCTTTGGGTGCCCAGAAAGGACCATGCTATTTCAGGTGTTGCCTAACCAGTAACCTCATGGAAATACTATTTTTTTGCTATATCACCTTCAATAGCTTTTTTATTTTTTTCTCTTTTTTCCTTGTTTTACTGGCACATTGTGTTGCATTTTCGTGTCATTAATAAAGATGTAAAAAAGTATCAGACCTAACACTGACCTCCCAATGGAATCCACCAGCTCTGCCAACAGTATACTCTGTTGGTTGCCTTTTTGCTTTTTCTCCCATCTAGCTCTTAGCCTTCATGGACCGTTCCCATCCAAGCCAATTTGAATTAATCTTGTGTGATGTGAAAAGACACCATACTGAAGGCTTCATCGTGGTAAAAATCAGATACATGTGGGAAACAGATGTTGTCTTCTATGTAAATTTTCGTAATTTGAAAAGGAATTTGAAGGAAAATTTGTTTCCCTTCTTTGTCAAAATGGAGTATCAAATTTGCCCACAAAGTGATTTTTTTTTCAATGAGAAAAATAATTCACTGATAAAACTGAACTACTTTTTAATGTTAATTTGAACTACATAGGCCTATGCAAGACTTAAATGAAAAAGACAAAACACTTGGATAAAATCAAGCCAGTAAACTCTGATAAAATCAAGCAGTACCGACACAATGCTCTCAAAAAACAAGCTAGCTACACACAACATCATTTCTCAGTAGAAAACTCTCTGAAGAGATCAGTATTGACTTGCATCGATAGCCTACGATATGTAATTTCTTCCCCCAACCCTACCTCTCGTTTCCTGTAAAAAACACGTTTGCAGAGTTGCATAGTGTTTCTCATCTTGAGGATTTTGTTCTTTTCAAATCTACTATAGAAAATATGAGTATCTTCAGGAAGAAGGGCGTACAAACCAGCCTACAACTGTCCAATGTTCAGCACGGAGCATGCTTTCTTGGGGCTTTCCCATCTCACGAACTTTATTTGTATTTTGGGATAATTCGAGATTTTCCATGGCTTGCCGAAGAGGGTTGTGCTGGGAATCTCAGTCGGGGGTCAAAGCAGCCAGTTTGCTTTGGCAAGCGTGGTGTGAGTGTAGTTAAATGAGCGGCTGACCACCGCCTTCACTCTGCATATGGATGGTCCTGGCCATTTACCTTGGGTGATGGCCAGCAGTTCCTGCTAGACTCATGTTACAGGGCCATATTTGAACTCATCTCTGTCATCCCAGGCATCCAGATGTGTGACAGACGTGCACACACACACCATGCTACAGATGCTGTATATTGGCTGCAGCTGAGATAAATATTATTTCTATGTCATGATGAGGATGAAATAATATCTCTGGAGGATTTGGAAGAGAGACGGAGGAGACTTAGTTTGTCATGGTCTGACCTTGGGCTCCTTTTCTTTTTTCTTTCCTGAAAACAGGAGGAGAAAACCTAGCCTGCTCGTGAAGAGGATTTCGACTCTCACTCGGATCTTGGTCAGGAAAACAGAGCACATTGTTTGTGATGGCAGTCTCCATCAAAACGGCTCAGGGGCCAAGTTAAGGCTAAGGAGGAAATTCAGCCTCTCAAGATGAAAGGTCTGCATGCTTTCTTCCCTTGCTTCCACTGATTCCCATGCATGCCTTGCCTTGCTTGTTGCGACCACATCATCTGCAAGGCAAGGAAAGGTTCCAGGGCTGGTCACCATCAGTGGTTCAGTACTGAGCTGTTCATTAACGATTACAAAATGTCCTTTAGTGAACACAGTGGCTGAGCGTGTGTTTGAGTGACCACTCCCAAAAAGACCAAGCATGGGGTGTGGCATGGCTGAGTGAGTTGTGAGCCCAGAGAGATGCAAGGAAGCTGGTCTGCGGTGCTGGTGACCACAGGGCTGCTCCGAGGAGTGGTTTCCCAGGCTGGATGGCATGGGGCAGATGGATGGAGAAAGAGAAAATAAATTGGAGCCACCACAGTGGACCTCAGGAGAGCTGGCCTCAGACTGGTGTTGCAGCCCAGGCATCTTTGCAGACCTTGGGCCCACGCAATACAGCAAAGTGATAGTAGCACAGCAATGATGCTTTAATTCAGCCAACATGTGGAACCCCTCCTTTAGTGACCAAAAAAGCCTGTGACGTGTGTGATTCAAACTCTTGTTCCCTCTGCTAGCAAGCATAAGCCAGGGTGACTTGGCCATAGTCACTTTTGCTGGCCAAGTGGGTAGGTGCATCCCCTGCCTCTCTGTCTCTCTCTGCTGTGGTGATCCCTTCAGGACAGAGCGGTCCCCAAACAGCTTAAGCTCTGGGGAAGATGGAGGGAAGCAGGCAGGGATGCTGTTTCTCACCAGCCGGCTTAAGACATGGTCCTCCAGCACTTGAAGCCTGCATAGACCCCTATCAGCTGAAGTCGATGGCCCTGAATTACCTGTCTCCCTACCCTGCAACCTTTGAAAAGCACCCCAGTGTTATCCCCTCAGGATGACATGGGACTGCAGCCACCCCACGTGCTTATAGGAGAGGCAAGTAGCTACTTGCGTACTGAAGCTCTTTCTTGAATCCTACCCAGCTGCTAATCCCCCCAGCTCCAAACAAGGATAACATTTCCCTTCTCTCACCTTTTACTTCCCTTTGCTATTAGGATGGCTGCCTGCCCCCCTTCGCTGAGTTTACAGCCGCTCAGCTGCAGTTTATGTGGAGCCTGACACCAGGGGTTCTCAGCCTGGAGGGGAGAGCAGAAAAATACAGACTAATTTAATTGGTAAAAACCTTTCCATAAATTAAAAGTTCAGGCTCTCAGCTCATGTTTTTAAACTCTAAGCACATCTGGTTTCCCTGCTAAAGGCTCTCACTCTAGTAGGAGAGCTATAATAATGTCAAAATCCCATTTAATGGGGACAAAAAAAAAGGAAGACATGGCAGGAGTGTGAGGTGGGTTTTGACCATATATCTTGTCCTGTACCTGGCACCATGTGATGTCGAACCACGCTACAGGAAGACGACACCACCGGGCTCCCTGTCACTGCTGCAGGATTGTACGTCACCTCCCAGGCTCCATGTGCCCCCAGCTCTGCCCCACACACTGTGCACAAGATGCACAGCCTAGGGCATCCCAGCCCTGTGGTCACGGGCAAGACAGCATGTCATAGCATAGTGGTGAGGGATTAGACTCACTGCAATGACAATGTGCTGGCAGGCTCCTTTCCTCTCCCCTTCCTTCGTGTAAGCATAATAAATTATGTGTGACATCCCACACCAGGTTTGTAAATAGGGTTTTCTGAAAAGGAGAGGGAGGTTTCCCATGAAGCAAAGGCAGCCAGGGTGGAGGGGTAGATGCTTTGTGGCTCCCGCCTGCCAGATGCGCTCTTCTCCTCTTTCCAGTGTGTCCCTTCCGTGTTAAGTTACCCAGGGTAATACTACTCCTCACCCACATCCTTTAAAAAAAAAAAAAAAATGCACAGGGGAGGTTTTTCCATACTATTTCCCAGAAGTGACAGCTTTGTGCTTTGGGAGGAAGCACTTCTTTGGAGACTTTCCCTTCCAGCAAGATAATGTTTCCATGATGAGCTGGCAAAGCTCAACGAGCTGTGTACTTGTGCAGGTGGACAAGCAATGCTTGGTGCGACCCCCTCCCAGACTCTCCTCATTTGATGGCTCGATGTAATTTCTTTAATAGTAAATATTGTGGTTTTCAATTCTTTTATTTAAAAGTTTGCACAAGTTTTGAAAGAGCTTGACAATCAATTTCAAAACTGAGCTGGAAACCCCCTTTTGGGCAGGTCTGTTTCCCAGCTTGCTTACTACAGTTAATAATCAGCACTTTGCTAACCCATCTTGAAATCTCAGGCAATTTGAGATACCACATTTCAGCATGAGCCTGAACTGGAAATGGAAGCAGCCAGGCACTTCCCATCAAAATGATTGATGCTGGAAAATTTTTGTTATCATAATATTCTGCCTGTAAATGTTGTTTTTCCCTTTTTAGGTCCCATACCCCTTTCTGTTTCAAAGGGGTTGGTAGTACAGTCTCTCATCCTCAAAGGGAACATCTCAAGGGCTGAAGGACTGAAAAGTCCTTCCCAAACTGTGAAGGTATTCTGTGTAGCTTGGGAATTGCTGACAGGCAAAGCGATTTTCACCATGTCCACCAGACGCCATTAAAAACCAAATACAGAAAAGATGTGAGACAGCAACAGGCAGAACAGTGTCCCAAAATCCAGCACCCTCTGATCTGTGTTTATCCCATTGCCTGTGAGGCTCTCGTGACTGTGGGGTTTATGTTGCTGGAGGTTGTGGCCATGCCTTCGGTGGGCAGGGTCCTGACAGGCTGCCGTGATGTCCCACCCCAAAGAAACTAGCAGAGCCACCCCCGTGAGGTCCTCTCCAGCTCTGAGATCATCTATTTTGCCGGCGTCCAAAGCTGACTCAGTGCTAACACGTGCTGCTTCTTGGCCTTATTTATTACTGTTACATGACATCCAAAATAAACAATGCCTGAGGTCCTTCTACCCCTTACCCTGCATGAGGCTTCAAATGGGAGCGGTGCTAGTGCTGGGGGGGACCTGTACTCCCTGGGCTCCACAGATGATGATAAATCACCTGGCATGAGCAATGTCTTTCAGCCAAGTCCTAACCTGTTTAGTCTAATGGGCAAAGCAAGCCGAAACGAAAGGCTGGTTGGCAGCTCTGGTTTAAACACTGCGACCAAGGCATTCCCCATCCTCCTCCACAAATAAATCACAGTTCAAAGGAGCTGGTGTCATGGCAGCTGGGGTATTTGACTAGAGGACAGTGTGTGTTTCCACCCATCCCTCACCCCTCTTAAAACGCAGAAGGGGAGCGGAGAAGCCATCAGAAGTGGGTGGGTGTAGGGCAGGGCTCACCTGATGGCTGTGGGTGCGGGGGGATGGAGGGGAGGCAGGGATAGGAAAAGGGGTGAGATCATGACTCCAGTTTGCTGAGTTTTATGTCGCAAATCTGTCGCAAAGGGCAGCTTGGTAGACTTCATTTATGGCTATTCCTGCCCTACATAATCTCTGAGAAGTGCCACTTTTAGTTTGTATATCTTTCACTGATGTGTGTATTTAGCACTCATTAAGCACTTACCTTGGGCTAATAACTCAACTTTTGCTCCAAACTCCAAACTTCCTCATTTCCGTGAGTTCTTGAAGCCAAAGAGACCATTTCTGACAGATTCATTCCAACTTTGTCTGAAGGTTCACTACAGCCTTTTAGTTTATTTGAACAATGTCTTCCATGTTTTTGCGAAAGGTTAGTCATAGTGAAACCATCTCATTGCTTTAAACCCGTAAACTATTCTTACCCATTTCAGGTAAAAGCAAATTCAGAACATTGGATGGTTTTTACAAGGAAAAAAAATCTTTACATCTCAGTGCTTTAGCCAAGCTGACTGCAATTAACATGCTGTTTCTGTCCAAATTCTTTCCTGCTCTGATTCTAGGTGCTTTCATTGTTTTGTTGTAGATTCAATGGCCTGATGGTTTATTTTCCATCCATTTAACCTTTGTCAGCACATAAACTCCCACAGTTGACAGGATCTGAAGTGCTTAGTCCTTGCACAGTACCTTTTTTGTTGTTGCTTTAACTCAAGTACATTTAAGCACATGCTTAAACCTGGCTTCAGTGTGATCTAAGCCTCTGTGTCAAATACATGCAGGCAGGATTAGGGCTGTTTCCTGCAAAGGCACCTGAGGCAGGAGGGATTATGAGCATGGCACAGTGGCAGTGGGGAATACCCAAGCATCCGTGTTCAACTCTGCCATGATTGCCTGCCTACGCAGAAACTAAAATCAATGCAACAAGTCAAAGCAAATGCAGACTGAATCACTGGGGTTTTCCCCCATAAACGGAAACTGAACTCGAAAGAGGATCACAGCCAAACAACCTGGTTTGCAGCTGAACCCAAATGAGAACCAACCTTTGAAGCGCAGCAGTTAAAAAAGAATTTAAATTGCTCCACAGTGCCGAGATCTGGTGCAGTCCCTGGATCTCTTTAGATGCGGAGCCGCAAAACTTGTGGCATGCGTGATGCGGTGTCCCCAAGAGGGGAACTGGCATCTCCCCTTCTTGGCTGCTAGGCAGGTGCCACCAGGCCATTTGGGCAGCAGCCTGCCTGGGGTCTGTCAAAGTTTCATCATCCCACCTCAGGGGAATGGTTTGATTTCAGCCAATCTGCAAATTTCTCCAAGAAGTGCTTTGCTGTTGGGTTTAGTAGTTGGGTTTTTTTTATTATTATTATTATTATTTCCACAGCTCAGCTGTAGAACAAGGGATGTTGCACATGTACGAGAAATCCTCCGTGGACCACAGGAAAACAATAAGCAGCCCAGGCTGAGTAGGAAGTGCATGGAAACCCAACCCAGAAAAAATGAGAAGTGAAGCATTCAGCCTTGGCTTGACTCTGTGCCCAGTGATGCTGATAGCTGGGCTGTCACTGATTGCAGCAGATTTAGGCCAGTCCTGGGAGCTTCTGAGAAAACCAGTCCTAGAGCAATGCAGGGCTTATTCAAGTCCTTCTCCCACACACATTTTTTTTCCGGTAAACCCTGTTTTTTCCAGGCACCTGTGTGTCACATGACTCCCATTTTAAATACATGTGCCAGTTCCTCCAACTAAGGACTTCTCATCCAGTTCTAAGGCTTTAACCTTGTTTCCTAGGATCTCAGTGGCACACAAGAACATCCCAAAGTCATAGGATGAAGATCTTTTCAAAGTCCTCAGATGCAATTAAAATTACAAAAATATTGATTTTATTTTTTTGACTTGTATATGCAGCAGTGGAACAAAACACTTTGGTGAAGCAAGCAAAAGAAGGGGGAATGATTAATCCTTCTGTTTTAGGTTATTGCCCTGGGCAGAGCAGCACAGGGGAGCAGCACAGGAAAAGATGGAAGCAAAAATCCACGACTTCTGGGACTGGAGACACACAAAATCAGCCCACTGGGCTGCTCCGCTCCAGCTTCTGCTGCAAAGCTCACCCCCAGGCTGAACGAACAGTGCTACCACCGGGACGCCGTCTGTGGAGTGTGTTTTTGAGTCCTGTCGTGCTAATTTGTGGTTTTCAGGAGAAACTGTTGGAAAGGAGAGTAGCATTCTGAATCCAAGCCAAACTTGCTAATTTTGGCTGGTCTTCCTTTTTCTGGATTCCAATTGCAGTTACATTTTTGGTATTTTTGCTTAAAAACATGGACACTCAGGAATAAGGAAAAAATGAATTAGATTATGAAGATTTCCATTCACTACTATGAGTGTATATTCACTGAATTTTGCATATCTCTGCCAGGACAGGATGTCCCCCTCCTCCTTTCTTTTTTTCTGATACTAAATTATGTTTCATAGTGATACTGGGTTGGAGAGTGAAAATCAAACCTGAGTATGGGGCACCTCAAAACTTGAGTTTAGTCAAATTAAGCGTAAGACTAGTTTCACATTTTACATACTCCGAACCAACCTCTACCTGAGGTCAGCTGCCTCCTTATAGGAGAAACCCCAGCATTTTTAAACTCACCTTACTTTGATGCAGGGCAGGAAAATATTATTTCTGATTTTTTGGTGCTCATACAGCCCCTATTAAATGTAATAATGGAAATCCTTGTATGCTTTGAGGTGTTTATGAGCGCTGGGGAATTCATGATTGACCCATCCTTTTTTTGAATATAAGTTACTGGTTTTGGTGCAGACTCAGATGCGAAGCTTCCCTTGCCTGAAGCATGGACTACTGGTTGGGTGTCCCAGGCAGTGGGCACATTGGCCAACCCGTGGTGGGTAGACATCCGTGGTGTGGTGCCTAGCGGTGCAGGCACCAAGACACAAGCTCCGCTACAAAAACACAGCAGCTGAGCACAGCGTTTCTTGGACTCGAGGTGAAAGCTGCATCTGCTCATTGAAAACAGATTTAAGAAGCAGACGAAGGATGCAGTGATATGGCAGGAATATCAAATCTGTTTGCTCAGGGAAGGGTCATTTTCCATAACACCTGCTTGTTATTGTCTTCTGCTCAGCGTGGAGTCCTTTTACAACCTTGCGTTTAGGGAGCTTGTCTGGGCTGCCAAAAAAAACAGAGGGAATCATTCTTTTATGAGCCATCCCTTCCTCCCTTTTATGTTGTTAGGAATTTCCCCGTGTGTCTCTCTTTCACAAATTCCTTTTAATTACGTTGCATCCAAGCGAAAGTAATCCATCCCAGTTTGGCTTCTCTAACGCTAGCAACTGGAGCTCTTGGTCTCCTCTTCTCTCTCTCTTTTTTGGGGTTTCCAATACATCAGCCCAATGGCCTGCAGAAGAAAAATTATCTCAGGCAAGAACCAATTATCACTGCTGCCCGTTCTGGCTGCAGGGAAATGTTTACCTCGAATTCCACTTAGCCCTTGGGTTTCAGTTAGGAAGCAGCAGCACATCTGACACACCCACATGACAACGTGGGTGAAGTGTTATTGCACCCAGCCTAGGTTAAGGACCGTCTTCACTGCTAGGGCAACAGGGACAAAGATCTAGGTGTAGGATAAGGGGCCGACACAGCAGTGACTTGAAAGTATCCTGGTGTCTCAGCACTGCGTTGCTGCTACGTCTGAGATTGCAGTAAGCAGAGAGACGAGGAAAACAAGAAGTGGTTGAACGCTTTCCAAGGGAATGATTATTTTTTCTTTTTCCCTGTGGTAAACTCCCCTTTGTCAAAATGAATACTTTCCAGGACAAAAATCAGCTTACAAAGATTTTGGTCGAGTCTTTCATTTGTTTGTTTCCAAATGTCTTTTTAATGAAGTTGTAGAGCCATATCAGATTTTGCAAAAGTCAGAATGAAAAAAAGATGTATCCATTTCACTGTTGAAAGCAGAGCTGGAAAGGAAGATTATACAGCCCATTCCCCTGCCCCTACATGGGATTGAATATTTTCAGGATACAGATAAGATGCCAAAAAATATTGGTGTTCCTTTTCACATTGCTTTCTTCTCCTTCCCCAAACTGCAATCTCCCTTTTCACATTGCTTTGCTACTGCACATTACATGCCCTCTGCTCCCTCTGGATTTTAGCTGACCTGAATTAAACGCGCAATTATAAATCTGCATTACAGTATCCCACCCCAGAGCACGGGCCCTTGCATGAGGTGATGTCCTGTGGTGTTCCCCTCGTCCCTGCCCAGGCTCCTGCCCTGCTCCAGTCCTGATCGCATGCAAGATCCTGCCATGACCTTCCCATGTCCTGTTTGTCACGCACTTTCTAACCAGGGTTTTACCAGTCAACCTAGGAAGTAATTTATGGCAGCGCTGGAGAAACTCCTCTATATCTATTAGATGTTAAAACCAAACCCACTCTGCTGCTACTATTGGATCTGGCAAAAAATGGCAATTTAATGAAATCCAAACATTTTTGGAGAAGGTATCAATTTCACCTATAGTTTCAACAGGAAATTATGGAAACATTTCCATCCCATAGAGTCAAAATGTTTCCTTTTGACCACTGCAATGGCTGTTTTTCTACCACGACTATAACATGCACAACAGTTGATGCTCAGATTTCTATCGTCTGATGGTTTTTAGTGTTAAAGTCAAACCAAACCAAACCCTTCAGCTTCATTGGTAATTTGCTCTCATTTGTATTTGGAAAAAAGAATGCCACATATTCATAGGCTTGCTTCCCTCAAGACAAATGCTTTTGAGAGCGCTTTTTCCTAACCTTTATGTTCAAAAGCGTCAAGGAAATCTGAGTCACTTGCCTGCTTTGAATTGTAAAGAATAAATGGACTTCTCAACCCCTTGGGCTGTTTTGAAATCCCAGCCAGAGGCCTCTATTAATAAACTGGTGAGCTCTTGTATGACACTTTCTTATCCCCATCTCGCAGATGGGAACGCAGCATGGTAGTGATTCTCCAAGGTCACCCAACAGCGGAGTTGCAGCCAGAGCCCAGTCATTCTCCTGCTGCCCATTGACCTACTTGAACGGGAAAAAATGCATCATTCTCTTACACAACAGCTTTTCCATTAATGCACAACAGAAAACTATGGACTTACTCATGGCAATTTCCATGGGGAACCCTCACTTTCCTGGTCAGAAATGTCTGTTTTGGGAAATTCTGCTTTTTCTATAAGTAAATTTGAAAATGCAGGGAAGTGGGAGTTACCTTCCAGTTTGCCCCCCCCCACCTCCATTTCCCAGTTAGAGAGGAAATTTGTACAAGCAGAGCTAACCATGCAGCTGCAGCGATTTGATAATAGATGGTTTCTGCAAAAATATGAGCCAGATCTACAAGACTATTCACACGCTGGCAGCACTGACTAATGCTAGCTGTGCTAAGTGAGTGCTAGTAAAATCTTCAGGCTACACCCAATTATCATGTGCTGTTGCAAATGCCATGGCATGTCTTGCAAAGCTTCATGGTCTGAGAATTACAAAAAGCCCAGTGAAGTCATCCTTGCAAACTCCCCTGCCTGAGTAGTCTGGTGCATTAGCCTTCATAGACCTAATCCCCAAAGTCTCAGAAGGATAACGAAGAAAACATCACCACCATCATGCTTGAGAAACAGAGAGCTCCAAACCCCTTTCTGATCTACCATCATCAAGAGTTCTGGTCTGATATCTCTGTGCTGGCTGTTGGAAGATGTGAGTTTACAATGCTTGACTCCTAGGGAATATGGGAAGGATTTCTGTTATTGGTTTTTGAGCAGCTGCTTGGGGGGTGCTGTGTTGGAATGAGCAGCTGGGGTGACAAGTAGGACCATCACTAATCAACCCCTGTTGTGGCTGTACGTTTGATCACATTAACCCAACGTGAGGGTGGCACCAGGTCACAGCCTCTCTGTAGAACTGAGCGTGGCCAATGCAAAGACCACGGGTCAAGAGACCTGTATGGGAGGACAGGCATGGAGGGAAAAGGTGGAAGCTGGATAGACACTCAAAGGGGAGTCCAGGTTTTCAGAGCACCAAGACAATCTCATGGCTGTTGGATTATTATTTATTAAAGGAAAAATATCATTCTTCCAATGTGTGCATTTCACAGTGGTAGACGCAGAAAATCCAGTGGGTCGGTGACACTGGTGTGACTGTGGCCTCAGTGTGAGGGGAATCTCTGACCCCACAAACAAGGACATCCTTGCTTCATCTCTCCAGCTGACCAGTCCCTTGGTGGCCATGAAAGGACTTTGTTTCACGAAGCGTAACAGAGTGGCAAAAGCACCAAAAAGACAGTTGTGAGTATGCCTGAGCATAAGACTGCCAAGTGAGCCCCTGGGAGATGAGCGATAGCCATCCTGTAGCCATACAGCCCTAATGCAACTCATCACAGCAGGGCTCTTGGGTGGCTGGCTGACTCCGCAAACCCTATTACAGCGGTTGCGCTTCACCCAGGTGCTCTGCATGAAGGCAGGGCTGGGCAGAGCCAATTAGGCAGCAGCAGCTGCCTATGAAAGCCTGGCTGGGTAAGCAGGCAAGCCAGCTAGGAAGGAAGGACGAACGAACGAACGAACGAACGAACGAACGAACGTACGTACGTACGTGCGTGCGTGCGTACGTACGTACGTATGTGGGTAGAGCAAGCTCAGAGCAGTCATTTTCTACTGGATTTTCTCCCATTTGCTTTACCAAACAATGCTATGCAGGATGGTGCCCTGAGCTGGGGCTTGGCCAGATGAGGGTGCTTTTCCACTGGCAGAGCTTTTAGGGACCTTACAACACATGCCTACGGTGGTGGGACTCCTGGGTGTGGTTG
The DNA here is from genome assembly GCF_000708025.1 of Charadrius vociferus. Taxonomy (NCBI): domain Eukaryota; kingdom Metazoa; phylum Chordata; class Aves; order Charadriiformes; family Charadriidae; genus Charadrius; species Charadrius vociferus. The sequence goes on from NW_009648960.1 coordinate 878,085, forward strand.
GAGGCTATTTAATTTATAGACTGCTTACTGCTAGTTAGTACTGAGCAGGCAGTCCGTGCTGTGGGCTAGTAGTTAGTGAGGTTTCTTCTAGCACGGATGGAAAAAGCTGTTGTTGATGCAAACTGATCACTTCTTCAGCAAATGCTGTTAATGGAGTGGTCTTTTCCAAAGAGCATACAGCACTTCTTTCTCTCACATTAGGGATATAAATTAAAAGGGAGAGCATGTTTTCTATGTTTTAGAGTTAAACCTGAGTGACTGATAGGTCACATGCTGACCTGAGCTTGGTTTTGGAAAGGATGATGGGGAAACAAGTAGGAACTAGAATAGGCATCTTACTTTATATTGGTGCTGGGCACCCATGGGTGGTCCCTGGGCTATGAATCAGTGTGGCATATTTTCCTCACCAAAAGTAGGCGTCTTTTCTCTGTTATGCTGGTAGCTACCCCAGACCAATCGTATCAGTGGAGTCCCACAGAGGAATGCTCATTCCAGGATAGGAATAGAGATCTATTTTAAACTCCTCCAAAATGAGATCATCTGCATTAAAATAGGTATTTGTATACCAGGATTAAAGTGTCCATGTGGGAAGTTACAACCAGCACGTGCAGATGACCAAGAGCTGATGTCCTAGATCTGTTTAGCTAATCCATCCAGACAAGTACACAGAGATGACATCCCATGCACTCTGTTGTACATTGAATGAGGCTAGTCGTATTTGAAAAACAGTGTCTTATGGTTCCCCTTCTTGTTACTGGTTGCTTATATCTTTTTAAATAACAGTAATTTCCTATTTGGCAGCCCATAGAACCAGTGTATGATTCTTGCAGTGTTTCCATCAACTGATCTACGTAGTCTTCTCAAGGCTGCCGGTCTAGCTAAATACAATAAACCAGTCTGTCCCAGCACTCCCATGGTTTGTGGCTCTTTGCATCACGTCTTGTCATTTTGTATCATTTAGCAATTAGGAAATTTGGAGCCTCAGGACCATCGCTCGGGGTTTAACAGGCACCTTTGTATCTCCAGTCTGTAGCAGTGAGGGGCTTGCAAACCTGACTGAATATCTTCTGTATCTCAGATTCCAGGGATATACTATGTTTGTCCTAATTCACAAGCACCTGAGGTAAACAGGGCTATGGAAATTACCATGGGAAATCAACCCAGCCTGAATAACAGCTCATGAATAGCACCACTGCAAAATTCTTGCAGATTCTGGTTAATGCTGAATGGATGAAACTTGGCATCTCAGTTCAACTTCACAAACTGTGACGCTTTCACCCCAAGGAAACTGAACTGAAATTAAACGTTGCTTGGATTGTGGAGTTTTTTGTTGTTTGCTCCCAAGGGAAAGTGGGTTCTCCAAAATGGTTTCCTGCAGAAAATTCAAAGTTTGCAGAAATTCTATTTGCCTGCCCGAAAAAGCTATTTCAGTGAAGAACTCCCAGCCAGCTCTGAAGCTCAGTTATTTAGGGGTGAGCCTATGTAGAGATGTCAGCGATGCAGCCAACTATTAGCTAAGTTAGTTGCAGAATTTGATCTCTTACATATTTCTCTTTAATAGAAACAGAGCCATCAACAGACTTAGTGGTTATTTATGTTTCGGATAACTGCCCTCAGTTTCAGGAAAACCGTTGTTGTTCCCTTATGCCCAAGGAATAGTTTTTTAATGTGATAGCCTCTCTGTCTGATAACTACTGTAAAATAGTATGTCAAGGTGGCAGAGACCATATTGATGTCTTACAAGTCCTCTCCTCACTGTGCTGTGGGACAAAGCCCTAAATCGTGGCTGTTTGGGCACAGTGTGGGGCAGCATGTGGGCAGCCACCCACCTGCATGGTCCAGGCTGCTCTCCTGCCCCCATGCTGCCTCTCCTCAAATTCCCCAGTGATGACCTTACTGTAGCTATTTCCACGCCTGTAAATCACCTTGCCTGTGTGAGGCAATGCTGTTAATTATGTCACGCAAAGACAAATTTACAACGTGGAGCAACAGTAAAAAATATTCCTACTTGAAATGATGTGAGATCTACACTCAGTGGGCTCTCCATAAATCACAGCAGCTCCATGTAGCGGGTTGATGGGCTCTTCCCACCCACTGGCAAAGGTTGTGGTTATCGGTGCTGACAGGCCAAAAGAAATGAGTGTTCAGCACCTGAGAGCCAGCGCCTGAAAACTAACCTACATCACTCCAAGTGGATGAAAAAAGCCTGTTTGTAGATGCCCAAGTGTTGAGCGACCTTATTTTCTGTGTTGGTGCCACTGTAGTTTCTGGTGGGGAAAAAAAAATTATCTTCTACCAGCACCTGAAAACATTACTTATCCAGGAGGGAATTTGCCCAGGATGCTTTGGCTGGGGAGGGAGCAATGACTTAGGTGCTTGGTTGTCTCTGGTGCACTGTCCATGTCCTTCTGTGCCTCCAGGTGCTCATCTGCCTTTAGTCCTCCCTCATCTGGAGAGGACCAGGACAAGCAACGGTGCTGTGGCTTGGGCACCAGGGGGTCACCCCATAGTATGGGGACAGAGCCGTCTCATTTGGACGTGACCTAGAAAGCTCAAAGGGGAAATAAGAGACACGTGGTGATGCTGGCATTTGCTTAGCGGAGTCAGCAGCTGTGGTCAGACGTGTAATTTCCCAAAGATCAAAGGTGCAGGTGAAAGTAGCTATTTAACACCGAGACAGAGTCTTTCAGCATAGATTTCCCATACCAATCTCATTTCTTTCTGAAGAAAAGACAGACTGACCTGACATATCTCCTCGGGCATCACCAGAGCTGGGCTAGACTGGCACCGTCCCCAGCTGGCTTTCCCCTCCCTGGTCCTACCACTGTTGACTTTTGCAGTTCAGCTAGAAGAAAAGCCAAAGCAACGTTTCAAGCTGAGGTGATATCAGCCAGATGCAGAGGCATCCTGGTGGGGCATATCCAATGGTTGAGCTACCCATGCCTCAAGGAATGAAGTCCAAGTTTAGCTGTCCAGGAGCCTCTTACGTCTGAGACACTCAGTGTGAGCTCCCATGCTGAAATTTGGAAATATTTCAGCACTTTCTGTAAAAAAAATTGTAATAAATGTTCTCCCTAAGCAGTAAGTCTGGGTTGGGTGCCAGGGAAGTGCTTGCTAAAGTAAAACCAACAGTTCATGAATGATTGGTTTAAACAACGAAATGAAATGCCCACTTTGTCATAAAGTGATTTTTTTTTTTTTTCCATTTCCTGGCTTTTCAGTCATTTCCAAGGCTGTTGCTGTGTAAACCCACTGAGCAAACATCTCACATTACCACCCACTTGCTCACTGCATGGCATCTAAGAGTCTGGACATCCATCCGGGTGCTTCCATCTCCCTTTCAGGTCCAGCTCTGCTGGCTAACCCACCTATATGGATTTTCAGTGCAAAATAAGCATACTTCACCAAAAAAATTATGGCAATTCATCTCTTGGCTATGTTCAGTGTAGCCCTACATTTTTCTGAGAACAGCAAAGAGCATCCATGACACCCACAGACAGTACACCAGCAGGCAAAAGGCATGCCAGAAAGGGCTGATCTGTTTTCTCTCCTCATTCATCTCATTGAGAAATGGTGGCAGTGCTTAGTAACGTGGGCTTCCTTTCATGTCTCTTGCTAAAACTATGCTTCTGACTTTCAGCACAAGAATTTCACTGCTCTTTCCAGGTGACCAAAAAAATCTGGGTCCGCTTCGGCAGTGCTATATACTTACTGTATGGTGCTGCTGGGTGGGCACTCTTTTGGCAAAGCTCTGTACTCGTGCTGCAGAGCAGGGGGAGATTTCATGGCCACGAGGTGGTGGGGGACCACCGCTTCAAGGTCAGAGGAGCCCAAAGGACTTGTCCTGATGCAGCAATTGCTCCTGAGGCTGCTTTGCATGTGGAAATCTTTGGCTTTGGAGGGCTTCCCATGGCTTTCCCAAGGCAGGGCAAGTCCAGAGAGTGGTCACAGCCCTTGTCACCATGATAAAATTTGCCCTGACAGCCCCAGGGCAGCCAGCCAAGCCCCTGGAGACATGCTTGGTGCTTTCATGGCAGCTGTTGAATATGCAGGCTTCAAAACCCTCTGGGTGATGAGGGCATCACTTCTTTGCTGTGGACACACACGATGCCACCAGGTGTGGTCTCACAGGAGGTAGGAAGACCTGGCATGTCCCAAGTCCTCATTTGCACCCCATCTCAGTGCTTTGCCGGGGCATGGCATCCCCAAAATCGGAGCTGCCTTACATCAGCTTGGCCATGGTGGACTTGTGTGACCACCTCCCTTCTCATGCTCCTTCACATGCTTGATGAGACAGCCCCGGTTAAAATTACCCTGGTATAATGCCTCAGGGCTTTTATTTTTGACACTGCATATGGAAGGCAGCTGTCAATTAGCAGCTGAAAAAATAGCCTGCAGTGCTAATGAGAGCAAATCTAATAGAGACCTCTTCCAAATTGTTTCCATCCTTTTTCAGGGCTTTTAATTGCTGTCATATTAGAAGGATGCCAGAAGGAAAACACAAGGGAAAAGCCCCATTCGGAGGTAGATTCCTCTCTGCCAGGACTGACTCAGACACAGCGCTCTTCCCTGAATTTCATTTACAGGAGTTTCTCAAGTTGTTTCCAAAGTTACATTTGGAGCTGGGCCCTGGCCAACTCCTGCAATCCCTTTTTCCCCACAGCGAGGATGAGACCGGGATGTTATACCAATTGCCACAGCCGGATCGAAGGCTGGGGACAGATGCTGTCTCCCACACAGCCGCAGTGCCTGATTCTAACTTTTTTTTTTTTTTGAAGGAATGTACTCAAAAAGGGAATATTATGTACTGAGACAGCAATGGTAAAATACTTAGTATTTCCAAATTCTTACCAAAGAAAAGGCTTCTTAATTACTGTGCTGGTAAGGGCAGCGCTGGAGCCCTGTACATTAGGCACTGCAGGCAGAAAGTGAGAGGAAAACAAGGCAATGAATGAAACATGAAGAGGGCAGCAAGAAGGAGAAAACAAAGTGATTTATGAAACTATTATATATAGACAGACTTACCTTTATTCCTGGCATGTATTTACATGTATCCAGCTATCCATTTCTGGCAGTGGATGTATATTCCCTGAGGGGCTTTTCTTAGGGTCACCCTTTGAAATGAGGGGTGAATGGCTCCTGTCTTATGGTTACAGCTGCTCTTTTGCAGCAGGATTGGCACTCCTTGCATGATGTGGGCAGCCTAAGATGTCTTATGTCACCCAGCATTTATTTTCTTCCTCTCAAAGGCTTGTGGCTCTGTAAATATTATTATCTCTCTGCTTGTCTGCCTGCCTCACCATCCTTGTTCAAAGGTATCCGTCATCTGAAGATCTGCTCCTGCAGTGTCTGGCCTTGTACTATTGTTTACTTCTGGATCTGAGCCATGGTGTTTTAAACCTGCTTGGATGTGCTTTGTCCAGCCCTGAGCTAATACAAAAGCTACGGGACTGTGGTGGGTAGGAGAACACGTGGACTTGAAGGTACTCAAGAAATAAGGATGAAAAGCACGTGCTACGTGGAGATAAGGGGTTGTACTCCTGGCGTTACTCCAGGTTAGGCTGTAGGAGGTGCTTGACTTGGTGAATAGGCTGATTAAAACACAAATAATACAAGGGGTATCAGAGAAGGCATCTGTCTGGCCTGTTAGGCTGATACCTGCTCCTTGTTATTGAGCTTTTTCAACAGTTAATAAGGTACTCAGGGGTTTGTACTAGCATATTTGAGGAGAGAACCAAGGATTTTTCTGGATGAAGGCAGCATCAGCCCTATGCACAGGGTTTATAAATATACACCACTAATAAAATCTTAGTTCAAAAATGTAGATTTTGCAAAAGGCTGTGCTAAGGGTGAGCCAGTCCAGCACATTCCAACACAGCCATTAAAAACACATTAAAAAAATGACCTTGAGGGTTCATGATGGCAGCCACAAGACCATGCACTGTTGTGGCCCCGGCACCGGGAGCTTCCTGCTGCCTGCGGCAGATAAGGAAGCCCCAAGCAAACAAATTCATCTCCCTGCCAATGTCACAAGTGCAAAGCCTCTGCAAGGTCTCAGCCACCCCTGGGGTCAGCTGTGAGCCCTGCGGGATGCTGCAACCAGTGAAAGGGTTTCCTAGGGTGGACTGTGTTTTGCTCAGCCCCACTGTAAATCACTCGACTGGAAGGGGAAGGAGACGGGAAGGGAGGGCATGCTGTTCCCTGATGCGCCGGAGCCTGCTGGGATCGAGTTACATTAATTAAAGCCTGATGCATGATTTTAATCCGTGGGCTCGTACATGCTGGTGCCAGCGGCTGAAATCCCACCCGGGGAGGCTGCTGCCATGCATTTGCCAGTGCAGCACTCCTGGGGCTGTCCCTTTCCAGGGACTTGAGGCCAAGCCATCCATGCAGCAGGAGCACGGCCCCTGCAAGACGCTGCTCGGGGTGTTGGGATCAGTGCTGCCGGCAAGGATGGATGTGGGTGATGAGCCTAAGATGCAGCAGCACTTGGTGCAATGGGACAACACATCTTTTTGAGGCTCACTTAGCAAAAAAAAAAAAAAAGCATTTCCTCCAGCTTCGCCATGATGCTTGGCCCATCCTGAGTTTCACCAGCATGGCTTAAATAGGGGCTAATGCACCAAGTGTGCCTTTAATAACCCTGGGACAGTAGCAGCTTAGTAAAATAAACTTTCCCCAGCTGCACCGGTCTGGAAACAAGCCCACTCAGCTGCTTCCCGTGCTGGCCCCTATTTCTGGACCTGCCTCGTGAATATCTGGGCCAGATTGGGACAAGCCAGGGATGACCCTGACCCAGGGAACATGCTGTTCGGGGAACACCAGGTCCTGCCTGCTGGGGCCTGGGGAGACCACAAGGAGAGTGTAGGGTCAGTGTTTTTTTCTTAGCACACCTGCCCTGGAGCCAGCACGGAGCCGCTTCCAGACAACTGAGGGTCAGTCTGGGAAGCCCTGGACATCTGGCCTGAGGATGGATCTTTGCCTGGCTGCAGTCAGACGTGCTTGCCTCAGGAGAACAAGCTCAACAGCAAAGCGAGAACAGAAAAGAAAACCAGAGGAGCTCCCCATCCATGAACCTGACGCTCTCCAGGACCACCTCCTCCTCTGCCCTCTCTGGAGACACTTCTAGTGTTTGGATACTGATGACTTTCAGTGCAGGTGGGGAACGTCCCAGCTGAAACGCTTGCCTTCACATAAAATGCACTGTGATGGCTGGTTGCTTCACCTATAAGTCCTCATGAGATGGAGCCCTTTTTTCCCTGCAGATTCATGGACTACTGAATGCTTGGCTACCACATGTGAGGCAGGGAGGACCTGGAGCATTTGCCCCATCCATCCATCCATCCATCCCCAGGGCTGGTGTGTCAGCTGTGTTAAGGACTCACGACAGGACGACATTTTCTCACTCTTCCCTGATGAAGAAGGTGCTGGATTTAGTTGTGAGGTGAGGGCTCCTCACTCCTCTTGAACACAGAGTCTAAATCCCTTGTTTTCTCCAACTGAGATGGAACACACATTTTCTTCAGCTGAGCTCTTGGCAGCTTTCCTGGGGGCAGCTAGTCAGAGGCATTGCTGTCAGCCATTACAGTCCTCCTTTGCACACAGTCCCCTTGCCCACAGAGCTGGAAAACAAGGCAATTATTTCCTTCGCTTGGCCTCCTCGCCTCTGGTTGACAGGATGCAAGCAAGCTCAGCCACCCTGGGCCATGCTCTGCCTTTACACCAGGGACCCAGCAGCTAAGCAGAGCTGATGTCAGCATCAAAACATCCAGCTGGTGGTGCAAGCTGAACCATTCCTGTCATGCTTGGGGCCTGATGCAGTCCGGAGGAGATCAACAACTCACAGCAATGGGGAGAGGCAGCATCAATGACATTTTTTCATTGATGCATAAACACATACCCATCTTTTCACATTCCCTCCTGGGGATTTCTGACCCCTCTCTTAATCAGTCTCAGGCTTGGACTAATTTTAACACAGTGCTCATCTGCAGGTTGAGCTCCCAAGGACTTAGCAAACCCTTAACGTTGCAGGCAAACCTGGAGGAACAGGCAATCATGCCAATCCCATGGAGGAGTCAACCAAGGCACCACCAGCCCACTGCTAAAACAAGCACCTTGGCAGGCTCTTTCAGTCAAATGAGCTTTTGGTGCATGGTGAGTGTGGACTGGGTGAGCTGCCTCTTGGCTTTGCATCAGGGCTATTGCCGGTCCCATCAGAGCTGCCCCTGGACTGCAGACACTTCCCATGATTGCCACCACCCATAAGAGCAATCTCCTCCAGAAGTGCTGGAGGAGGCATCTGTCCAGCTTTTTTTCTTTTTTTTTTTTGGACAGAAATCATCTGGGAAATGATGATCTCCCATCATTTGGGAGATCTTCCTCTGCCTTTTAAGATTATTTTCTAAAGAGAAGAGAGCTGCTCAAGATCAGCCTCAGGTAGTTTCAGAGGCGATGGAGAAGACTGTAAAAAGACCTGCTGGTGGCTTAAGCCTGTGGCAAAAATTATGATGTGTTGGGGAGAAGCCTGCGTGGGGAGCAGCACTTGTCGGGAGATGGCCATGTCGTGATCTCAGGCACGCGCCATCCTCCGCTCCACCCGGGAATGGCACGAGGTGTTCATCCCTCCACCCATCCTCCAGGCGGAAACCTCTGCAGGTGTTAAAGACATCAACTGACCACCCTCCTGCTGGTGTTTTTCCATCTGCCTACATTCCACAGCTCATATTTTTTGAGCTGTAGGACGGCTGCAAAGACTAATGGGGCATTGCGGGGGCACCCGGAGACCTAAATAACCCGTAGGTGGGATGGAGCTGGGTCTGGGACTTTGCAGATCTGGTGTCTTCCAAAGTATGGGCTTGCGAGTGACAAATCCAATGATGTTAAGTGGGGGGGGGAACACAGCAAGCCCTCCAGGTTTATGTCAGTGGAGCAGAAGGAGAAAAAGTGATTTCTTCCAAGAAACCTCCCTTAAAACTCCGGTCCAAAATACTTCCCATGCCTTTGTTGCTCAACAGCAGACCAGCATTCGCCAGGGGAAATGGTTTTCTTCCCCAAAAAAGCAGCGGTTTCACAGGGAAGGGAGAGGTGTGGGCAGCAGCCAGGTTTTGGGGGTGTTTGCTAGGGGGTGGGGGTCTCTATCCCAGACTGAAATCTAGAAATCTCTTTACCTCATCTCACACGTAATAGCCTCCTATTGCTTATCCCAGATGCCCTCAAGGTTGCCGAGACCCTGACGAAAATCATGTCAGGGAGATGACAGTTTCTTGCACCATCTCCAGGCTCCTGGGCACCCTCACCTCAATGTTCCCCATGCAGTGAGTGCCTTTACATCTCTTCTGAGCCCAGATCCAGGCTTGCATGGGTGCACCTTTATTCAAAAAGCATGCGGGCATGGGTCTATGTCCCTTGCACTTCATTAAGGGTTAGCCACGTGCTTAAAGCCAGGTGATGCTGGGTGTTGTCCACCTCTTGCTGTGCCCTTTCCCTGCAGGAGAAGGCTCCTTGCATCAATGAGTCCTTCTGAAAACATGTCCCTTGCCTCCTTTGCAGGTGTAAACTGGCACAACCTCATTGACTTCAAGGGAGCCCTTGGCTCTGGATGCAATTCTATAATCAGCTCTATAAATAAAAGAAGAGGGGAAATGATAAATGACACCCAAAGTTATCCAGCCAGCCAGGGTAGATTACTCACAGGCACTGTGCATAAGTGACCTTGAAAATAAATTCCAGCTAAATTCTTTAAAAAACTTTAAGGCGGGGGAGAGGGGGAGGGAGAGGTGGAATAAACTGAGCTTAAAATTAACACTCCCAGACTTTCCAACTCCTATCCAGCACAAAAAAAGGATAAATTGGTCCTACATGTCCCCTGGGAAAAAGCAGGATACGATGTCAATAATCAATACATATCACCTGTGAGGGCTTTCAGAAGCAATCAGGGCTCACTAGCCCTCGGAGGGTGTTTTCCAGCCATTTGGAGGGAAACTGGAGCAGATACAAGGGCTTTGAAAATACAGCTCTAGAAATGTGCTTCATTGGGACGAAGCAGAACTTAATTAGGGCCGGCTGGAAGGTTTGCTGTCTGTGAAGCTCCTCTCGTGCAAAACAGATCTTTGGTCAGAATGGGAAGATTATCAGGAATTTTAGAAATGAGGCGGATCCTGTAATCTAAAATGCGTTCTTAAAAAAAAAAAATGCTCCTTTGGGGGCTTTGAAGTGATTTGGTTATTTATTCATTTGACTGTCAATGAAACATTTTTTTACAGAAAACTGCTCTGGAAATGGAGCCTTTCCAGACATGGTGGGGTGATGGATGGATATTTTGTATGAAAATCAGTTAAAATTTTTCAGCCTCCCATTCAAATGGGAGACTTCAATTGCTGGCACAGCAGTTGATCAATTCACCCTCATGCTTTAAACTCAACAACCTCCAGTAACCTAATAAAGATATATTTTAAATATATATTACTGGTTATATGTAATTTAACAAATATATTCCTCCTGCTCCTTTGCCTTACTTTCCACAGAAGACATTTTAACAGCTTGAGTGATGTTGCTTTTATGATGCACAAGTCATTTTACTAAACAGCATGATAAAAGTTTGTTCAGGCAGGAATTTCATTAACTTCAGGGTCCTTGTTGCACTTAGCAGCATTGGGCTTGGCATGCAGGAATAATGGGTTCCAGGGCCTGAAATTTCCATTATTTTCCATCCAGTTTATTTAAAAATCATTGGATGGATTATAAAAGGCTGCTAAACAATGAACTTACAGTGGTTTTTTATTATTTGTTGCTGTGCCCAGATGTTTGGTGTTTCAGGGTTCCCTAAGAGCACTTTGGGGTGCCACAGAGGGAAATGCATCCTGCGAAACAATTCCTTAATCTTAGTTTTGTCCTCGTAAAGCAAAAATGATGAGTATTTGTGAATGGGGTGAAAAAGCAGCAAGCTTCTGCTGGAGCCAGTGGTGCTGCTGAGCATTTGGTGAGCATTTGCGTCATGTCTTTTTGTCTATGGGTCTCTGTACAAAGCAGGACCATCTCACTTCTCAGGGGGGAAACTGAGGCACGGTGAGGAAATCTGACATCCCATCGTGCCAAACAAACCCAAACACGGGACTGACCCTTCTTTTCAATCCCCAAGCCAGTGTTTTCCCTGTGCCTACAGCCAGATCCCTCCTGAGGAGATATGCCTGCATCTCTTCTCCCCCCAGCTTTGCACACCCTGTGGGAAGGGATGTGATGGGGAGCAGTGGTGTGGGGTAACTGGCTCTATGCCTCCCAGCTAGCTCCCACCCATGGGACATACATTAAAAAAAGACCCACACAAATCAGCTGTGCTCCCAGACCACATCCCTCCCCTTTTATAGGGGAGGGGTGCATAGGACCTTATAACGGTTGTGTTGTCAGAGCCCATGGGCTGGCTCTGTTCTGCTTGCCAGCCTTTTTATGGGTCCCTGCTCAGTGGTTAGTGTAAATCGGACAAGGCTCCAAAATAAACAGCCTCCTCCTCTGCTCGCCAGCAGGTCATGCGTGTGGGGAATGCCACGTACTGTAAATAAACGGCTAATAAAAGCAGAGTGTTCTTACAGAATAAATAGCTCCACAGCTTAAATTAAATAGTTAAGTGAAATGTGGAGATACTGGGTGCATCACGGAATATCCCCCTGAGAAGAGCTCCTGGAGGGTCCTGTCCTGAGCAGTGGTGGGGCTGGTTTGTCCTGCCGCGGTCCCCCCAGCCCTCTGGAAAAGATGGATAGGACGGTCTCAGTCCAGTTTCAAACACTTTTTTGCTGAAGAAATTCTCTGTTCAGAGCACTTAAGTGCCAGCAACTGTGAAGGGAAGGGTGTGAAGAGGGAGGGGAGTGGAACGGGATGTGCAGAAAACAATCTCCATTGGGAGAGGGCTCACATCTTTAATGGTGGAGGCTTCATTGCCATCTCCAAAGAGGCTTTGTCAGAATTAAGGTACGATGGGTATGACATTGCTAGGCTAAACCACATCAGAGTGGCAAAACACAGACTAACACAGGGAAAATCTTTCCCAGCAATAGTGACATTCAAAGAAGCTGGGAATGTTGTGACTTAGCAATGATTTGCTAAGATTATACAAAGGAGGGGAAACAGAACAACTTTCTGTTTCTTTTTGAGTGGCTATTTTCCACTGGCATTGCTCTCTGGAAGCTCTTACAGGCCAAAAGGAAAACCCCCAAACACTCTGCAGAAATGCTTGCATCGAAAGGTAATTCTGCTTGCAGCGTTTGGCAGGTGAAGAAAGGATTTAATTTCTCAGCCATCCCTGCTGATGACTGGGAGATGTCTCCTGTGGCAAAGCGGAGGCTTGGATGGAGTTAGCTGGCTTTTCCAAGGCCAGATGGGCTTTTGCATTGAGCTTTTCTGGAGGTTAGGCCTTTCTGCAGCGCTCATGCGATGTCTCGTGCCAGTTCAGAGGCAGAAATGAAAGCTGAATTTAGAGATCCTGTTTATTGGTCTCCTGCTTCAGCCATTAGTCTGGAAACCATTTGAGTAAAATTGATCAAACAATTATACTCTTGACGCTGTTATTGTCATAAACTTTTCCAGTTCCTCATTTATGGAGTGTGCATATCTCTTTTTTTAGAAAATTATTTCAATGCTGGCTGATATTGCTTCAGTCTTTTAAACAACTGACTTTACTTCATTGATTTTCATGTTCCTTTTAAATTTGATGGCTCAGCCTGTGCTAAAAGCCTGTCTCCCTACACTGCTGTCGTGTTACTGATGTAAAAGGGGCTGTTTCCCGCAAGAAGCAGAGAGCAGGACTAGGGTCGGTATGCCCAAAATCCTGTACACATGTTGTCCCATCAGGCCGATTAGGAAATTATTAAGAAAAGTGAAGTCCCATCTTCGGACCAAGCTGAGCCAGTGGCTGTGCCTCAGTTTCCCCTCCATCAAAGGGTGGTTATGGCAGGAGCCTATTTCACCCCAAGGCAGTGCTGTGCACCCAGACCAGGCTGCGTCAGTGCAGATGACATGTATGAGCGATGCTAATTGCCTGGCGAGCTTTTACTCAACGCTCCAGGGATTTTTTTCCAGCTGGCTATGTCCAACTTTATCCTTTCTGACACGGAGGCAGATTTACAATGGGGATTATGATGGCTGTGGCTTACTGCCCCCCTTGCCAGCTCTCTGCAAATGGTTCCTGTGGGGTGTCCCGCAGCACTAGTGGGCTCATGTCTGCCTAGTGATGGGAAACCCAACCTTAAAGACCTATATTTAACCTCCTTTTTAATCTCTTTGCTCCTCATCCACATCTAATGATGCTTAGTTCATAGATGCATCTGACGATGCTTAGTCCATACATGTATTGCACTTTTTCCGGCTCAACCTCCTCTTTAAGGCTCAGATTTTATGCTCCTCAAATGATTTGTTTTAGAGATGGTTTTTGCCTGCTTCAGAGCCCTGCACCGTGACAGCCAGAGGTAAGGAGCAGTTGCAGCAAGCAGTAGCGTTTGCTGCCCGCAGCACAAGCTGCAAGCACAATCCTCTGCCCTGCTGGACATCCCTCCTACATCCCACCACACCTGGCAGGGGTCCTCTGTCTTGAATGCTTTGGCAGTGACACTATTACTTTGGGACATGGGTAATATGCTCAGAGACTGGTGCTTGCTGGTGGGCTCTGGATAAGCCTAGCTTGGTCCAGGTCCCTCTGATAATTTTTTTGGCACATCCAATGCCACAACAAAAATCCTGCAAAAGCCTAAGATCTGGAGAAAATGTCAGAAGGAGGTGGAGGGATTGTCCCACATCACCGGCATCAAGGATTCTCCTACATCAAGGGATCCTTCCATGGCACTGGCAGTGACTTGTAGAGACAGATCTCCAGCCTTGCCGAGGTCGCTTTGATCTTGGTGCATGTTCCCTGGCTCAGGGTCTGCCCAGCTCATGGTCTCTGTGTCTCCACCTTTTCCTTTCACTCTCCTTCATCTTTTCTTCCCCAAGAAAACATCATTTTACACAAAATCATGATCTCACCTGGGACCAACTGGCCAGCCTGTCCTTCCCAGGAGAAATTAATAAAGAATAAAACCCAACTGTACCACAGATAAAGGTACATCCACAGCCTTTTCAGCTTTGAGGGGGAGATTTGCACTTGTTCGACATATTGCAGAGGATATTGCAGAGAGCAAGGAAAAATTCCCACCTCAGTACACAAAAGACAGCCCAAAGAGTAGGGCGGCTCAAGGAGATTTTCTGCTCACACCCCACATCCCTTTGTAATGGGCACATATCCCCCACGGTAGATGGAAGATTTGCTTTTCAGTTAAACAAAACCTCTCCCAGAGCACATTTGCCCTCCTTGAGATACGAAATATTTATAAAAATGTACAAAGTTTGTTATGAATCCCAAACTTCTCTAATGAAAAACTTGTGCTCTCCTCCCGCAGCCAGCAAGGAGCAGGCGGCTGGGACGCATGGGGAGGAGATTCCCCCTTTATTCTGCACCAGACACCCAGTGAAAATCATGTTGGATCATGGTAATAAACTTTTTTTTTTTCCCCCATGAGTTGAAAGTGTCTTTGTCATTCCTTCTTGGATTCGCTTTCTTCTGCATTTTTCCATAAAAAGAAAAGGCGGGGGGAGGGAGATAATGGGTTTTGTTTTTTTCACCTGGGAAGCAGTGCCTGAAGCAAACTTTAGGGACAACCTGAGCAAACCATGAGTCATGTGAGGCAGTGTTGGTGGGCTGCATGAGTCTGGTGGCAACAACCCTTCCCCTGTCCCTTTGGAGACACGCAGCGTGGCAGGTCTGATCCCCATCCCCACATCCCCATGGAGGTGACAGACCCCCATGACCACGGAAATGGGTCAGGACCCTCTCCAGACCAGCGCAGGTGGTGAGGAACAGAGGGAGGAATTCCTACCACACACATGGAGGGCTGAAGCAAAGATGCTGCAAAATTATGGTCCTTGAGGCATGTGGGCTCTTCAAGACCTCGCTGTTGCAGAGTGCAGGAACATGTCCTGTGTGAGATGGGAGGGGAGTGCTGGGGACATCCTCGCCTCCCAGCACAGGAAGCCACCGGGAAATGGGAAGTGACCTCTCCATCACAAGGGCTAGGACCAAAAGCCTGGGTGTGCCTGCCTGTGCTGTGAAATATTTGTTCTGTGTGGCATGCCTGATTTCATTTCCCAAGTTTTGGGTTTTTTTCCCCTGTTGTTTTATATCCATCTTTCTTCCTTTTCAGACCCGCCTTATTCCAGTGTTTATGGGAAATACATGGCAAAAGACCAGATTATTTTTTTTTACCCCCGTCCTTGTTTTAAGAAGTACTTCCCCTCACTGTCCTGCTGACAAAGACCTGTGGAAATTAGGGACGGAAAGGACCTGTGAGGCTTGATTTTGTGCTCCTGCCAAGGCAAGACTTTCCAGAGCAATGCAACCTCTAGTGCTTCAGTTATTCAAGGTTTAACAGACCCGGGGGTATTGCTGATTCAGAGAAGAAAGCTCAGGCTTTCCAGGACAGTCACTGGGAGAGACAAGCATGTCTTCTCCTAAAGGCAGCCTGGTGGCCTGGACTTGGCTTTGGGCTGCCATTCCCTGGCTCCTTGGGAAACACAGTGAGCACCAACAGGGCTGGCTCAGGCTGAAAGTCAACACAGGGAGTTACAACCTTCCCCCCAAGATTAAATTCTGCTTTACCAGTGCTGGTGTAAAGCCAGAGAAAGTCTCTTTGGATGAGAAATCAAATATCTTGTCCCACCATGTCCCTCTCCAGCTCTCAGCTTGCAGAACAGAAGTTGGGTCACTGGTGCCCCAACTCTGCTGCGAAAGATGCTAAATATAGCTTTAATTTCTGCTCTGCTTTTTTGCCACAGGATTTGAAAGAGCAGCTGCTTGCAGCCCAGGACAGTGCATCCTTGGATGCAGAGATGGTGTAGTTAATAGGGGAAAAAGAAGTCTTTGGCATAATGCATGGTCCCCATGGTGGCCCAGCTGAAAGGCAGGGTCTGCTTCAGGACCCTGTGGTGACAGCCTGAGGTATTTGGGGGGAGGAGGGGGCTAAGAGTGCAGGGGGCTGCAATATAACTATAGAACCTTGGAAAGGCTCAGAGAGAAAAGCTAACGTTGAAAATGGACAGAAAACTGCTGGGTGCAGCAAGATGTCAGCATCTCACTCTTGCTTCTTCCATGTGCAGAGCTACCCAGGGTCTGATGTAACGATTCCTACAGCCCCTGGACATCATGGTGCCATTTCTGGCTTTTTGATCCTGCTAATAGGACACAGATTTGATCTGATCCTTCGAAATCAAAGACAAAACAAGCCACACATTTCCTCTTCCCATCTCACAGAGGCACCTCATCAGAAGAAGCTTTAATCCTCGATCTCTTCTGGTCCAGCTCTTTAGCCGACAGCATCCTTATGTGGGATGCAGGTCGGATGGAGCGGGAGCTCTTCTCCCCACACAGAATGGGACACATCCCTCCCTCGGGGCCCTCAGGGATGTGCACGTGGGGTCCCAGGCAACGACCTGCATCCTGGCTGCCTCCCCACTCCCTCGCCTGCATCCCGGCACAGCTGGATGGAGAACCCAGCTGTTGGCAGGCAGGGCTGCAGGAACAAAGGGGCCATTGCAGCGCGGACTTTGAGTAATCGAGAGCAAAGCCCGGCAGCTATCAGCAAGCGTCAGGGCCGTGAAATCTGATTCGCCCCCCTCCGCTAGCAGCAATGAGGAGGGAACCCCAAAGGCAGCACGCTTTGGTGGTGGGGAAGGACAGGTGGCCGCAGGCTGGGAAGAAGGACCGTAACGAGGCGCCGCGGACACAAGATCTTCTTTGTTAGGATGTTACCGAAGTAGAAGAGTGACTGCGGGAGTGGTTTCGGCACAGCTGCCTGAACTCCTTACCTCCTGGAGATCAAAGCCCGCCTTTCTAATTGTGTCTTTTATTACACTCACCCAAACCCTTGCCTGGTATCCCAGTGGCTTTGCAGGGGGAACAGGTGTTTTTTAACACGTGTGCGATTACAGGAGATTAACAGATTTAAAAGCATCCCCCAGGAGACACGGCAATGCATCATGCTCCTGTTAAGATGGGGTATACTAAACTGGGCAGAGGTTTCTGCAGGACCATCTCCCTCCCTGGCACAGGAGGCTCATCCCACCTCACAGGCAGCTGATGCCATGGAGCAGCTTGGGCCAGAGGTGTGTCCCCAACCAGCTCCAGCACAAGTTGGGATGCCAAAGGAGGCCACGGGGCCGTGATGAAGCCTCCAAGCTCACAGTGTGAGCAGGACCCCTGAGATGCCTTGTGCATCCTGTCCTGCTGGTAAGGGAATTGGTTGGAGAGTGGCTGCAGACTGCTGAGGAGCTCCTGCACAAGGATGCTCCATCCCCCAAATTCTCACTACTGCGCCAGGGATGCCCCCACCCCCCACTTCATAATCTCTAACACCCTGTGTTGGATCAGGGGGGTCCCTGGTCCATCCCCAAATGCCCGATATTAGACCAGGGACTCTCCACTCCACACCCCAAACAACCCATGCTTGACCTGGGATCCTCCCACTCCATCCCCCCAAATGTCCCATGCTGGATGCTTGATCCCCTCCAAACACCCTACACTGGACCGGGGATACCCCCGCTTCATCCCCTCAAATTTGGGGAATTTCAGGGATTTCCAAGTGAGGAAGCAGTGTGGTGGGAGATGCAGCAAGGAGAAAAGCTGTTATGTTGCTCAAAGTTACCAAAGGTCTTCACCGTAGAGGATTAACATAGGCGGAGAACAAGAACTGCTGGCCCAGGAACCAGGGAGGGGACAGAAACTTGGCTGAGGATCCTGCAGAACAAAACAAACCCAGGAAAATGCATAGACGTGCCTAGAAAGTCATAAAAACAAAGTTTAGGTTAAATACACACAGGGTCTCTTTTCCCCTTGGCAGGTTAAGAAAGGGCAATCTTTGCCTCCAGACCCGCTGGCAGAAGCCATTGCTCTTGCTTATTTCTGGGAAAAACAAGAGGAGGCGGATGGAGGTATTCAGGGTGGGCAGAAAGGGACTCAGCTGACCCCCAAATCTCAGCTTAGGGGGTGGTTTTCTCCAGAGCAGCAGCAGAAGGACGCACAGCCCGATAGGCATGGACAGCTGGATAACCCTCAGAACCTCATACCACACTGGTCACTATGTATCCTCCCAGCTCTGCAGCCTCCCTAATTTAGGGATTTTCCTTTACTTATACCACAATGCTATGGTAAACACCCATATAACTGAGACCTCAGCTTGGAGTTGAAAAACGGAGGATGAGGAATGCAAAAAAAAAAAAAATAAAATCCCGGAGAGCTTCTTGTTTATTGGACTTGGAACCAATGCCCCTATCAAAATTAAATGATAATAAAAAAAAAAATTGTTTGGGAAAAAGAAATGCTAATTTCCCATCCGCTACTCGCCATTTCCTTTCTGCTGGGTGCAACTCCTAGAAACGAGGCGTTTGTCCCCTTTGATGACTGGTGTAAAACGAGCTTTGATGTCATGGAAGGAAATAATGTATTTAGATACAGCCTTTGCTGAGATCATGCAAAGCTAATATAAATCAGGGTACTGAGGGCATCGGGAAGGGTGTGGAGAGGTTCAACTTGACCCTTTAGCACCATTTTCTTTAACTTTCTCATTAAATTAAATTTCCTATTGTTCTATATCACCATGTTACATCTTATTTTCCCCATCGTGATTCTTTTGTTCCACTGAAAAGCTTTTGAAGCCAATGAGAAAGGGAAACCTCTTGTAATCGTCTTTCCAGAGGGTACCTCCAGATCACAGGCAACACATGGAAATGACCAGGAAAATAAAGCCCTGTCACAACATCTCTGTTAATCTTCCTTGGAAATGCCTTGGTATTGCTTTGAAAACCACTTTGAAAGCACCCAATGGCTCGTTGGGACTGTCCAGGACAGCAGAACCAGAATCTATCCCCTTGCTGCATTAAAATTCATGCAAGGCACAAACGAGTTGCTGAGATTTTCATGCCATTGTGACCAGGAGCTGAATAAAAATGACATTAAATTTACTTTACACTTCTGCAACAGCTGGCGGCCATGTCTTAAAGTGCTTTTCAAGCCCGTGGGCCAAAGAAAAATCAGGATCCTTTCAAGTCAAGGAGTTTTGCCGTCAATTTAACTGGGTTGGCTTTACCGATGGGCTGGATTTTCCAATGTGCTCAGCTGTTTTCCAAGGCTGGCCTCTTCTTTTGGTGCCTGAATCGAAAAGAAGCTCCTGAATAAAACAAATTACCCCATGATTTCCCAGGATGCTAGCTTACCCGGTCTTAGTCACCGTCCAAAGGTGTTGGACCATACAGGGGCCAACATCATCCTGCACTGGCTCCAGACAACCCCAGGAACAGCATCCAAACCTCCCAGTTTTATAATAATCCTGGAAATACAACAGATCTGCTGTATTTTATTTTGGTGGTGCAAAAAGCATATAGCAAGCAGAAAGAAGTGTATTTCCTTCTAGCATGTTTCCTCCCTGAAAATGTTGTGAGAGCCTTAAACAGCTTTGGAAAAGGGGAAAAAGAGAGAGGGAGGATACAGCACGTGCATGCAAAAGGGCGGGTTTGGGCTGAATTTATCATTTTTCAAGAAACTTTACACTTCAACAGAAGCCATTCTCCACGGGATAAAACAAGTGTCGGCAGGGCAGTGGGACATCAGCCTGACCCACGTGGCTTCATAATTTCTGCTTGTGAAGAGCTGTACTGCAGCAAATTTACTCTGAAGGGGGTAATGTAGTGATGTCAGGGTGCTGCTGTGGTGTTTTTATGTTTGGTTTCTGGTCCTGAAGCCTGCCGTGCTCCAGGCTTTGCAAAGCTGTGCGAAAGGAGACCCCTTTGTGGGATAGGATGGGGAGCTGCTCTGCAGGAGCGAGCAGCCACGGTTTGCCTACATACTCGGGAGTTTCCTTGTTTGCAAAGGGCTGGTTTTGTTGCAAGTTAAGTCTTCACACTGAAAAGTCTGAGCTGCTGGATGTCAGAATTAAAATACACTTGGTCTTCTTGGCCTGTGACGAAAGCAAACCTCCACATTCTAATTTTCTTAATGAATTTAGTTCCTAACGTTGAAACTGACCCACTGGTGACACCCCTCCAGCTATGGTTGTGCCACCTTACTTTGCACCGGCTGGGGACCTGGGGCCATGCTCCCCTATTAACCAGCCTCAGCCCCTCCGAAAGCAAGTATTTGGGTTCTTTGGACATGCCCAGCAGTCGTCATCTCCTGGCCCACTGCCGAGAAGCTGGTTAAAGCCTTCTGCAACCACCCTCTGCCCCAAGGCTGAGCAAAACTGTGTTGGTCAAGAAAGGAAGGCAAGGGAGGCCATCAGAGCACTCGCTCAAAGGGTTCACCTCCCAGCCATGACACTGGGAAGGTGAACTCTTTGCTTATGGGGCAGGGAAGGGGTCTGAAGACCCTGCCAAGCTTCTGTGGCAGCATCCCCAGCTCTTGCAACCACAGGGTTTGCAGCTCTCACACATGGAGGAAATAAAATACCATGGTAAGCCAACGCAGGGCACCGAAGCGGTTGGCACGGAGCAAGTTTCCATCAGTAGTGGGATTTTTCAGCTTGGTAGGAGACTCCACAGAGAAGCACATCCCCCTTGGTGGCTGAAGTGTGCAGCTTGGCTTGGTGCATCATGCTGGCTGAGCTGGAGCGTGCATGGAACATGGTGACCGCAGCATCCCGGGTCTCGCCGGGAGATGTCCTGTGGGGTGTTAAATAAAGGTGACCAGAGAGGGGTGGAGGGAAGAATAAAAAAATAGAGAAGAAACAGCTTTTCCAGCTGCCCCCACACCAAGGCATTGCTTCCAGATTGGTCCTGGTGGCTTTGGGAGGCTCAGCTAGCCAAACTGGAAAGCAAAGCTTCCTTCACTGTCCCAAAAGCTTAATGAAATCCTGCAACTAAAAATACAAAAAAAAAAAAGCCTAACTGCCACGAAATGGAAAGTTTCTTGCATGAAAGGGACAGCGGGATGTTTGGCGGCAACCACAGCGCCAGGTCGTTTCCTCGGACTTTTTAGGCAGTTTCTCTTGCATCTAGTGCCCTCTCGCGGAAACCTCTCATCTGCTCCATTTTTATTGCTTTTTTTCCCCAAAATGAAATGATTGCCCCACAGAGAGAAGGAGCACGCACAGAGGCTGCAGTTCTGCCCAGGCCCAGGACGGCGAGCGGTGCTGGGGACTGGCTCGTGCCTTCCCGCCTGCCACCAGGAAGGAGGATCGCATCGGGGGAATGGAGGATTGCAACCACCACAAGATGAAGCTTTCCCAAATACACATGCTCCATGGTGGCAATCCAGGATGCTCTGACCCCAACCCCGCCGGTGCTAACGGAAGGTCTCCTGCCAGCACCATCACAAGCTGCCGCCTGCTTTGCTCCCCCCCCTCACCTCCCAAAAAGCACGAGATAATTGGGAATAGGAGCAAAAGGTGAGGACAACGTTTCTCTCAGATGTCCAAATGTCAAAGTGATGCCGGCATGGAGCTGGGGGCAACAAAGAGCCGTCGGGATCGATGTGGCTGGTGGGGACAGGAGTGGGATGCGAGGTCAGCTGCTGGGAAAAGCAGTGCCTGAGCCAGCGGAGCAGCAGTGCCATCGCCTGGAGCCCTCCGCCAAGATGCTCTGCTCCGGGCAAATCCCAAAGCAAACAGAAACACATGTTATTTTTATTTTTCCATAGCCAAGACTTCTCCCAGCAAATGGAGACTCCCCAGCAAAGGGGCCAAGCTTAATGACAGCCTTCCCTTATGCCAAAGCATCGAGAGTCTGAGCATCCCTATTCTTTCCTGTTTCAACCCAAAAGTGTGGGGAACACTGCTGGACATCCCTGCTGCTGCTGGGTCAGACTTGCACAGGGCACACTATTTTTGCATCAAGGTGGTGCAGCTCTTGAGCATGGCTGGGACAGGGGAAACTCTCTGGTATAGGGCTGGAGGAGTCCCCAGCCAAATATGAAGAATAAATGGGTTTGGGGATGGTGTTTGGGGTAGCCCTGGGGATGGAAGGTGGTGGTGGAGCGCTGGAGTCAGGCTTTGTTCAAGGAATATGGGGCTGCAGATGGTGGTGGCAAGCAAATTCACTGTACCAGAAAGCAAGGGTTTGCAGAAAACGAGGCCGCTGTGTTAGTTTTCCCCTAAAAGATAAAAGTTTCCATCTATGGCCGCAGTAGTTTCAAAGATCTGGTGACAATCCTGCCATTCTCCACCACTTTGTGCACATGTGCCTCAAACCAGGCTGTGCTCCGTGCTTCAAATGTGTTCAAGCCCCATCCTTCAGGCATAAATAGGTAAAAAAGATGAAGTCATAGTTATGGCTCACGAGGGCGATTCTGGGCAAGGTGGGCAGTACTGGGGGGGTCCCTGTATTGTCCCCGCAGGTGGGACCATGATGATGATGTGAATGTGGAAAGTCCATGGCGGAGGGCTGGTCCTACCTACAAAATAGCATACGTGCTGTCATATGCCATTTTAGCATATTGTGTGCTATTTTGGCATATATACTGCTTTACAGGATATACCTACACATATAGATCCTATATTGTCTTGTATACGTGATGTGTAATAAAGGATGTAGTGTGTTTATCTCAAACATGACATAATATGCGAGATAAACAAATAAAAACCTAAACGTAAATCTGTTTATTATACACAAACACACACAAATAATAGAGGGGGGAAAGGGTACAATCTACCCGTTCCTTAAAAAACGGGGGTTTGACACGTGCTGCCCTGATCCGCCCCCCGGCCCCGGCGCGCCGCGTTCGCGACCCCG
>NW_009648960.1:901092-904646 GCF_000708025.1 Charadrius vociferus
GGGGGGCGCGCTGCGGGGACGGGCCCGGGGGTGCCGGGGGCCTGGCTGAGGCCCCGTGCGCTCCGGCGTGGCCTCGGGGCTCGATGCCGCTCCGCAGCGCTGGTGGGTTTGGGCACGAACGTTTCTAGCCGCTGCGGGATGCGGTGTGGGTCAGAGACTGTTGCCTGAAAGTGCTGTTTTGAGAGTCTCGTCGGTTCTATAAGGACCAGAAGATAGTCGTGGCTGTGTGCCTGTGTGGGTTTGTGAGCTTGGGGAGCGTTCGGTATTTAAACTTGCCGCTTGTGCAAAAGCCTGCCAAAAAGCTTTTCAGAAACTTTTGAAACTGCAGGCAAATAAATAAGTGCATTGCAGTATAAATGGTAGGGTCTTTTTGGAAGGGGGAGTGAGAGAGAAGCTCATATGTCTCTGTGTGTCTCGTGGTTGAGAAAAAGAAGGTATTGAAAAGGGGAGTGGGGCACTGAATTACTCTTAAATCAGTAATGCACGTGTTACAGGAGCTGGAAGCTTCCTCTGTGTCATTTTAAAGTTTATTGCTTTGTGAGTTTAAGTCTTGAGTGCATGCACTGTTGATGTGCTAGGCTCCAGCCTGTAGTAAATCCAAGTAGTGCCATGTTAATGCTAAAAGCTCTTCCTGGGTGATATCCATAGAGCCTTTCTCATCTTGCAGAGTTTCCAGTGCTTTTCTAAGTGTGAAGCTCACACATCCCACTGTAACCCTTTGAAATAAGGGAGAATTTTGAATTTTCATTTTTCATGCAGTCTTTAGTGGTTCTGTTTTTTAGATCTTGCTACCCTAGCAATTGAAGGGAAAGAGCTCTTCCCAATGTGTGATCACTTGCCACCAGAGAACTTTGGTGTTGACAAACCGCACGGCTTTACAGTGGAAAATATAATCCTTAAATGGAAAGAGTCCCTACTTGTGGGTTTGCATAATCAAGCTTCAGTTGATATTTCTGTGCACTATATCTGTGCTGAGCCCAGGTGCTTCTCATGTCCTTGTCATGGTGCTGCAGCTTCTTGGTATGCCCTGAATTCTGTAGAAGAGGGTTATAGAGCTAGAGGGAGATTGCTGTGCTGGAAATGAGCTAGCTGCTGCCCCAAATGATGGACTTGAGCATAGAGGAGCAGAAGAGTGTCCTTGTACCGTGTGGGAGAGTTGAGTGTGGCCAGCCCTTCCTGCTGGGAGCAGTTTAGTACTCCCTTTGAAGGTGTATTCCTGTCCTTTAGAGGAGCACATGTCTACAGCAGTTAGTGCTAAGGTGTGTATTAGGCAAGTATGGGTAGAGGGATGCTTAGGGTTATGAGATGGTGACTACAGCATGTATTAACAGTCATTTAATGGCTTACTGTGAGGGGATGTTTGTTTTTATACACTGTATTTCTGTAAATGGAGTTCCCTTTTTTCCCATCAGATGAACAAGCTTCAAAATATTGGTTGAGAGTTTGTGTGAACTGACTTGTAATGCCTTTGGCTATCTTTTTGGCTTCTGTGGAGTAGTGCGAGGGTTGTGTCAGGCTGAGTTCTGAGTGACAGGGATGGAGCCCAGCAGGCTTTGGGCTTTACTTCCATGGCCATATGAAGATGTTTAACATATCCTCCTCACTTCCCTGCTGCAGTGTGTGTGGTGTTGGACCTCAGCGGGTCCCTAGGGGCTGTTGTAAAGCCACTGAACTTAAACTGTCCTCTGCTCAAGGTTTCTGCTGTGTCTGTCAGCAGTCTCCTAGAGTCAATGTCAACAGGAACACTCCTGGCAAACTGTTCCCAAATGCTTTGACAAAGCCAGTAAGTTATTTGCTGTGTGTGTCTGCATCCATATTGAGATTTTGTGGGCATACTAACGTCTGCTGGCAGCCTTTATATTTCAAGTCATGAGTTGATATGTAGGCTGATTTTTTTTTTTTTTTTTTTTTTTTGCAGGCTAGGTGCAACAATAGAGCTTCCTTCAGTAAGGCTGTAGATTGTACATCTAGTTGTTTTGGTGGTAGTTAGCTTTCCACTAGTCTTCTGTCAGATAAAATAATGATTTTTCTTTTACTTAGTACAGAGAAACACCAAAGGTGAACTTGTACAGTTCAAACAGGAGGTATTAATTGACCTAGCTTTGTTTTAGTGGGCATAATCCAAGGAACAATTGCAGAAACTGTTGTATCTGTAGGTAGAAGATGAGCACTGGAAACAGAAGAAGAATAGCTGGGATAATGATATCTGCTTGATGACACAGCTAATCACCTGCTTTTGGCTTAGATGAGCCTATAAATCACACATGTAATTAGATCAAACAGCTGCATAATTGGCTTCCTGTGAGTGCTTGCTGCACTATCCTTTGATAAATTTCTAAAACCTGATTGGAAATCTTTTCAGCTTTTAAATGATTATGGACTTTCAAAATTGTATAACTTTATCATAATTCTTTTTTTTTACTTGTATGATTTGTGAGGTCTGCTTAAATATGGCAAGTGTCAAAGCCTACTTTGGATTTTTAAAAAGGGCGGTTCAAGTGAGCAAAGAAATTTTACTCTACTGCAGTGCCCTGAATTGAACTGAAGTTCAGCTCAAGATAGATGAAATTGTGAGTGTGTAAAACCAGTTGTTTGTGAGAACTGTAAAGCAAGATGGTTACCACTTTCATCACCAAATGTAGATTGCAGTAATGAAAGATGAAACCTTACTTTATTCATGCAGCAAAACAAACCAAGTATTCTGAGTAAAACTTCTGGGATGTGCAAGTTAACTCTTTATCATAAGATGCAACTGTATTAATATAACATTGGAATTCTGACAATTGATCCAGACCAATTATGTGATGTGAAAAATGTCAGCTATCTTGAAATATTCAGATCTCATTAAACATATCGTACAAAATCTACCAGGTAGACATCTTGCTCTTAAAGTATGTAACCAAATTATTTGTACTTCCTTTTTAGGCCCCTGGAGGAATTGCAACACCCCTTGTTTATGGCCAACTTCTAGCTTTATACCTGTTGCATAATGACATGTAAGTGGCTTGTATTAATCCTTAACTTTAGACACTGAATTTGTCGATATTAGCTTGAGCTGTAGTTGCCAGAATATTAGTAATTGGCTGTGTGACTAACAAAATGCATGTAGGCAGTGCTGTTTTATTAAAATAATTCACAGAATTAAGGTCTCTTTCACCCCTTGCTTTGACAGGAATCATAGAATGGTTTAGGTTGGGAAGGACCTTGAAGATCATTGAGTTCCAACCCCACTGCCATAGACAGGGACACCTCCCACTAGACCAGGTTGCCCAAGGCCACGTCCAGCCTGGCCTTGAACACCTCCAGGGATGGGGCCTCAACAACCTCTCTGGGCAATCTGTGCCAGTGCCTTACCACCCTCAGAGTGAAAAACCTCTTCCTCACGTTTAATCTAAACCTGCCCTCTTCCAGTTTATAGCCATTCCCCTTCGTCCTGTCACTACATGCCCTAGTAAAAAGTCCTTCCCCAGCTCTCCTGTAGGCCCCCTTTAGGTACTGGAAGGCCGCAATAAGATCGCCCCGGAGCCTTCTCTTCTCCAGGCTGAACAGCCCCA
>NW_009648960.1:904846-974000 GCF_000708025.1 Charadrius vociferus
TCCTCAAACAGTGAAATTGGCTCCTTTGGAAAGTGTTGAATCAGTGTTTTGATTTTCAAGGCTGCCTTTGTTTTGAGTAAGATTGCACGCTGCTCCTTGTGTTTGAATTGCGTCATTATAACTTTAAAATGTCCATGTTAAAAGTGAGGGTTATGGTTGGTTTGACTGAGCTAAATCTGCATGAGGCAGTAATCCTTTGAATTCAGTCTGGTGGATTGTTACCATATCCATGTGTGGACTTGGTTCACTATGTTTAGGATTTTATTGAGAAATTGCTGATTATTTATTCAGGCAGAAAAATAAGACTGCTGAGTTTGATCATCAAAACAAAGTAAACATTGGTGTGGGGATTCAAAGATTTGAGTGGTTTGTTGCATTGTAGATGTATATTCCTTCAGGGCAAATTCCCTGAATGCTTATACTGGGTACTAGGGTTTAATGCAGATAACCTTGGTTCAAATGAACTTGGGGTTTTAGAATTGTGCTTTAATGAAAATCAAGGAGCCTTTTTCTCTATTTTGCATTTTAAATCTTTCTGAGAAATTGTAACCGTTTCTGTTTTAGACTTTTATGCTCTAAAGATCAATGACTAAATATTTCAATATGTCCAAATCTCCAGAATGTACGTGAGAAGGCTGGGAAGAACGTGCACAAAACAGTCTAAATCTTTCTTATGTGAAGTGGGGTGTGGGCACATAAAGGAAGTATTTTTGTGCTATTAAGTAAAATAAAAATATCTCTAAATGGCGTTTATTTCATCCTTTTTGACTTCTATATTTGTATTCTTTATAATGTACATAATATATTAATACAGTCATACATGTGTATAACTTGTAAATACATATGTATTTACTGGGGGTGCATGCTCAAAAATGTTTTTCTGCTGGAAGCACATGATCAAAATTTGGAGGCCACTGGTCTAAACGAATACTGACACTCAAGTTATTTGTACATGCATTCATCAAAGATGCAGCTATTCCAAAAATAAATCTGCAAAACTAACTTTTGTGAAATGCTGCCTAGGGTAGATAAATGAAAAAACCTCTTCTAAACTGGTGTGTTAAATGAGAGAGTTAATGAACTACTTTGTTTTATTATGGCAGTCATATTGTCTACTTGAGAGTAACTTTGTTTTTCTGCTTCAGTAGACATAGAAGGAGTATTTTAAAGCACTGAAATTGTTAATTATAACATCTGAACCAACCTTTTGGTGTGTTCTTGTGGCAAACATTTGGTTACTGAGAAGTGTTTTTAACTTACTTTTTTTTTTAGGAATAATGCACGATATCTTTGGAAAAGAATCCCTCCTGCTATCAAATCTGTGAGTACTTTGTAAAATGCCATTTGATACTAAACTGGTTAGATATAAGCTTGTGAATCGTGACTTTTCCCCCCCAAGGATTGTTTGGTGAGTAGTCTTGGGCTCAGGTCTGTGCTCTGAACTACTTGCCCAGCAGATGGCATGTTGGTCTTTAAGATCTTTTAGTTACTCATTTTCTACTTCTTTTCTTTCCCAAATAATCTGGTGCCATATGATTCAGTAAATCTGTAGACTTTTTAGTAGAAAGCTTATGATAAATGGTAGTCAGCTGGTGGAAATAAATGGATCTGATTCTGGTATATGGCTGCATTCCACATGAGAGTGCATAATGCCTTGTGCAGTGAAAAGTGACTTCAGATAAGATGCACCTTCAAAGTGATTAACTTTCTGAAGGCAGTTTGTTTTGCACTGCATTTGGATCAAAGCAGCATTTTGAGGTTTTAGGTAAATATACCAGAAAGCTTCCAGACTACTGCTGTTAGTATTTTTACTTTGAGATCACATATTTTACAAGGAAACAAGTGTTCTGTAGTCTTGTACTAAGAAACCTCATGGTCAAGATGGGAACCGTCCGGTGGTTCTGAAATAATTTTTGTTCTCTTTCAAGAAAAAGTAATTACATCAGTTGAGTCAACAGTCATCCGGACCAAATTTTACTTGGACTTTCTCTGAAACCTGCTCTGTTCGTTACACAGCAATACTCTGAATAATCTGGCTTTTTTTGGTGTAACTTGCGTTTCATGTGCAGCATCGTTCTTAGTGGAGGAAACTTACTGCATGACATTTTGGGAAGGTTACACCTCAAAGCATAGTATTTTCTTATGTGTATGTGTTGATGAATCTTCTAATTGAGTCAAGTAATAATTAGTATGAGTCTTCAGAAATAAATTGGTTGTCCTCACAATTGAAAATATTACTTTATTACCCAGTTTGGTGTTTGGTTGCTATTCTGACAGGCTGTTCTGGAGCCAGTTGACCCAATTAAAATGTGTAACATGGTAGAAGTAGCCATTAAAACCAGTTGTGGGAGAGCAGTTGTAGTGAGGATGGTCCCATATTAAGTGTGACCTATTGTCAAGATTGCAAGACAGAATTTCAAGTTGAAAAGTGCCTTCACTGTGCAAACAGCCTCTGCACTTTATAAAGCCTCTAGTGAAGAGACAAGCATTTCTCTTAAGCAGAAAATAAGCTGTGCCTGTCCTTTTGCAACTCCAGCCAGTAGCCTGTGTGCAGACTATCCTCCATGACTGTTTTAGCTGGTGTATCTGTCTGGATTGGTATAACTGACACGTGAGCAGACTTTGCATATGTGGGTGATAAAGTTTTGGCAGAGGATGAATCGGGGAGCTTGCAGCAGTGATACCTGCTAGAACAAAATTTTCCAATGCTTGTCTGATCATCATTACAGGTATTGTGATACACTCTTGCAATGGGAAGAGGAGGGAAGTGGAAATGGGTTTATACAGAGCGGTCACTGTAGAGAATACGCCATTCTGGATTAACTGTTGGGTTTTTTTGTCACAACAGGCAAATGCTGAACTTGGTGCGGTTTGGTCAGTAGGACAAAGAATCTGGCAGAGAGACTTTCCAGGAATCTATACAACAATCAGTGCGCATCAGTGGTCCGAGACTATTCAACCAATCATGGAAGCACTTAGAGGTACAAATTAGACTCCTGTAGGTGGCATGGAAATACATGTTGCCTTAAATTATTTGTGGTCAAACACAAATAGACAAGTAGACAAATGACTACTTATGAGAAATCAGAGGTAGTCAGGAAGATTGTTGCCAACTATTTGTAGGTTTTACTTTAAGGATTTTAGGTGTCAGGTGTAAATAAAGGGCTAATTATGAAAACTTGTAGAAACAAACTAAATTGTTTTTAAGATTGTGTATCATTGTATATTCTTTCATATTGGAATTTCATACACCATGTTTTGTTCTGTAATAGCAAAATAAACCATTAGTTATGCAGTTTTATCAGACTTTTAACCAGTAATCTAGGGAACTTGACTTGGCATTTCAGAACCTTGTGACACTTATGAAAAGGTTTTTCTTTTAAGTATGGCTTTAGGCAAATGTTTTAGATGGACTGCAACAGTAACATGCAAAGTCTTACTACTAGAGGGCAGTACAGACTGCTAAAAAGCCTTCCAAAGTATTTTGCAATAACAAATTCTCTGCAGCTTTAGAAACAACTGATTTGCAGACACCTTGGTATCAAAGCAGATGTGGTTAAAAAGGCATGAATACTTTGACTAACTTTTTTTATGATTTTTTTTTTTTCTGATTCTGAACTACTTGACACACAAGCTTATTGCAAATCATATAATGGTTTAGGTTGGAAAGGACCTTGAAGATCTTTGAGTTCCAACCCCCCTGCCATGGGCAGGGGCACCTCCCACTAGACCAGGTTGTCCAAGGCCACGTCCAGCCTGGCCTTGAACGCCTCCAGGGATGGGGCCTCAACAACCTCTCTGGGCAACCTGTGCCAGTGCCTTACCACCTCAGAGTAAAAAAACCTCTTCCTCGTGTTTAATCTAAACCTGCCCTCTTCCAGTTTATAGCCATTCCCCTTCGTCCTGTCACTACATGCCCTAGTAAAAAGTCCTTCCCCAGCTCTCCTGTAGGCCCCCTTTAGGTACTGGAAGGCCGCAATAAGATCTCCCCGGAGCCTTCTCTTCTCCAGGCTGAACAGCCCCAACTCTCTCAGCCTCTCCTCATAGGAGAATGCAATCAGAAGCAGAGTTCCCTAAACTGGTTTACATACTGATGGTAGTACCCATGATGCTGCAAACTAGATTTGGAAGTTAAATGTGTTCTTGGAGAGGTTTTGTCCTTGCATGGAGCCAGTGGTTGTTTCTGGCTGCTGACTGTGGTGCTTCAGGAAATTGTGGGAAGGGAGGGGGAACTTCTAAAGTGTTAGCTTTAAGGGTGGTAGTGATTTTTCCAAATGTATTAGAATTGGAAAAGTTTTCTCAGGTTTCCTAGCTATGGAAATTAGTCTACTGTCTGCTTACAGTGTTTATATCTTCTTAGATGCCACTAGGAGACGAGCATTTGGACTGGTTTCTCAGGCATATACCTCAATAGTTGCAGATGATTTTGCAGCCTTTGTTGGGCTTCCTGTCGAAGAAGCTGTGAAAGGTACTTTGCATTTATTCAAATAATTTTTCTACAGATGATTGGGATCAGAGAGCTGGAAGTGATGATAAATAGATGCATGTATACAAATTCTGAGGCTATTAAAGAGAAGTCATGAGGCAGTGAATAGGTAAATGTCTTGGCCCTGATTAAGTGTTTGATTTTTATTATTTGCCGCTAGTTACCATTGGTTATCATCCCCTTCTATATGTAGAAGTGTTAAAGCAATGCCACAATGAGGGAAGACTGAAGGTAGTAGGGTAACTGTTATTACTTTCATGAGCTTATTTGTCGAGCTAAATGTCTAAATGCTCACAAGAAATGCATCTGAGTTGTGGAATATAGGCAATGTACTGCAATGCCTTTCTACTGTTCTTAATGTGAATCTTTATTTTGCATTTCTAGCAATCATGTAAGATACTTGTTCTTACAAATGTAAAAATGCCTTTTCAGGTGTATTAGAACAGGGCTGGCAAGCGGACTTTTCAACTCGTATGGTAATGCCTAAAAAGCCAGGTAGGTGGAGCTGTTATTTCATTAGATGTTGAGTTTAGCATTTTCTAGTACTTAGGTGTTAGTTTTTAATGAAAATTTTGCACAATATTCTTTTACATATTTTTGGGGGTGGCAGGTTGCCACTGTAAAACATGGAATGTTTATAAAATGTAGGAAGCACAAAGTGATGGGTTTGATTTGGGGCTATAAGTAGTTTGGATTAAACTACATCCTCAAACTTTTTTAAACAAGAGCAGGCAGGATGTGCTATGATTTCTCCTGTTCCTCCTCTGCTGCTGGCTCTGAGTCAGTGGAACATAAGTTGGATGACCTCAAATGACATGTCTTAATCTAATAAAGATGAGTAAAAATATACCATTTTGAACCTGAGATTTTTTCAGAAGTAGAACAACTTTGGGCAGGGATCTAGTGGATCTTTGTGTTCTGAGGAGCTCCAGTTGTTGTTATAATATCCTTTGCATTTCCAAATTTATTCTGCTGGATCTTTTCTTCACTCTCATGGCGTTGATAACAGAATATCTGTTCCTGCAAAGTTCAGCCTGCAGAAATACTTGCGGGTTGGTGTTGATTATTTTTTTTATTTTTTTGTTTTTCTTGCTAAAGCAGTATCTGTGGCTGGCTGAGGCAAAAATAAATGTTAAGCTGTGAAGACAAATGAAATGACTGCTCTTAAACTGCACAGTGCAGCTCTGGAAGGAGCCAAATCACAGTGTATCTAAAAGGGCAGCATCTATTAGGCTAAAAAAATACACTGTTTGTATGGGCAGAGTTTTTAGGTGTTCAGAGCCCAGAACATTATAATAAACACGTGCCAGGCAAGGTGTTGAAATTTATCCTTCAGGGGTACAGAACTAACCAGAGTCCTGAGCTTTTCATGAGCTGATTGCAGAATATGTGATGCTTACATGTATTGTGCTTTTTTCCAAAAGTGAGTGCAAGAACTATTCTAGAGGCAAAAGAAACAGGCAGCAGGATGTAATCTGTTTTGAAGCTGCATGTCTAACCAGCAAAGCCTTGGGTATTCCATTTTTAATCTACGAAGTAAAACAAGTATATGAACAGGCTTAATTTAAATTACCTTTTTATCCAGTTTTGGCTTGATGTATAGAACTGTTTAAAATTGGTCCACTGGGCTAACTTCTGTCGTGTTTTTCTTCAGGTGTACTGGAAGCTTCCTTTAACAGATTTATTCCTTCATCAGGTACTTCCTGTTTATATGTAATCTACTTGTATATTTTTAAAACTTGCATGATTAATATAAACACAATTTCACCAGCACCACAAAATAGGAATTGGGTCCTAGACAAATGAATGTCATCATTCCCCCCTCAAAAAAAAAAAAACCCACCCACAACAAACCAAACCCCAATCAGCTGCTATGTAAACATGTTTCTCCCTCTGTCTTCTCTTCTGCTCACATTTTAAGGAGTGCCTGAGATTTCTACTTCTATAGCTGAAGAAGGGAGCAGATACCAAAGCAGGGGTAGGCAGCCCCTGTAAACCAAAAAGTATTTTGGTGAAAACGTGTGATGTACAGGCAATTTCTTCACAAAGCAATTCTGAGTAGGTTTTGTTGCCTTTGTGTGATGTGGAACTTCTAAAGTCTTCCCTGTAGGAGAAAGCAATTGTCTGGTTTTCCTCAGAGCATAGCTATAGATTGAGGTGTAATGTTATGTCATGCTGATTCTCAAAACACTGTCTCTATCGTTTGCAAGATAGTGACAGCAGATCTGAATTGGTGGCTTGCTGTGTCTAGCACAGTTGCCAAAAGTGTCTTAAATTTACAGGCTTAATTCCAAGCCAGTTTCGAGAGCTGGGGTCTTGCTCTTTGAAAACATTTTGATTGTCAGCCCATTCTATCACATACTTGCAGCCCTAAGCAGTATGTCTACTTTAACTATATTCTGAATGCTAGTCTGTTGTCTCTTCAGGGAGAGTAAACACCTATTTTCCTGCTATTTTTTATTTCTGATTTTTAATTCCTAACTTAACTCCCTGGCTGTAGTTACTTGTCTTCCAACCTATTGTTAAACTGTAATCTCAAGTTAGCTGACATTTATATAAGGATCTGCATGTGCACTGCATTCTCCTACAACCTGTGCAGTACTTTGCTGTGTTTTATTAATCAGATAACCCAGTAAACTTATTTGGTATCTTCAGGATGGCAACTTTTGAGGAAAGGAGCAACTGCAGAGCTCCAGGAGGTTTTTTTGTCAAGTGGAAGTACTGTCAGTCTTCATTATTCAGACTCCAGTATATGAAAAAAAAAAAAAAGGACACTGCTGATAACTGGAACTTGTTACAACCATCTCTGCTGTTAACTTGGACGACTTAATGTTGCAGATAACAGAAAAGTATTGTCAGCTAAAGCTGCATAGGTTGGGGTTACAGTTAGGATATGCCCCCATAAGACTGTTAAGAGTCTTACACATTTAAGTTTTTCCTTACTGTTGTGATGGATGGTATTGCGGATGATTTTTTTTTTCTTAATTTCATTAACAATGCACTTGTTTTATCTTTGTAGAACCTGCTCCAGTTCCACCAATTCCAAATGAACAGCAGTTGGCCAGATTGACTGACTATGTGGCTTTCCTTGAAAATTGATTACCCTGCTCCTATATTCAGAACGACTTGGGAATCCTATGTACTGACAGTTTTAGAATCTAAGATTTATTTTATCTATTAAATATTGCAGCATCCCCTACTCAAATGTGCGTGAGGTATACAGTGTATGTTATCCCAATTCGTGTTTTGCCAAAGCCAAGCTAGCAACTGAAACAATCGTTTAACTCCTGTAATATTTATTCAGTAGGTACACAGCAGTATTACATAGTAAGTTTTTTTTTATTGACTCATAGCAGAGAGAGGCAAAACTTTTTTCAGGTGTATTAGTAATAGGGAAGGGGGAAAAAAGTGAGTTATGAAGCAGGTTAACTGTCTTGAGGAATTTATGCTAGTAGGTTATGTGCTTCTGTGGCGAGTACTGTGCGGGGCTTACCACAGATCAATGGCATGTTGAACGAAAGTACAGAGTGGAAGACTGCCCTACCTGTATCTGCAGAGAGAATATTTTGAAACAGTAATTTAAAGAAAACAATTTACAATAACTGTTTTGCAAGTAAATTTGTGGCATATTTATAATTGATTTTTTTTCTTGTTGGTCTTTCTGGATTGTTACATCTTCTTGTTTTGATGTGAGAAACTTCACATCGGGCGTATTTTTACAGCAGAATAATTGGAGTCATTTAAGAGGCAAATCTTCACTTTAAAGAAGAATTTTTACTTTTGCAAGGTTTTATTTGAGTGACATAAGACACCGGATATTTTGCTGGGCCTTCTCAAGGCCTGCCATGTCTTAGTTCTTTTCAGTACACTGGGCCAGGATCTACAAGAAACAACTCTTTACCTGTATTTAAGCTTTCTGGATTACCTCTGCAGTTATTGGAGAGGAATTGAAAAATTAGCATAGGTGTCCCTGAGTAGAGACCAATTGGGATGGGGATGATATGTTATGCTGCAATGTCAGTTTGAGGAATACATTTTCTGTGTCAGAGCACTGCTGTGTTAGTGAGCTGAGAGTGGATTTTAGAAGCAGAAAAGATGACTTCTTATTTGTGCTATGCTGGTAAAAAGGCTATGGGAAAACAGTGGTGCTTTAAAGGGCAGTGTGTGCCTTCATTTGCTTCTCCCCCCTTTTCCACATCGTATTCAGTCGTTTCATCGAAGATGGCACACGTGCCGTATGTTGTGATTGTTTTTTCCAGTGTGCACTACCTACTGTACATTCTCCTGTTGGGGATGTGTTAGCAGGGAGGAATTGTAAACTGTGCACTGCTGCTTTGAGAGCTCCCTTTATATGTAAACACTTACTCAAAATGATTATTTATTTGAAACCCACCGAAGACCTGGATTTCTAAATTTATCTTCAGTGATATTAAAGAACTTGTTTACACTGACCTTGTCTACTTGATTTTTTTAACTTTCCTTAGAGTACAGTTCGTTTGTTTAGTTTTTTAATGAATTCTTATTGGTCTGATTTGGATAGAGCTGTTTAAAGATTAGGTCAATACATTATGCCTAGACAGTTGGTTTTGAACAGCTTTGTGTGCAGCAATTGTATGAATTTATATTAAAACAACACTGGTACCCTTCAGGTGTCTTTTAAAATATTCAGAGGTATAAAGTACTTGAAGAGCTAAGTGAAAATTTTGTCTTCTGTGTATGTATTGTGCAACTGTGCAGTTCTGTTAGGGTTTGAGAGACCCATAACAATCTGTTGTCGTTTAGACAATCATTTTATCACCCGATGACCCCTCCCCACCCGGGAAGGGGAATCAGGGAAAAGCAAGGAAACCCGTGAGCTGAAGCATAAACAGATTTAATTGAATAAGATTAGATAATTAACATCTGAGATAATTAACAGCACTAAAGAATTGATATTGATCCCGACACCAATACAGAATATGCAAAGATTATACTCAGCCAATTCTATCAGTAGGAAGCTGTGCACTCCCAGCAGTGGACAGCAAATGTCGGACATTGTGAGCACTACAGCTTCAGGGGGAGGGGAAGGCCTCAGGAGTCCGGCACCAGGGCACGAAGTTCTCAGGATGGCAGCCATCAAGGGAGAGAGAGAACTTCGCAGCAAACTTCCGAATTCATGGTGAATGTGATGTTGAGGGTATGAAATAATCCTGTTGGCCAGCTTGGGTCAAGTGCCTGGGTCTTCTTCCTCCTCATCCCAACACCTGGCAAGCTCGAAAACACCGAGACCCACACACCATAGCTGGCTGTAAAGTAAATATTTTCACAAATTCAGACACTGGAGTCTTCTAAAAATGCAGTTTTCCCAAGTATTAGAATAGAAATTAGTCCTGTGTTGCTCAAACCAGGACATGTTCGTAGCACACAAATGCAACTCTGCTTGCAGCAATGAAAATTAGACATGATTAAAGGACTACTAACCACTTACACTTAATAAATGGTAACAGGAGAGGAGGAATGTGGACACTGGTAATCTGTGTCTGTCTGAAATCTAGTATCAAATCTATGTCAAATATAGTTAAGTTTGACTCTGTTCAGTTAAAGCTCATAAGTTTGAGATCTCTGGTCTGCTGTAGACTTTAAGCTGGTTTTTAGCTTTGCATATGGCATTAGCTCATAACTTGCCTTGAGTACTGTGCTCCCAGCCGTGCTTTTTTGTTTGTACTTCTTTGGAATCCAAGCTATTTCAGATCTTTTTCATCTTCATTTCCCTTTATCATGGTTAATTGCCTTCATTGCCCTGTATCGCCACTCTTGCTAGTCATGTAATGGACATGGTAAACAACAGAATATTTTCTATTTGTTCCTGAGCCTTTCTAAGATTGACTCTGTTGTAACATCTCTTGAGCACTACCGTGTTCTCAGTATAATAATTACAGTGACTTGAGTATCTCTCATCAGCAGTGATAACAAGGTTGGTGTGCATCATTGCATGTTCTTATTCAGGTTTTTTCCCTCTGGTTAGTGCAGTGCATGCATAGATAACAAGTGGACAGTGAAACAGAAGGTGAAATTTCAGTATTGTAAGACACTTCTGGTCTCTTTAATCAGGTTTCCTTTTGACTTCTTGAATAACTTTATAATCGTGGCATTGTTGCCTTGCTAACATAAAGAACTTTATCAATGTTGAACATAACAGGTGTTACAGTAATTTATGGTGGCCTCCTCCACTGTGCAAACTGACTACCTGCTACTTACCCTTAGCCAGTCCTTTCCCCTTTAGCCTACTAGTTTGTGTAGTTTTGGAAAAATCTGTTATATATGAAGTAGACCACTTAATCTAAATTTGTTGATTCTTTATAGGAAAAAGTAGATTTGAAGCTGCCTATAAAACCAAACCACACTTCCTTACTCTTCTATGTATTTTTAGTATTTCTCCTTTTTACTAATGAAAACACTGCCTGATTCCCCTGTCTAGACACTCAGCTTGGTTTCTTAGGTTTTCAATGGGCAGGTGAGGAAGCAGGTGGAGTTTAAGACTTGATAAAGGAGCTAGAGGTATTTGGGGGTTGGACTAGATGATCTCCAGAGGTCCCTTCCAACCCTGACCGTTCTGTGAAATGTTGGAGAAGTAAGGGTATTGCAGCCTAATGGAATGCTGTGCTTCGTGTCTGGGAAAAGCAAACGGGACAAGTTGCTTTATTGGTGTTAATTTGAACTAATACTGGAATAGGTCTTAATCTACTGCCCATGATACAGCTTAATACAAGTGGCTTTGAGGGGTGTTGATAACTGTCATGAGACCTTTAATGGACTTGTTTGGCATATATTGAGCTAATAAAGTAAAATTTTTACTTTCCCAACGTGTTTTTAACTTTAGTGAATGATTTTTGTTCTGCACCAGGCTATTGGCTTGTTCACAGTACCTATAAATAGGAAATTTATATCCAGTGGCAAATTTATTGTGGTTCTTTGTAGAAATTGTGTGATACGTTGTTATAATTGATTTGGTTCCTGAACTGTACTGTGCCATGGATCCTCAAAATGGGAATGAGGGCTGTCTCAAAGTACTATGAAATGATGTGTTTCTGTTTAAAAATATTGGATCAGAAAGTTTGGAGTTACAGCAGGTCACTAATGAAATTCACAATTGGATTTAATGGCTGAAGACAAATGCATCTTTTCCATGTCAGCAGAGGGTCACTAAGTACAAAGACAGAGGATATCGTATAGCATAGTTTAATTAGATGAAGAAGACTTGACCACTTTCTGAAATGTAGGGGGAAATCTGTCCATGGAGCTGGGGTTAACCTAGCAAGCAAAGATATAAGATGAGCTTGATATAAAAGGTGAGAGAGTTCAGTTCTCTTGCAGACATCAAGTAGTGTCAGTATGGTAGCTATTTTTAGGCTTGCTCTAACTCATATTATGGTCTTCAGTTGAGTGTACTTTGATACTATGGATAAGTGTAAACAACTTTGTGACACATGGCATTACAAAAGCCAAAATCAGACATACTTGTAGAAAAGTTTTTCTCTTTTGGCTTGGGCCTATCTTGTGCTAAAATGTTGCAGTCTCAAAGGGGTCAATAACCAAAATTATGCTGAGTGGAAATGTCAGCCTGTTTGTTCGACATGATCTGTGTTAAAGGATTCCAGTTTATACTTTCACTACTCTGACAAGCAGCATAGCTCAGTGCTTCCCTGTCCAGAGCCCTGTCTTGGTAAAGAGATTGTGTACGTTATTTCCTAAAGTGAGATCTTTCAGCATTTGAATACTTACTTGGGCTGCTTTAACCCTGTGCTTTCAGTTCAACAAAGAGGAAGTATTTTTGTGGTCGTAGTTGCTTTAATTGAAGCAACTGGTGTGCATTTTGGAGTTCTTCCAAACGCTTTTCCGTCCGCAGTGTTGGAACAGTGCTGGAGTGGGAGGACCTTTGGGTTAAGAAATCATTAAGAATTCAGTTGGGAGCAGACGTTCATGAAAGTTTCGAAAAAATGAGTTCCATTTCAGTTTTGTGTTTTCCATTTTCAACTGCATCCCACATGTAACTGAACATTATTTCTTTGTATTTTATTAGCCTCTCCTATATATGTCAGTGATGCTTATTTACCTGCAGTTTCAGTCTCTGTAGAGAAAACTGTTTCAGCTCAAAGGTGGCTAAAAAAAGAGAAACTGGGTATGGAGGCAGAACAGTAGAGTTATGCCTCCTTGCTGAAGATCCTAATGGAAACCGTACATAGGCTTTAATAACAAAGCCTAGGAGATTTTCCAGGATCTGATCAGAGCTGTCAGTAACTCAGTTAAGAAAATGAAAGCAAAATGCATATGCAGGAAAACATCTCACCAGGCGTTGCAGGAGAATGGTTCTGATGCTGTTGTAATGCATTTGGGTCAAGTCCTACTGCACATACATACTTAGATGATACTCTTCCTTGTTTTGGTAATGTTTTGGTAATCTGGATTCATTCTGAAACCCAATGGAGGTTTTTCTGCATTAGTAATCTATAAATTAGATTGGCAATAAAGTAGACTGGCTAGTCCAGTTTCTGAGCATTTGATAAGCTCCTTTTAAGGGTGAAAAGGGCATCAGCTCAGTCTGGTGCTTATTATTCCTCTGGTGGCCTGAGTTTATTCAGGTGACTGGCTACAGTAGTAGCAGGCATGAGGTATAAACCACTGTGCTTTTTACATCTTGTTAGCTTCTTTCCTCTCACCATAAATATCTCACAGGGCTTCCAAAGTGAATGCTGCTGATCAATTATTCAAGTTAGTCGTAAGAATTCTGCCTCGGCAAGAAGATCTAATAATGTTGTCGTTAAGTCTGTATTCCAGCAACTTGGTGTATGTTCAATAAAACCCTGTGTAAGACACTAGGGGAAATATGGAAAAAGATCTTGGGTGGGTGGTTTGTTCTGTCTGATTCCTACCCTGCTTGAGTTGGCTGGGCCGTCATCCAGATGGGATGTTGGTGTTTTCTTGCTTCTAGGAAGGACTATCCAGGCTGGCTGGTTTGGCCCTTCCAGTTCCATAGCCACAAGCTATTCAAAGCATCTGCTGCCCAGAGCCTGGCTTCTTGCACTGAGAGAAGCAGTCCTGAAGCCTTTGTAAGGTGTCTGAAAGTATTTATTAATATGTGTTGGGTAACGTCCAAGAGTGACTAAAATATAAGAGTAAGAGAAAGGGCTCCCGAGGTTATACTCTAAATAGGCTTAGTCTTGTGAAGACTAGGGCTTGTAAGTTAAGTCACTGTGAAAGTCCACAGTGAAGCTTTCCTTTTCAGGTCACAGTTGACATTACAGATCTGTTCAAATGCACTTAAATGCTCATATTCTAATATGTAATCTATTGGAACTTTTTGTAATATAGTAAATGATTGGCAAGCTTCCTGCAGCGCACTTACGAAAGCTAAAAATCAAAGCCGAGGTTTACTTGTCTGTCAGAAGCAATAGAAAAAAGTAAATGGTTATTCTACCAAGATGTCTTAAAAAGTACCTAAATATTGAAGTAATAGTTTACTGTACTTTGACTGCAGCTACCTTAAATATGAGAAATGCTACTGAAGGCATTACTAATCTGTAAAGCGGACCTTGTGGTTTTATATTTTGGAGCTGATGCACTGGGAAATGATGTGAGTTATTGGCCACCTTTGGCAATTCAGTGCATTGAGGTTTTGTAGTTTCACCTGGCTAACTGTGAATGCTTAAAAAAAAAAACCCAAAACAGGAGCACAAAACAATGAGACAACCCAAACCCAACAAACTAGCCTTTATCTAGCGTCAAACAAAACACAGTTTTGCAATTGACTGTCAATGGACCATGACAAGTGAAAGGGAAATGAGTTGCTGGTTTTGTGATGGGAAGCAAACTTACAAATATTTTACATTCTCAGATCATACCAATTAACTTGGGAAGTTTGCAACTTTTTAAAACTACTTGTGCTAAGCGATGGAAAGTAATGTGCGTTCCTGGTTTCCTGAATTTAGGATTGATTATTAAATGCTAGATCCTTCTGTCCTTTCACAGAAAAAAAAAAAACCTTCAGGTGGGGCTATGTGGCACAACTCAGTGTAAATAAAAGTCAGAGAACATATTAAGCATTAGTAATCAGGATGCCTACAATCAATTCTGAAGCACTGCAGTAAATGTGGATATCTTCTCTTGAATGTGTTCTCATGTAGTAAGTATGAGACTGCAAAGGAATGAAGCTTTTTAGAAGTAGGAACTCAATTTGTTTCTTCTATGTGAGCCTTCTGTTATGCTAGGATAAGTGATAGAACAAACAGTGCTTTATCATGACTAGCATCTTACTTTGTATTATAACAGCCCATCAAAGCTGAGATTGGTGTAAAAGTATGTGATGAGAATCCATCTGAGGTGACAAGATTTGTAGATCACTCACAGCACTGAGAATAGGACTTGGCCACGAGGTAGGGCACATTCTTGTAAAATCTGACAGATGTTTGAAGTATGAAACCTGTTTCATTGCTTTGTCTTTTATGTGGTCTTGAGCCTGTCTGAGGTAGAGCATGCCAGCTCTTACAGCAGTCCTGAGCTTCACAAACTCGGGATAGGAAGATGACATGCTGTGCTTTCCTATGCTAATTGGGATCTGGTATTAGGCTGAGTTTATGAATAAACGTGTGGGACTTAAGTACCATACACAGTGAAAGTCTCAGTGCATAACTTAATCCTACAACAAAGGGAACTGTATTTAGTTCAAATGTTTTACTGGAATTCCAACTTTTGTGTGTTACATTTTCAGCCTGTCAGTACAGTGCAGCTGGTACGAGGTAAATGGAGTATTCAGCTTACCCTGCCCTTAAAAAGAGTTAATATTTGGTAATATGTGATACCTTTGGTATTTATATTTTTGCAGTTTGTTAGCTGCATAAGTGCTAACTGCTCCCAGATATTTAATGCTTTATGCTGCTTCTGTGGTAAATCACAATGGCAAATGGGTTCAGCCTTGATCTGATACATCAGCAGTACTTGGTCTTTCGGAGTTGGGCTCTTGGGACTTCGCTGACTTAAATTCTATGAAGCTGCTTATGTATTCAGTCTTCCAGGCTGGCACGTGTTCAACTTTGGGATTGTGGAAAACACTGGAAATTGACTTCTCTCCTGTTGTGTGGAAGATCTCCTGCTTGTGATTAACGGTCCACACAAAGTAGGATGTGCAGATGGTGTAAAGTGTAACAGTGTAAAAATACTGGGTGTGTTGCGGGGTGGGTCTTCATGATCGGCAGTTCTTTAGTGCATTTTTATTACTAGGACATTACAATTGTATCCTTCTCAAGATCAGAAGGGTAAGTGATTGGAACAGGTAGTAATAGTGGGAAATTTTTGGTACTGTATGTAGACAAACCCCAAAGCCTGACTGGGGTGAGATGTTCTAGCCAGTGACTACCATTGTTCTCTCTACAACTAGTAGTAGACAAGAGAAGACTCTTGATTTGTTTTTCAGTGCTGCTTGGGACAGACGTTAGCCAGATAACTACTCTAGCTGTCACAATATGATTAGGTTTCACATGTGGTTGGTTGGAGAGAGCAGGCTAAATTCTCTGTATGGAAAATCTATGTTAGGAAAGAGATTAAAGCAAAAAAAAAAAAAAAAGGCAATTTAAAACCAAAAAACTGCAAAAGGAACAATCAAAGCAAGATGCCTACAATACCTATGTACAACCTGGAGATTTAAACCTACTGTTTTAGAAGCCCGGGTAAAACATGCCTCACTGCAAGTAGAAGCCTAACACCCTTGCAGTGGCTCCATAGGAAAGCTGAAGACGTGTTTTGGGGAAGAGGTTGGCACTTAGAGCAGAAACTTATGCAAACAAGAAGAGTAGAAAAGCCTGTAAACCATGTAAGATCAAATGTAAACAGGAAATGAGAAGTGTAAAACCAGAATCAAGCAGTATTTTGCAAAGGATGCTCAAACTGATGGATCATAGTTACTTAAATGTATTGCAAGTGCAAAGTCGGAAAGGGAATTGATAGAAATTTTCCTTGACAGTGAAGAATGACAGATGCAGAATCATTTTTTTTACATCAGTCTTTGTTGCAGATTCCCACTGCAACGTGTTCTTTGCAGTGGGTAGCTCAGGGTTCCTAGATCAATTTACAGTAAATATATGTGAAACATTAGACTGTATATGCAAGTAAGATACCAGAAAGCTGCCAAGATGACAGTATTTATCAGAGTCTGTAAGGAATTCTGATATTAAACTGGAAATTTGCAGGCAAATGGTGTCTAACTTCCTGTTGCAAACAGTTACTGTGCTGGAGGCCTGATGGGTTGTCAGTGTAACTCTTTCAAGTAAAGGTCTGTAGGGAGAGCCTGGGAACTACAAACTATCAGACATTTTGCTAGGAATGAATATTAGTGGTAAAGATGGTACACCATTGAACAAATAGAACAGTCTGTTTGGGAAGAGCCACTATGGCTTCTGTTTAAAAAAATAAAAAAAAATAAAAAAAATATTGCCTTGTTGGCTGGAACTCTATCAGTGTGTCTTCAGGCATGTAGATAAAAGGGTGTCGTGGTTTGGGCCAGACGGGCCACTGAGATGAATGACAGATGCTCTCCCCCACCTTTATCTCCAAGGAGAGGAGGAAGAGAAAGAGACTTATGAGTGTAGAAGAAACTAAACTACTTTAATGAAAATATTAACAAAATAATGAAATATGTATGTACAAAACCAGTGCTGAGCTCCCAGGATGATGAACGCATCACCAGCGGGCACTGGGGAGAGTCTCAGACTGGACTCGGCAATGGACGGGAACTGGATTACGGACTGGAATCAAAGGCAGAGTTCTCCTCAGACACTGGCTATTAAAGGAAGTGAGCTGACCCCTTGATCCCTCAGCTTTTATACTGAGCACAAGGCAGATGGGGTGGAATACTCCATTGGTCAGTTTTGGGTCACCTGTCCTGTCCACTCCTCCCCACAGCTGCGACCCCTCTACGCTTTTCCACTTCCAATCCTGCAGTGGGGCAAATAACACAGTTAGCTGACCTTGGGTGTTACAGGAGTAAGTATAAGCAAGAGCCTCTCTGCATACCATGCCTTACCAATCTAAAACCAAACAGTTTCTGCACAATATGCTGTTAGTTTCAGAGAGTTCAGTTAGTTAGAAGAGGCTTAGCTGCAAACTAAAATTACCGAACAGAAAATTGGTTCTGTTTTACCGCAAACCAGGACAAAGGGGATCCTAGTCAATATAATAGATTTGATGTCCCACACCAAACACTGAGGAAATAAGATTGTTGCAGGATCACAAGAAAGCTCCTTTAAGGCCCAAAAGCTGATTAAAGGGTAGAAACAACGGGTAGGGCTTGCTGGCTACTCTTGCAGTAAATATTAATCTGCTTTGGGCCCCGAGGAGTAAATGCTGGGACCAATGCATTGAATATTTTTATTGATATCCCAGAGGAGGATGTGTGCAACAACCTCCCAGTTTGTTGGCGGTAGAAAGCTCTTTCAACTAGTCATTGTAGCACTGATGGCAAGGAAAACTGGAAGACTCTCCCAAAATCAACTGGGTGCACAAAGTGGTAGTAGGTGAGCTTCAGTGCACTGTAGGTAAAGGTAGGACAGTGTATCCAGGGGCAGAATAATCT
This sequence comes from Charadrius vociferus, assembly GCF_000708025.1. Taxonomy (NCBI): domain Eukaryota; kingdom Metazoa; phylum Chordata; class Aves; order Charadriiformes; family Charadriidae; genus Charadrius; species Charadrius vociferus. Next base: position 922,933 of record NW_009648960.1, read on the forward strand.
GCAGGTGTGTTTACATGATGCTGAACTTGAAACTGGCATTTACAGCTCTGGAAGGAGATTGGAGAGTCTTTACCAATAGCTGTCCAAAATAATTATCAATGTGCAAGAGTGAAAAAAGCCAACGGTGCTAAGCATCATCAAGGAGGGTAATGAGAACAAGAGGGAGTTATCTTCTTGTTACTTAAAACTTTGGTGCACTTGCATGAAAATTCACTTGAGTATTATAGTCCTGACTTCTACCTCTCAAGAATGATAATAGAGTTAGAGGAGATGCAGAAAAGTACCTGTAAGATCATGTAAGGGATAGAGTAGTTGACTTCTAGGTGGAGAATGGAAATGCTAGGACCCTCTAGTTTAGAGAGATTGTATAGAGGAGGTACGTCTGAGACTTAAGAAATCAAGAAGGCAGTGAATAAGCTGAATGCAAACCTTACTTGGCAAATACCACAATTCTAGAGGTAGGGCACACTTGCGCGTTGGTTTAAAGCAGATGAAGGAGCATACTTCTGCATAGCATATAGTGAACTTCTGGAACTTCTTACTGCAGAAGGTAGAGGCAGAGCATATCCATGTACTGTCAAAGGGATTACAAATTCACAGGTAACAGGTCTGTAAATACATAATTAAAAGAATCGGCGATGTGCCTTCTAACATCCTTGTTCTAGCAGATGCTGCAGGAGCCTTGAGGAAAGAAAGGATTATTGAGAAGAGCCACGTCTAAATAGCATCTCCAGTTGCCATCACGCTAGGCAGGCTATCGGGCTACATTGACCTTTGTTCTCACCCAGTGTAGTATTTCATATGTTCCTAACTTTGTGTCCCTTTCTCACAGGTAGTATGTTTTTCTCATCTTTTACTGTGCTTCAAGCATTGTTTGACATTTCACTTGGGGGACATGGGTATGGGCCTGTGAATTTTTCAGTGTAGTTATGAAAGGACTGGTACTGAAATACAAGTTGTGAACTTCTAATGTCCTTGGGGATATTGTATATAACGAAATGTGCACTTATATTCTGTCAGATCTGAGAACTTGCTTTGTTTTCTAAGTAGAATGGATGTTATTTTCTAAATCTTAGGCAAAAAGCATCATCTTGCTATATGTCCAAGCAGTCAGTGGATGAAAAGCTTAGTTTAGAACATTCAGACCCAAAGGATGTGAATGCTCCCTGATTTGCGTGGCACATCTTAGCTCAGCATTTTGTTTCCCTCCCACAGCCCTCACAGGTTCATGGCCCTTTAACATCTGGTGAGTAAAGCTCAGGATTAGTAAATGCTCCCATGAGATCCTTAAAAGCAAATTCTGCTTTCATTCTAAAATACCAGCTGATTTGATTAGAAGAAAAATGTCTAATTATGAGGGAAGATCCTCCTTCTGTTAACATTTTGGATCTGTGCTGAAAGTCTTGTTTTGGTTTACATTTCCAGCCCAGTCTCATTACTGCAGACTAGTTTGTGTAACTTCAAGCGCAGTCAGTGTGAGACCTTTTTGCATGCAACTTCGGATATTTGGAGAGGAAAATTTAGGTCAAAGTGAATTGCTCGGATACCATCCAAAGGTTTGGAGTGTCTCTGTTATAATATGTGTGTACAGTATCTAGTGTCTAGCTTAATGTAGTTGACTCCTGGGCTACTTAGGTTCCAATTAACGTTTTATAAAAGTGAGGAAGCACGTGGGAGTGGAATTGGGAGTGGGAAGAATTGTCAGATATGCCAAAAAATTTTGATCATTTCCCCTGCTGCTCAGTGACTCATTCAAACCACGTGTTGTGTGTCCAGTTGTTACTTGATTTTGCAATAGTTGATTTCCATGGGACAACCTTCTTAACCCCCCCCCTCAGATGATTAGCATTTATCTAGACTCATTCTTTCCTGCTTTTTGGCTGCCTATCCAGGTCTCAGTTGGTTTAAGGATTTAACAGAGCACAGCTGAGCTGTTAATTGCTTGTGATGAGATTTCTTTGGATGCTGGAGGTGAGCACACCTTTGGGAACAGAAGAGGGTTACTTTTTTAATGTGCAAAGGGTAGCTTGGAGATTGTGGTAGGAGTGGCCTGAGGGCTGGGTAGATGATGCATAATTTTGAAACTAGACTGTCAGCTGATTGATGGTCTGAAGCTGCCTGAAGTAGGATTAAGTGAGGAGGTGATTGTGCTCTTTCAGAACTTTGAGGGGAAACTTATTTCTTGTTCAGCAAGAATGGGATTTGTCTTACTGCCTTTAGGCATGTGCCAGAAAAGCTGCTAAGACCACCAGTAGTAGACCATCAGCCAGGGAAGAAGAGGGGAGAGCTGTACTTTATTGTCCAGTCGGATACCTTTGTACCAGAGAGAGAAGATTAATGTTTTTGCAATATACTTATTTCAGTTTGGAGTGCTTTTGTAACACTAAGTAAATTTTCATCCCTTGAGAGCTTTTTTGTAATAGAATTTGTGATTGAAAAAAGTTTGCAAACCAAACACTGCCAAGTTTTGCTTGATTTGGGGGTTGAAATACTGCAAACCAGGTAGTTCTTACCATCTTCCTGACCTGCCCACGTGAAACAATTTAGCCAAGGCTTTCAAAACTGAGCAAACTTCAGTCTGAATTTGTGAATCTGCAAGATGGATTATCGGCAGCACTTGTTGCAAAAGACTGAAAAAGCTCAAGTTCTTCATGGCTGAGAAATAAAACCTGGTAGGGTTGCACTAAATGGTACCCTTTCAAATTGCCCTGTGGGTCCCACTGCAAAGCCCCCAGGGAAGGGAAAAAAATCAGCAGTCTGCTAGTAGGTTGTGAGCCTGTGTGGTCTGCAAATAAATCCACAGGCCCCAGTGAAGTGACAGATGGTATTACCAGCAGCTTTCTGAGTATCCTCTTGAGGCTTTCACCCTAGCCCATTTTTTTTTAGAGGGTGAAAACATGCTATTTCCTCCTCACACAAGGGCTAGATGTGGAGTGGTTAACCACCTGCCTTGACATATCACTCCCAGATGGCCTTGGAGAGTCTGGCTATGTACATGAAGCAAATGGATGTTGAGTTATGTGCCTTAACTGCTCTCTCATGTCTTTCTGCAGGATGGGTGCGCAGAGGGTGTCCCCTTTCTTGATTTGCAGGAGGCTGCAGAAATGTGCCAACTAAGTGCTATAAATAACATCAGCTAGTCTGCTGCTCTTTCAAGGGAACTTGAGATTCTTTTGAATCAACATCGCCTTTAAGCAGTGTTTCCTTGAATTTGCAGAGTAGGTATGCAGACATCTTGGTTTGGGAATGGGTTATCTTCAAGCTATGATGAGGCAAGGTGTGTATAACATGGTGTGGCAGACTGATGCAAACCATGGCTTGCAGAGTTTGTCACCACCCACTTTCTTTTTAAAGGAGTAAGAGCTGAAGGGTGAGAAAGGGAGAGGTGGAATGAAGTTTAGGTTTCCTGCAGTTGTTGAACTGCAGATGCTTATGATGGGCCAGAAGGTCCTTCCCTGCTCAGTGTTAAGAGATGTTGTATGTTCTCAATGGGAGGCAGTGGAGTAAAGGATGAGGAACTTGGGAAACAGTACTATTTCTGTTGGAGAGCAGCTGGTAACCTGAAGATAGGAGATATCTGCAACCTCACTAAGTTTGGTCTAGTTAGTTGATGCACAAATAAGTTAGCTTTTAAAGCAAAGACCAAAGCTGTGAGTTTTGACTATTGACCTGAGGATGAGATCAGGGAATATTTGTTTGGCTTAGCCTAGTCGCCAAGGGAACTACCAGATCTAATAGCTGAAGCAGTCTAGAGATCAAATGTGACTTATGGGGCTTTTTGTTTTAGGCAGTGAAGTCTATTGAGAACTTATTTTAATGGCAGAGCTGTAACTGTGTGTTGTTCTGTTGATGTACTGTGACACAGCCAGTGCTGCGGGACTTGGTGTGGAAAATGGTGCATGCCAGAAGAAGAGATGGGCTCTTGGCTGTGTGATTTTTTTTTTTTTTTATTTTATTTTTTTTATATCAAGTGGTTTATACCTCCTCAGGATACAGCATAGCTCTTAGCTTTGAGATCTGAGTGCAGAAACCACAGGTGACTGGCAATTGCCATGGTATCACCTTTGTAAATGAGTATTGTTCCAATATCAAGAAAAGTAACTTTGGGTGATAATGCACTCACACCACTGTATCACTAAACTATTGTTCAGAAGGTCACGTTCTAACTTTGGTTTCTGCAGATACTGGTTTATACTGGATGTTTCTGAATGTCGTTTTAGCGGATGTTTATCCATGTGCTTATGGAAGTAAGAATGTACACTCAGGACTCATTTTCTTCTTCCTGCTGATGATCAAAGTTGGGGGTTTTTTGATTGTTGCAGTCAGTAGTTTTATAGTTAAGGCTCTATTTTTTTGCCATCAAGCCTGGTGCTTATTCCTGCTTAATGAATGAGCAGGACACAAGAGAAGGTTCTGTGGTGGCTTTGTCACACAAGCAGTGTTTTTTTGTGTGGACCGGGAGGATTGCTATCAGTAACCAAAGTCTCTCTTGCTAAGTATCTGTGAAGACAAGCTCTCAGGGAGTATTGTTCTCCCTTTTTGGACTCTCGCTTTCCTGACAGAACATGCTGGGTGATCATAACGTGAGTATAGGCACGACAGCAGACCCTTTTCTAATCGTGCTAGTTCCTGGATGTGCAGACATGGATGGAAAGGATGTGCAGAAAAGGCATGGGTGGGAGTTGCAAGATGACAAGACTTTTTCTGGAGCAGCTCCAGTGTATAAGAGCCAAGATAGCAAGATCAGAATCAGGAGAAGAAATTTCATGGTGGTGGGGAGTACATTGTTTCCATCTGGATGCTGCTAAAGGAGAAAAGTCACGGTACTGTTGGTGAACCTGAAAAGGAAAAACATAAGAGAGTCTGTGTACTCATGGACAGGGAGGGAGTGAATTTTATCTATTTTCTTGTTCAAAATTCTGCCTGTTCCCTCAAGCAGCCCTTTTCAGAGTAGTTATGTTCAGGTCAGTGGAGGACACATACCCAGATATTTGTCTAGGCTAGAAGTCAGTTCTGAACCCTCAGTTGGATGGTGGTGAGTTTACCACAAGGTTCTGATTTATTCTTCCATGTGACAAATCTTAGGGGCAGCCAGATCTTGGAGTCTTCATCCATCCTGCAGCCTGTGCATTCACACCACAAGAAGAGATGTTGGTTTAAAAGAAAACTATGCCCAGCTTGAAGAAATAGAGGGACATCAGGACTTGAATGAGAAGTCAAAACGTCCTGTTGAGTAGAAAAAGACTGAACAGCAAATCAATGGGTTATAGTGTGATCTGGGAATGCAGTTAATTTATAGAAACGAGATCTAGGTTGGCTACATTGAGATCAACCTAGTTCTATTTAGAGATTTTTCTCCTCTGTGTCACCATAGGGAAATGTCATTTGTTCAGATTCTCGTGGTTCCTGTGCAGATAGTAAGGCAGGGTCCTGTGAGAATTTATTATATGCTTTGTGAGATTCAGATGAGTAAAGTTAATATGCAATCTTTCTGGACTTCTTTGGAGAATACCTTCATGTGCTTGCCTTATTCAGAGTTAGTGTGTTGAACACACATTGAGAAATGGGAAAGACTCAGATCTGCATGCTCACATGGCTTTTACTTCCATTTTAAGAGATCCCTTAATGTTTACTTGGAGATTTTGTTGTCACTGTTGTTGGAAACCCTCCATGTTTTTGTTACCATAAGTTCAGACGTCTTTCAACTTTTCTAAAGGGAAGGTAATTCCCCACAATGTAATGCAAGTACCAAGTGGATGTTTCGGAGATAAGAAACCCTTTTTGTGAATAACTGAGTCACATAGAGCATTAGGGATTTCTTTCCCAGACATGCTGTGAAATACAAGTTTTCATTTCTTCTGTACTATTAGCTGAAGCTGGAAATACTCTGCAGTGATAGCAAAAAGTCAGTAGGATATTTCAACTGAGCTAATGTCTGTGGAAGGAATGGAAGTATTTTTCTTTGCTGTCTTAGATCCATGTTTGTTTTAAATCTTTTGGCTTCAGCAAAAGGCTGAAAAAGAACAATGTGTTTCTGTAGTTTCCTAGGACTGTCTCGCCTTGGGGGCAAGAGGTCTCTCTTTAAAAACCATTTCCTGTTCAGTTTATCTCTTAAGAGTTTCATCCAGTTCCCACTGTAGTCAGTTACAAGTCTTCTGACTTGAGTGGAAATTGGCTTGGATCAAAATATGAGATTTTAAGAATGTGGAGGAGGCTAGTAGAACTGACTAATTAACACTTCAAATCAAGGGCCCTGTGGGCTCTGCTGTCGCAAGTAAAATGGGTGTTTTTTTTTTCTTCCAGCTGCTGCAAAGATAAGCAGTAATGTTGACTCTGAAACTAAGTTTCACTGTTGGCATTTTCTCACCACTAGAAGTGACAGATGATCAGATTCTCAATACTTGATTTAGTCCCATGAAAAATTAATAATTTCCCTGTTTTTTCCATAGAAGGGTATAAATTGTTAACATAATGCTCTTTTTTTTTTTTTTTTCTTTTATAAGCATGTTCACTGCTTTATTTTCTTTAGGAAAAAAAACCCAAAACATTTCAAGGTGAGTTGCATGATCCCCCTATGAGACACTGCTCCAGAGCTGACAAGGTAGGAAGGATGTGGGACTCTGATCAAACTGAAACAAAAGTTTTTTCCCTTTTAGAAAATTCGTACTGTAACTTATTCTACTTATGCAACTTTCAGGTCTTTAGTGGTATCTGAAGAGCTTTTATTGAAGCCATTTGTCACTAGAATATGACTCTTAGCAGCATTTGCAAAAATGTTCTTATAGTGTCAGGAAAAAGCCATTTACAAAGAATTTCCAGTTTATTTTAAACTTATTCACCTCCCATAGTTAGTACTCAGAATACCAGACTGTAGGAAGGTCAGTGCAGTAGCTGATCTGTTTGAAGAAGGTGGGAAAGCTTCAGGAAGTATTGCAGGATGTCTGGTGAATTCCTTTCAGGGCAAGGTGTTTCCCTGTTAGCAGTATCCTCAAAGAAGGTCTTGAAGACCAGCTAATAATGTACATATCTGAATCTGCATTTGTGCCTGCTTCTCTGTATCCATCAGCATTAAAAAACATCCTTTCTCATTTCCAGCATTCACAGAATCACAGAATGGTCAGACCTCTGGAGATCGTCTAGTCGAACTCCCCTGCCAGAGCAGGGTCACCTACAGCGGGTTGCAAAGGACGGCATCCAGGCGGGTTTTGAATGTCTCCAGAATCAGAGACTCCACCACCTCTCTGGGCAGCCTGTGCCAGTGCTCTGCCACCCCCACAGTAGAGAAGTTCCTCCTTATGTTAAGATGGAACTTCCTATGTTCAAGTTTGCCCATTACTTCTTGTTCTATCACTGGGCACCACTGAAAAAAGACTGTTCTCATCTACCTGGCACCCTCCCTTTAAGTATTTATATACCTATAAACTTTAACTTGTTTGCCACTGAGTGGTAAAGTAAGCAAAGCTGCCAGTCACTTACATTGCAGGGTGGCTGTGGATTCACTAGGGAACATAGATCTCAAGCCAATGTGCTCTGGGTAGATGGCTCCTGCATCTGGCTCCATGGTCCTGCTCTTCAGCTGTTCCAATGGTTGCTGTGCCTGTATCTTTAGGCCAGAAAGACAAAATTATGGTGGAAGTGCACTGCATCTAGCAAGGGGTTATCTTTAAAAGAGTTCAAAGAGGAATGCCTGCTTGTAAGCTGTGACCCCAAATGCGCCCTAGTGCCTGTCCTGGAACCTTGGCTGCAATGCCCGTAGCAGATGGGTGGGCATCCCCGTCCCCCAAGTGACCCAAAGTTGCTTTGATTTTTCACAGTACCACCCTGGTAAAGAAAAGGAGTGATAGTGGCACCAGTCCTAGCTATGTAGCCTGTCGACAAGCAGAAGAGCACACTAATGTGTATGTTGAGGTCTTCAGAAAGTGAGGCAGAGCAGATGGGAATCTACAAAAGAGGGGGAAGTGCACTAAAATGATTAGTCTTTGTTACCCAGTTTCTTCCAACGTCTTTGCAAATATCGACAATGAGTCATTCTGAAGCTTTGTCATTTTTCCTGTGGTTAAGAGTTCCCAGACTTTTGTAAGATGTGTCCTGTTGGAAACATGGATCTTCTCCAGACTCTTTCACAGTGATCTAGGCTATTATAAACAGAAGTCAAGAAACCTTAGCTCAAAGCTCTTTTTTAAAAAACAACAACAATAACAAAAAAACACAACAAAAAAAACCTCAACTCATCAACACGGTCAAGGTAAGTGTAAGAGGCACTGTCCTGATTTTTGCATGGATATAAACCAAATCCTATTCTTCCTAGATAGGAATTAAGGAATATATACTTACATATTTGGATCCTGAGCATCAGCACTTTAGAAGATTATGCTATGATGTTTGTAATAGATGTGCTTTATTGTGCCCTGCTTTTGGGAAACAGAATAGGAATTGGGAGTTGGCTTCACCAATTATATTTTGAGACCCAACCACATTGTAGGAACAATACATCTTCTAGCACATGTGAGACAAAAGATGGAGTCCTGTTCGCACTGAAGCCCATGGGAAATCTCCCACTGACTTCAGAGAGGACAAGGATTCCCACTTCAAGTCTAGCACAACATCTAGAGAACACATCTGGCCAGATGGCAAGAGGAGAATTGCGGTAAGGAACTTTGCAGGCTCTGCTTGGAAGACACTGACAACAAGGTCACCTAAAGCATAGAATACAGTAGAGGGAAAGTGGGAGGGAAAAGTAGCTATGGACATGTTTAACCTTTGATTCAAATTTATTTCTTTATTTTTCAGTTTTTTTCATATGAGGGAGAAGGTGGTGCTGCTTTCCCCTTTGCCCCTAAATTTCATGCTGTCTTTAGGCACCTGGGACAGAACTTAAGCTCTACTAAATGAGTAAATTTCCCAGATACAGGCACCAAGAATATTAAGTGGGCGAGGCTGAACTCCAGCATATCCAGAGCCTGATCAATTTAACATCACACCGCAGGACCACTTTCTTCCCTTTTGTATCATATCCAACACAGTGGCAAATGATGTTTTTCCCAGTAATAGCCTTCTTGGGCAGCAATCATGCAGTGGGTGGGGTTACTTAAAAAAAACCAAAACACGCCTCTTGACTTCAAGAAAAGTCTTCGTGCTCAGTTATTGGAGGACTCTACTAGTTGGCAAACCCTAAATAACTCGTAGCTTCTTGTCCCTGTAGCATTTGTAATAGAATCTGACATGCTGCTCTGATATCTTTCAACATACATGTTTGAAAGCTAATTGTTTTTTAGTTGTCTGTATTCTCCTGTTTGGTGGAGCTGATATCAGCTCTTGCCACTGCAAGGTTTGTGTTGTCATGTGTGTGTTGGAGTAGTCAGATCTAGAGTAGCAAAATCAGTCAGTAGAAGAAATAACTGGAGAAATTAGAGTCCTCGTCACGTTTAAAGCATTATAGTTTTAGTATTTTGGCTTGCCAAATCACTTATTCTGATAGCCCCAATTAACTAAAATTCATAAAAAGTAGTAGTTTCCCACAAAGGTCAAAAGATTGGGACTTTGAGGATGGGCTATGGCACTTAGTAGTATATTCACAGCTTAAGTATGTGACTGGGGGGAAAGAAGAGGCAAAGATGTTAAGAAATCACGTATTTTTAGAGCACTTACCCCACATTCACCCCCTCACTGCTTTTTTTTTTTTTTTAATGTGATATGGCACATTTTTGTGTGCTTAATTGCTCTGGACCCTATGGAAGGATGCATCTGAGATGATAGGTGAGATAGATTTAGCCAAAAGATTCTGGGAAAGGAGCTCAGAATTCAAAAGAACATAAGACAGTATGGACCTAAAAATCTCTTGGCATGGTTATTAACCCAGCAAAGGCTTGCATTAAGCTTGAGATTTGGTTTCGAGCTGGTTTCTTTGATTTTTTATTTATTTTTTTTTTAAACTAGGGTATGAGGATTTTTGTGGTTCTGCCACCTTCCCAGGTGCACATTATGGACCAAATAGAGATCCACACAGTTTAGCAGCTCAAAGATACTTTGCCATGTTTGCAATACACAAAGAAACACGAAAGGTAACCTTCTGTTTGAAACTCCAGATTGTACTTGCGTTCAGGTGGAGAGGGAAGGCTGGCTGTAGCCTGCATGCTGAGTTTGATTACCTGTGGCATCAGTGGGGGAATGAATCAGTGGGGCAAAGAGGTGTAATAGGTTATAGTGGACACTTTTTACTCAATGCAAAACAGAATAGCTCTTTCAACTCTTTTGGAGCTGTGTTGACTCCTGCCAGGAGGAGACCTTTCTCTAGTTTCCCCTAACTGTCTCTTGGGCTCATTTGTTTTTCTTGCAGTGGTGGTTTACGCTGCATGCACTGCAAGTAGAGAGCCGTCTTCCTCTGACACATCTCTGCCGTGCACCCCTCCTGCTCCTGGAGACTGCCGCTGGCACAGACCGTTCTTTGAAGAGGTTAAAGAAATGGCTGTGTTGGATTCATTGCAGGATGGGGCTGGTAGGAAATTGAGTGGTGTAGAGTGCCAAACCCATGATGTGTGTGCTCTTTCCATTGGGAACACTGAGTCATAAAACGAAATAAAAAGCTGTTACATTTCTGCATGATGAAAAAAACGGGCCCCAGTCTAGCTTCTCGTATGCACTCACACAATCTCTGTTCAGTGAGCACTTTCCCTATTATAGGTTATGAAACCTGGCTCCCCTTGGTAGAAATTCAGTTTATTTCAGCTGAAAAGAATTGGGCGTCACCTTGGATGGGCCTTCTCCCTCACCTCCAGTCAGGGCCAAGCACTAGTCTTGTGACTTTCTAAATATGATCCATGTTACTTTTTTGCTGTTGTTTTAATTCAGCTGAGAAGAGCTTGGCAATGTCTCCATTTGGTTGTGTTGTCAGCTGGTTGCATTGCTGATCAGTTGTCCAGGGTATTCTTGGTAGAAACTAGGGAAGGAAGTACTTCTAATAGCCATGGTTCCTACTTTTAATTCCCGTTTCAGGTGCAGAGCAGGAGTGTAACATATCAACAGGAGAAGTAATATCAGATAACTAGAGGCAAGGAGGCTTAGAAGGTTATGTGAGTATTCTCCCTTTTTGTGTCCAGCATAAGGTGCACTAGTTAACTACCAGGTTTTATTGCATGGTGAATTACAAAGTTATTTCAGCGTGGTTTTAGGTCTGCAGCTTCTTCGTAAGCGGGTGAAGTTGAGACAAAAAAAAGTAATTATTCTAATTATGAACTGAGATACACAGTTAAGTTACAGTTTATATTACTGTGACCACAGATGAACCATGGTCTCAAACTCTCTGAGATTTCTGCAAATGCCTCTGTTGCTTGGAATATGAACAGATACATTATAATTCAAATTGTGAGACAGAGCTTGAACTGCCTTTGGCAGAAACAGCATAGTACGAGTAAAAGGTAAACAGAATATGATAGGGTTGAATAAGGAGTGTTTTGCTTAATGTTAGGGCTCAGACACAGCTGAAGGAATTGCTGCTACTCACACACAACATAACGATGGATAATTATGTGAGTTGTCCTGTGTCTTAGCTGACACCTGTTTCTTGTGTTTTGCGCAAGCTGGGCATGGACACTCAGCTGCTGTGGTTTTGCTGATAGGTAAGTTGTTGAGACAGGGTAATTTGATTGTTTGGACACTGAATAGTAGGATCTCCTGAGTGATGCTGTTTAGATGAGGTGAAAGTATGGCCTAGTTATACAGTAGCTAACTAGCTGGACTACTTGAAGTCCAGCTACTGTCCATCAGATGGTTTCATGTCAGAAATAACTTCACTCACATAGACTTGCACGGAAGGCTTTTGTGCTTCAGAGGATGCTGGTTTTGCTTAGGCCAATACCGATGAAGCTTGTGGATGAGCAGGAGTGCCTGCTTCACAACCCTGTCTCGTGGCCCATGCAGAAAGTCAAAAGAGCATCCAGCTGCAGAGCTGAGAAGATAATCTGTGGAGCCTGGGTGGTAGTGCTGTACTCTGGACACTGTCTCATATATAGGTATTACCCTTGCACATTTGCACTCTGCTTGTATCAGCCATGTGATATGGATGTGAGGCACGTCAAAGTCCTTCCTTGTCTGAATCCAAAGTATCAGTGACAGCTGGCTGCTTCCTTCATTTTGTACTGCTGGTTCTTATCACCAGGAACAACTGTGTCTGTGCGTTTTGCGTATATTGTGAGCTACTGGGAATGAAATCTACATGACGTAGGGATGGCATTGCTGTTTTGGCAAGGCTGATTCTTCCAAGCAGTCTCCTCTGATGTGTGAACTTAAGGGAAGTTCTGCTGTTCTGCCCTCCAGTGGGACGTACAAGTGAGATTACAGTTACTTGGTGATGATTGGATTTCTCTCCAACGTCCTGCCTGGGCCACTAAATTAACTTCTAGCTAGCTTAAGTTGTGCTAGTGAAAAAAATCTCGTTGCTTTGATTGAACTTGACTCCATTTAACCAGTATGTTTTTCATGTGCTCTGGGAACTCATCCTTGCTGTTCAGTTCAGCATTCTGGATAAAACGCTGAAGTTATCATTGCGTGTGAATTTCTGGAGGCAGGGTGGTTTCCTGTTCACAGTGGGAACAAAGTTAAGAGCCAGGAACTCTGTTTAAATCCCTTTGTTATTAGCAGAGTGCACTGTGGCCTTTGGCATTCCCTAATTCTGCTTCTCTGTCTGCAAACTGAAGGTAGTAATTATGGTACCTACCGTTTGCGGGAATGTGGAGGATTACTTAAGATGTATGCAGCCTCTTTAAAAATGTAAAGTGATACATCTGTTGAGTATTAATGGTTTGCTAAATTTATTGAGTGCTTTGGGACTGTTGAATGAAAGACCTTATATAAATGGCACTTAATTATTGTTATTACTAGAGAAAGACTAGCAGAAAAGCAGCGGTTATCTGGGAATCCATGAAACAAAGGTCTGGAGCGTATTGCCAGCATCTGCTACCACTTAAAATTTCAACTCACTTACAACATGAGGCACTCTACTCCTCCGTATGTGTCTCCAAGTTAATTTTGCGATCACTGAGTTGTGTCAATCCTTTGGTCAGGCTGTTCATATGCTGAATGTATTCTGTACACCTTATGCTGTGGGAAGTACTCTGCCCTGGCAGGATTGTCACACGAATCACATGATGCTCTTAACACAAATCTGCTTTAAATATTGCTGTTTCCTTCCTCACAGAATTGAGCAGAAATGTGCACTGAAGTTTTTCATTCATGACCTTAACTGTCATCACAAATATGGGCAGGACTTTACTGTAGGACACACAGCAAAGTTTTTGCATGGCAGGTAATGAAGCTTTCTATTTCTAGGAGCTCTAACAGCTCCTTCAAACTCTTGGGTTTCAGCATGTGGAAAAATCCATTAGTGTGTGGTGTTTGGCTCTGGGTACACAATCTGCTTTGCTTCTGGAGCATTGGGAAGTTTGAAGAGAAACTGATAACCGTGCAACACCAGTCTACTGTGAGGCATCTAGCCAGTGGCTTCAGAAGAGAGAATGAAACCTTCTATCCCTAATGTTGATTGCCAGTGACTGTGGCAGTTTTATTAGGACCATCTTCTAGCAGTTTCACTGATACTGTGATCAATTCACTGACAAGCTTGCTTTCTTCTAGACCTTTCTGTGGCTTAAGAACAGCTGAGGAAACAGGGGAGGGCAAAGGGATTTATTTTAGTGGTCCTGTTTATGTTCATATTGGGGACCAATAAACCATCAGCTGGCTTGTGACTGTGAGCAAAGCTGTTGGTCATGAGGAGCATGTTGTGTAAATGGTGGAAAAGTTTTATATGGTGACTGAACTGAAATAAATTCTTCCCCTAACAGTTAAAACAGATCACTTAGCCATTTTGAAAGTATACTCAGCTAAAAACAAAGCCCATAATTCATGAAAGAAGGTGCCACTGCTCTCTTTAGCCTACTAGTTAAATATAATCCTGGGGTGTGGGAGCTTCCAAATCTTGTTCTGATAGCTATTTATGCATTTTTATATTTTATAGGACCATGAGCTCTAGAAAGAGGCCCAGGCCAGAATATCAGATGTGCGAACAGCCCTTCTAGGACACGCAAGATCCAACTTGAAGTTTAGTTATACATGAGGTTGAGGAGGAGTTTGCCTCTCAGAGGTCTCCCATGTCACATGGACTTCCTAATCACAAGAGGAGAGTGCCACCTCCATTCCCTTCTGGTCTCCCAACCAGCCTCAAATTCCCTAGGATGGATTTAGATCTATCTGCTGTATTTTTTCTAGCAATGCTCATAATGCCATTTTAGCTCTATTTTATACATAAATACTTTATTATTCAGCAAAACCTGTTCTTAGTGGTTAGGAGGAAAGAGAAGGACAGATGCTAGAGTCTATAGGTTCTTTTTCTGTGAGATCTTTCTTCTGGCTTTAGCAGCTTAACTACAAATGGAGGCAAAAAACAGAAGCAATGAATAATCCAAGTACTTTTACCCCTGTTTGATCTTTGCTGCTCTTAGGACACTTCTGTTGCTCTTTCCACCGAGCATAGATGTAGACAAATACTTCCTCCAGCATCTGCCAACCCATGAATCAATACCAACAAAGGCTTGTGGTTGCTCAGCACACTTGCATTAGTAATATTTTGGCTAAGAGTAGTGCCAGTCACAGGAGTGCCCTGTGCTCAGGACACATCTGACTGCTTTTGCACTTGCTTTGCCAGAATACTAGGAAGGAAGATTGCCTCAATAGTTCATAGCTTCATGGCTCAGGAGAGAGCAGTACCATTCTCTTTTCCTAGACCTGTCTTTGGTGCAGCAAAAGCTGTGCAGCCTCACTTTACTCCTGCAAGGCTCTGTTGTACAGAGTGAAATATGCCAAAGATTAATTGGTTCCCAGGTAATTTCATGGTAGTAGAAGCTGTAATTTCCACAGATAAAACTGTGGGTTCTGTTTTTGACCGTGAGTCTGTGGCTTTTCCACTTGTGTGCTGGACTGTGAGCGCACAGTAGGGGAAATGTTAATTTGGGCATGGAAGCTTAGTCCTTTTGGCACTGGCTCAGGAGAATGGAACTTCGTATTTTCCCATCAGTGTGAACTCTCGATTTGCAGAAATCTTGTGTCTTTATAGAGCAGTGGATACATATTTCTTTCTAAAGGCAAGCAAGAGAAAATTGCACTTATGACTTGTCTGTGTTTGACTAGACTTTAGGAACTGACTACGTTTCAAATTCTGGTAAGCAGTGCATATCATGTATCACTCCCAATTCAAACTGTGTCATTTCATTGCTTCATGATCTGGTCTACACAGTTACTGATGTTTAATGGGACAATTCCCTCACTTAATAAGGAACTAATTTTTTTTTCTTCTTAGTCTTGAAGTTTCCCCTTAGGAACAACTAAAACTGACTCCTGATACTTAACTTTGACATTGCCTTTGATACTTTTCTAATCAGACAAGGACTTAAGTATTATTGTTCCATGGTTGTTTAGAAACAGTAAGTCAGAACCTCAAAGACTGAAAAAGTAAAACAAAATTTCTTTTTCTACATTTTCTTTTTCTAAATCTTTTAGGGCTTGTTAGTTCCCCTTCCTAAGGCCTTCCTGAACTATAACTGCTAGACTGTTTCTTCTCACAAAATAAGATGACTGCCAGAACGGCATCTTGAATAAAATACTAGGTATTGCAAAAGTTGACAGTCGTGGTTGTGCAGAGTGTTGTTGGTTTATTGTTACTTGTGCCAATTCTAAACATTCAGTGATATCGCATATTGCTCAGAGTCTGATTAAAACCATAGAATCATAGAATGGTTTTGGTTGGAAGCAACCTTAAAGATCATCTAGTTCCAAACGCCCCCGCCATGGGCAGGGACACCTCCTACTAGACCTGGTTGCTCAAAGCCCCATCCAACCTGGCCTGGAGCACTTCCAGGGGTGGGGCCTCCACAACTTCCCTGGGCAACCTGTGCCAGTGCTTATTGATGTGCTCATCCTCAAGTTGTCTACACAAGAGGAAAGTACCTGGGCTGAAGGTCAGGCAGATGGGATGGCCCTGCTGTGAGCTTTCTAGCATTTGAAATCTAGGCTGTATGTGGACAACCTTGAGCATCTCCCTTGCATATGCATTCCCTAGCAGGGGAAATAAGGTCAGGACAAGCACCAGTGCACTTGGGAAAGATCATTTCCAGTCTTATGCTGAGGGCATGTACAGCTACGGTAACCCTCGATGTCAGGGAGAAGTAAATCCTGTGCTGCTACAGCTCAGTTTGCACTCTGGTTTTCTAATGGTTTTGATCTCTCAAGCCCAGCTACTACTGAATTTGTTCCTCGTGACCATTCAGCATATCTATACTGGGGATTTTGTTTGGAACTGGAGAGAAAGTATGATCCTTCTGCATTTTACTCCTTCTTGAATCAAGGACTGGATGAATTTTCTATCTTCCTTTGCAATAGTTTCAGGAAATGTTGTTTTGTTCCTGGTGATGGTCCATCAGAGTTGCTCTGAGGAGACACTCTGACTGGCATGCGGCTCAAGCCGTAGTACTTGCTCCAGAAATGCTTCTGCCAAATGCCTTGCCACTGAGGTACTGCTACTGAGTGCCAACCATTTGCTTTTTGCAAGGTGGGGAACTGCTGGGGAAGGGAAGCTTTTCATGAATCACAACTCCCACATCTTTGCATAGCCACTGATTCCCAGCCAAAATACTTTAATCCTTACTCACACCAGATACCACCTTTACTCCAGAATCTTTTCCATTCTGTAAGCTGCCATGCATAAAGGAGATGAGAGGCTCTGGGGCTTCTCTGAAAAGACAGGTGGCTGACCTGAAGCAATAAATACATGTGTACCCGCATCAGACATTTGAGTTATCTTAGTGACTTCTGTTCTGTTCTTGCTGTCTGCTGCCATCACCGGGGTGACAGGAGAAAGAGGACTGAGTTACATGAGGACTGCTAGCTTTCAGTGGGACTGTGCTAATTCTTCATTTGATGTATATTTGATAGTAAGCCAGAAAGGATATTTCCTTTGGGTCTTTAGCTAATGGCAAGGATTTGTTGCAGTATCGCCTATTTTAAGTACCTTAAAGCATGTGCTGACTGGTGTAAGACGCTCTAAAATGGCTTGATTTTAAGATTCATGTGTGGTGATGCCAGACAGGACCCATTCAATCATTTGTCTGAATTCTTAGACTCTAGAAAAATCATACTTGGTGAAAACGATTGCATTCTGTTTGTACTGCTGGTGTGAGTGGTTAAAATCTGGGTTTCTTAAAGGTAGGACAGGTCTGAGAGGAAAGTGCTTCCTCAGTCTGCACAGGACTATCAGAAGTGAGACTGTGTAGTGTGCAGTAAGCAAGTCAGCTTCTTCTGTGGCCCCTGGGGAAGTGAAGAGAGTGAGCTGGGTGTTGTTTGTGCTGCTGAGATTTGAGGGAGCAGTACAAGATCCAGAGTGGAGGCAAGATGTGTGGAGACCCACAATCTGGAAACACCAAGCCTGAAGCTACAAAGGTGGATCTGAACTCTTCTGCTGGGCCAGACGTGAAGCACATTCTGGCACAGGGTCAATGTCAGAACATGGTACCAGTCTGAATTCATGATATTTTATGGGCTGGAAGCTCAGGCTCAGATGATAGGGAGCATGAAGTGGGATGTTCATGCTCTGTGCTGTTACTGGCACAGAGCATTTGAAGGACCTGTGAGTGAGAGTCAGGCAACAGCTGATGCTCTTGTTGTCTTATGACACTAGTAGAGCCTGGAAAGGAAAAGATTGTGTTTTTCTTGCTGTTTTGAAGTGGTGGAAACAACCCTATTGTTTCAACATCAATCATGAAGGTACAGTTATTGATAGCCCTTTCTACCATATATTGGAGTGTAAGAGTGGTTTTCTTGCCACAGTCCTTTTCTTTCTTTTCCCATATCCATGAAATAAGGATGGTCTGCTTGCTTGTTAATCTTCCTGGATGTAATGGAAGGATATTTGTCCTGTACTTTGAGTTGATATTTGTATATCCAGTGAAATGGATGGGCATTAACTGGCTAAATCCCACTAGGCGTATCTTGTCCTCAAAAAGATTCCCAGGGCTGAATCTGCTAGCTAAAATTAGTATTGCTCAAATATGAATAGGGCCACTTCAGTTGGTTGATGATGTTGAAGGCTGGTAGGAGTGACTGCAGCTGGCTCATGCTTTGAAGAGGCAATGCCAGGCAGGAGTTTGTCACTAAGTGACTGATCCTACTACCTCCACCCTGCTCCCCTCCCTCAGGCTAAAGCTTTCCATGGAAACTTTAGCTGTGTTGGCTGTGGTTGAGGCTTCAGGCATAGAGGCATCATTGCACTCTGCTTGCATTCACATCTTTAATAAAAAACAGCAGTGAGCCAACCCCTGTGAGCTCAGTCTGGTTAGTGTGGCCTTCCAGTGATTGATGGATTAAAAAGTTGACCTTGGCCCCCAAGATGGTGGTTATTTTGTTTATGGTTGTGCCTAGTAGTCTCCAGGGTATTCAGGTTACAGAAAAGGGGTGACTCAGCTATATCAACATCTGAACTACCTTATGATGTTGTCTGTCTCTTCATTAACCATGTAACAAGCTTGAGCAAACTGGGAGTGGAGCTTTACACCTGTGGTTAACTGGGCTGAATCTTGGCTGTGGTGAGAGGCAGCTTCTTCTCCCTAACTTGATGATAAACCATTGACAAGCTTGGCTGGCAGTAAGGATTAGGAACCCTTGTTTTGGAAAGAAAATTGGCAGTAGAAAACAGAAAGGGTCAGGATGCTTATTTTGTTCAGGACTGAGATACAGAGAATTTCAGGATGTGGTTCTGACTTTTTCTCAACCGTCGAGTAGCATTTTACTTTGCTCACAGCTTTATTTAATGTAATAGGCTACCCAGGCTTTAAAGAGATGGTTCAGCCAGAGTCAAGTCTTTAAGAATCTGCAGAAGCTCTGCCATAGATACCTGGTGTGAACTAGAGATAAAACCCATGGCTCCAGAGACTTGGTCATCATCACTGTAAGTCAATTCTAGAGGCACTGTGTTTTATGTGCGTTACACGAAAAGAAGGCTGGACTAGAGTGTCTGCCCTGACCGAGTTTTTCCTTTTTGACGGAATGAGGGAAGATTCACTCCTTCCAGTGGCGATGAGAAATGCCAGTGTGTTAAAGTCCATAAACTGTGAGAGAGTAAGCTGAACATTATGTACAGATTAGAAATGTAACTTTGCCCAAGAACTAAAGATGCAGGAAAAACAGAGTTGTGGCCTTAGCAGCAGCCTGGAACATACAGCAACTACTTATGTTGGGTGTGGGATGTAATGCCATTACTTATTACCATTGCAGGAAAAGCTTTGAGTCTGTCTTGCAACAATTGCTGGAGGCTTCCTGGGAGCAGGGAACTCAAGGCCATGGGGGAATCTCTAAACAAAGCCACTTGTTAGCTGTTGCCTTAAATCTCTAACGCCACTGTGTTCCCCAAGCTGAATGTGCTCCACTGCTCTAGGCAAAGTCATGCAGTTTAGGCACTTGGATTAGAAAGCAGGAGGCACTCTTTTACTCTTTTTTTTTTTTTTTTTTTTTTTTTTTTTAATCTGGGAGACAGAGGTACAAACTGGTTTGGTTTTTGTTTGGTTTTTTTTTTTTTTTTTCCCTCTTCTCTGTGTCTGGGTGGGGAAGAGTTTTTTAATAGGAATATAGGAATGAAAAAAGATGAGCTGTAATTCTTTCTCCATTTGGAATCCGAGGGTGTAGAAATCACACCTCTAATAAAAAGGGTGAAAAATATGTTATTGGACCTGTTGAGGACATGAAAAATGTCTTACGTTTCAGTTCAGCTTCAACAGCTGAGCTTGGAAAAAAAAAATCTGTAGAAGAAAGAAACATTGTTTTAAATGAAGCCATTTCAGGCTCTAAACTTGGCACTTTTCCCTTGAAAAGTGTTACAGCAAAACATCTTGAGAAATTTGAAACTTAAGACTCATCTGGAATAACTCTTTCCTATGAATATTTTAATTTTTAATGAGATCTCTATTTGCTCCAATGTTTTAGTGAAATATTCCTAAATAACTCTTATGCCCTTAAAGTGTCTCTTCACTGCATTACTGCTATGTGCATGAGAAAGAATTTGATCTTATACAAACAGGACAGCGACGTGCAGTTATGGTCAACTTTCGTGTTCCACTTCCCAGTGAATATACGCTGTTCAGCTGAGATCCATCCCTCTTGGTTTCACTTGCCAGCAGTTTTCAGCTGACATCATGGTCGCATCAAGGCAACACCAAGTAGGAACTGTATTAACCAGTTCATTTTTTCTCTGATCTTCCAATTTGATCCTTTTCTGTTCCTCTCTACTGTTTTATATAAAACACAGTTTGAGTAGAAGCATACTGAGGGTTTGTCTTTTTTGCCATTAGTTGAAGACAGTGTAAGACTGTAAGCATGCAGGCAGAGAGAATGGGACTCTGAAAGGTCGTGCTGGGGATGATGGCACTATGGTTCTTAAAGTTTTTTTTAGACCAACCAGGCTGCCATCGTCTGTCTAACTTTCCTCCAGATTGCCATTGGGCAATAGGTAGAAGTAGGACACTGTGACACTTGACACATGTCATGAGACCGATATGGTCACACAGTTAAGGAGGTGACTGTAAAAACCCCTGGTGAATTCCTCTGTTGCTGCAGAAGGGCCTGTGTATGTTTCAGCAGCCAGAGAAGGAGCAGTGCTCCACACAGCCAGGAATACTTGGTGTCCCGTGGTTTTCTGGAGAGCTGGTAACACAGTCTTGTTTGGGTACCAGCAGCGCAATATTGATGGAAGCTCTGCCGATCACAGCTTGGGCAGGGCTAGATTAAACTACTAACTTGCGAAGGCTGTGTGTGAACTCCGTTAGTCAGACTCAAAAATGACAAAGCAGAATTAGTGTGAACCAATATAGGAAAAAGCAGAAACTCTTCATTTAAGAACACAAGAATGGCTCTGCTGGGTCAGATCACAGATTTGCCTGACTTGGCATCTTGTTCCTAGCATGGTCTGGGGGCAGAGATCTGGAAAGAGCATAAAAATAAAGCAGGTGTGTAGCAACACTTCTCCCAGATACTTTCCAAATCTCCAGCAAATGTGGCTGGGAGGCTTGCTGAGCCAGAGGTAGTTTCTTTGTGTTTATTAATTCTTGTTTTTATTTCAGAAAATGTTTATGCTCTTTATCTTAGGGAATTGCAGAGGGTCCTGAGTTGTGGAAGCAGTGCTGTGACTAGCCTTCCTGGATGCAGCATGACCTCCCGGGCAGGACTGCTGAGTGTCTGTCCTCTGTATGGGTTGGCTTGTTTGCGCTCCTGGTGAGGTTGTCATTTCTCAGGCTGCCTGACTCTGAGGACAACTTGGGATTGCAGGGTGCAGGAGATGCCAGTCTGCCTTCAGTTCCTGCCTGTGGTGCCAGGGCAGGTCTGAAGTGAGGTGGGCTGGAGATGAGATGCTTTGGCCTCATTCAGGAATATCAGGCAGGGGGAGGGCAGTGCGCTCAGCTCTTAAACTGATAAGTAAGGAAACCCAGGCTGTGGTATATTTCTACCACCATAATTGAAAAGACTGCTGTCTGCAGAGGCTGAATTAGCTCTTGAGTTAGGAAATTCAGTTTACTGCTGCCACAAGCAGCTGTGTGTGCTCTTTGTGAAGTTACCTTGGATGGCCCGGCCTTCCCTATCTGTAAGATGGAACATGACTAGGCTTTGGCTTTCACCGGAGCAGCAACATCCCCAGCACTTTTACAGGCACTTTTCAGTTCAGACCGAGTCTAATTTCTATAAGGCATCACAGGATGATGAAGTCAAAGACATGTAGGGATAATGCCAAGCAATAACCCTTGCCATATCTCTGGACTGCACTAGAAGTCACTCTTGTTCTGCACTGAGGCTGTTCCAGTAACTAACTGGTAGTTAGTAAAGAAATATGTCACCATTAAAGATGCCCCTAAGCCTAGTCTATTTGTCTGCTGATGGAGACATTCCTTGTCTGGCTTCCTTGTGAATCACAGGGAGAGTGAAAACTTACTTGCCAGGCCTCCTACTCAAATTTTTCTGGAGAATATTAATTAAGGGTCCTGACGCTGTTCTCCAGAAGCCTCTTAGGCAGCGCAGCCAAGAGAACAGGAGGGACTTCAGGAGCTGGTCCAAAGTCCTATACCTTCCAACCTTGTTTGCACCATGAAGTTTCCACTGTGGCTTTGGAAGAACAGAGATAGGCCAAACACCAAACTGACTAGTGTAGAAGATGCAGTTCACTAGTTTCAGTGTATTGCAGTGAGGTTAGTGGAATCCAGGTAGAAAGGCACACTTTTCCTCTCTATCCAAACTGATATGTAAAGAGTTTCAGGTATGATTCCCAGAAACATACTGCTCTTTTCCAGTGTAATCACTGTGAAATCAGCTCTATTTATTACCCTGTTTATCTGCCTCTAAAAGGGATAGTGTAATATTTACTTCCCAGCATAAGTTTACAGTTGTTTCAGTGCTTAGGATTCTTTGATGGAAGAGTGGATGAGGATGCAGATGTGAATGGATAGAAAGATCTTAGGGTCACTTTGAATCCAGTACTCAAGAGAGTAACATGTACTTTTCCAGGGTGGTTCTAGGAAGAGTAAGTACTTTACAGAATGGGTGACACAATCTTTTAGGATTTTTCTGTGTCTTAGTGAGCTACCATGCTAACAGGAATACTGTTACTTTAAAGATTGGTACCCTGCTTTCCTTTTTGTGCACTGAACTAAATGCTAAAGCCTCAACCACAAGCCTTGCTTTAATTATGTCTGCTTCAAACAGCAGACATATACACATGCTATGAAGAATTATGGGCTATCACTGCCAAGGATGCCATCAAATGACTAAGTGGAAGGGAACACTTACAAACAAATAAAACCTGTTATTAAGGGAGTTATTAATGAAAGGCCTTCGAACAAAATATCCCCCTCCCCCTCAAAGTGATTGAGGTTATTTTTGTGTAAGTGCCTCTTTTTTTCTTTTCAGTAAGCTTCATGGGAACATAAATACCACGCACTTTCTCCAAAAGAAGCTGACTGCTTCTTCAGTCACACCATATGGGTCAGCTCTTTGGGACCTGGAAGTTTTGCAACACTCATGTCATGTGTCTGTCCACCCCTGCCATTTTGCACAGCCGTAGTGAACTTCATAGTCTGCTCTAATTAGCACCAGGCCTGATGAGCTGTGGAGTGGGAATTCAGGAGTGGGGGTGATGGAGAAAAATAATTCATAGCGTTATTATTTGGTTTTGGCTAGCTAGGGAAAATCTTTGCAGGGCTGGAAAATACAACTTGGCACTTAGGGTTTCATTTAGCAAATGAGAGTGAATAGCTGGGAGATGGGAAGTTTCCTAGTTTTCAGATTATGTAGGTAAGAGTTTGCCTGTCATGTTGTCTTTTCTTGCCCTGCTAGTTATTAAGGCCTTGCTGTATTGAGCACCAAGCTGACAAGGTGAGAACAGCGGTTGCTTGCTCTGTTTTGCTGCAGGGAGGTGATAGCTTTCTGGTACAGCAGCAGCAGTGTGTGTCCTTCCCCAGAGGCTCTAGTTCCTTATCCAAAGTAATTTTTGCTATTTCCTAGTGAATGTAACATCAGCAAATTAGGAGGACTGTGTGCCCAAGAGAGCTCTTCATATGCTTGGCTGGATCTATCAGTGCCCGAGGAACAGATATTCTCTCCTTTGTGACATCTTTGCTATAGAAAGAGCTGGGAGGACAGCTCTCTTAAATCACGAAAGATCTTGCTTCCTGTGAGAACCAAGTCCTGGCTTGAAGATGGCTAAACAGATGAGAAATGCCACAAAAGACAGGAATAAAGAGAAGCCCCGAGAAAGGAGCTGATTTCTCTGTAAGCCCTTTCATTGGGCAAGTGACAAAGTGAAGAGAACCCACATCTCCTGAGGTTCTATCGACCTTTACACTTGCTCAGACGGTTGCTCATAGCCTGAGCTACAAGGTGACACTATGTCCCTTGTCCCTGGAATAGTACTCCATTCCTGGTGTGTATGCCTTATGCCTATGGTAACATCCAGTTTGCCTACAATAGCACATGTTGTTGCTGAGGAAAAGGACAGGTCTTGCTGTGCAATTCTGACTGTCCAAGGGTGAGGTGATGCTCTCCCATGCTGGTGTGCTATAGGCAGGGTGAGGGAAGTGTATTTCTGAGCTGGAGACTGACAGGGGCTTTCCAGGGAAGACAGGGCTTTGCTGGTAAACTCAGAGCAGTTTGGCTGATGCTTGGGGGTTGGAAGAGGTACCCAAAAAGTGAAAGGCAGGAGTTAATCAGTGTGGAGAAGAGGGAGGGCAAGGCAAAAGTACCTGGTATAGAGGAGGCAGCTTGTACTCCATCAAGGGACCTAGCTTGCTTGTGCAGCAACGGGACTCAGGATCCTGCAGCTGTCCAGTATCGCTTCTGGTCTGACCCTGGTCATGAGCTCAAACAGCTGGTAGAAAATGGATGATGCAGGAGAAGCATCTCTGGTGTTGGAAGCAGTAAAAGGCTTGGCTCCTCCCTCAGCAAATGTTTCCGGGAATCGGGATGGAAAAAAAATTCATCTGGATTAGGAGTGTGCAGCTGGGAGCCAGGGCCTCTGCCAGTTCCTCCCTCCTTGCTGTCACTGTAAAGGAAAGCAAGGGAATGCGTTTAAAGGCATTTCACATGATGCAATTGCATCTTTCTGGAGGTTTGGGAGGCAGAGGCTTTGCTGATGTCTGTCTTGCTTGCACCCAATGCAGATTGCCCCTGAGGACCACACGCTGCCTGCGCTCTGCCTATGCAGTCTAGCTGCAGTTTGCTCCAGATTAAACCCTCTGCTCTAAGGAAACCAATGAGCTGAAGCACCTATCTCATGTATGGCACTGAACAGCTTAGTGGAAACCTGTGAAAGGGAATAAATGGGACTTGCTCTCTGTTAGTGCCCACCGCTCTCATCCTGCCATCTCTGTAACCTGGTAGTGCCCCCATGAGGCCTAATTCAATACATAGTCCTCTCAGCACTTCTGAGTATGAATGTCCTGTGTCACCTGAGCTGTGTAGCTTCTACAAATGCCTGGAAAACCCACCTCCCAAGTGTGGCTGAGCTGGCATTCATAGGAGCACTGTGCTCACCAGTGAGTAGCTTGCAATATTTAGACCACAGTATTAGGCTGCTGAATACAAACCTGAGATCCTTAAGTCCCCCTGTTCAAGAGCTGCCTCCCATCAGAAACATGAATGAATTGCAATATTTTGCCTGTTGAACCATTATAACTCTTGCATCTGACGTGGCATGTGCCCAACATGGCTGCTGCTAGGAAAGGAGGCCAGTTTTTAAGGTTTTGGATGTAGCTGTGGCAGAAGAGGTCCCAAACCTCCACAACCTGCCTCCATCCCTCGCTGGACCCAATAAGGGTAGCCCAGAGCACAGGATTTATGTTATGACTGAGGTCCCTCACCAAACCCATATAACAGAAGGCAGCGTCCTCCCATTATTAGGTGGTCAGGTTAAGAGATGGAGACAAGCATTTCGCCTTCACTGCTCAAACCTTTCCCATGCTGGGAGAGTGCCCAGACAGACTGCCGAGCAGCTCTAGCTCTTCCAGCCCAACTTTTGCTGTGTGCAAGAGGCAGGGAGAGCTCAGCCCTGCTCCTTGAATGCCTGCCTGGTCTGAAGGGAGGGCTTAGTCCCATCTCCTGCTCCAGCAAAGGGACTGTATACTAAATCTATATGTTTGAATGAAAAGCACTGAGAGCAGCCTGCCTGCCCCCTTCATAGCCTGTTGCCTGGCACTTACTGTGTGCTTCTACCAAGTATATTTAAACTACTTCCAGTGGAAAAAAAAAAAAAAAAAAGGGTCTTGAGGAAGATATCAGACCAAAGCAGTATGTAAGTATTGTCACCTGGTAAGGATTTTGACTGGCACAGGGAGCAGCGGGTAGGTGTCTTGGTGGTCTGACATGGTGGAAGATGTGCACAGAGAGATCTGTGAGTAGCTAACTTATTATTTGGAAATTATTTTCTGGTTGCTTGCTCTTGAGATGATTCTGTTGGCTTAACCAGAGGGGTTGCTGCTTGCTCTACTGAGCTGGAAGGGAGGATCATCAGTGCAGCCTGCATCCTCTGGGTGATGAAAAGAAACAATAGTTCAACAGACATCTTTCCCTTCTCTCTTAATAGTGTAAGATGATCAGGGCAACTGTGCTTTATAGCTTCTGGTCTAAACCCACACCACATTTATTTTGAAAGCTTTCCTGTGTCAAATGCTTGTGGTCCTGCCTGTAAAACTCCTTCCTGAGACAGTTGCTCATAATGGTCCTCTGCCATTTCTTTCCTTGGTCGTTGATACTCTCCGTTTATGCTTTATGTTTGCTTTCACACTCTTCCCTCCTCTTTCCACTTACCCTGTTGGGTAGCCTTACATTTGCTTGAACCTCTCCCAGCTGTTTGTATGACTGATGTCTGAGCAGCACGCATTTTCATGTATGATGTTGACACACGGTCAGCTGAGGGCCATATGTCTGCAGCACTGTTTTACTGAGGGTCTCTATAAGTCTACTATTCAGTTCTCTATAGCAGGCTGGAAAAGAAAGCAAGTCTTTATATAACTCCACAGAGAAAACATTGCGCTCAGACATTTTTATTTCTTTTTTTCCTCAGATTCAACCTGTCCACTATTTGTTCCAGTCTCCACACAAAGAAAAGCCCTCTATGTCAGTGGGTACATACAGTGATTCTCTCAAACAGATTTAAGTTGGTACACAGGAGGTCTGTGGGATCCTCTTACATCTGGGCCACCTTGGGTAATGCTGTGGAGGGGGAATAGCTAAGCAGCATCCATGGACTTACTCTGCGTAAGTAAAGATAGCAGAAGGAAGGAGGAGGCATAGTATGAAGTAACTGCACCATTAAAAGTTGAGCGATAAACATATCCATATGTTTATACATATATGGATATACAAGAGTATACAGCTTCGTATTGTAGTCAGATGTGTGAAAAGGGAAAAGTACTGAGATGGAATGTAGGATTTGAGAAATTTTTTCCCCAGATATGTTTTTTTGAGAACTTTTCTATGTTTATTTTAAGAAATTTAATTTTTTTATTTAACAAAACAAAGAAAAAAAATTTCTTTTTTAATTGCATCTAATTGATAATCTGTCTGCTTTGGAGAAAAGTCAGTCTTAATGTAAAAATATCTATTTTGGTCAGAATAAACATTTTCCACTGGAGTAAAGACAGATGGAACGTTTTGACCCATTCCTGCAGCAATGTCTCACTCCTGACTGCATGTAGTTAGTTTGGAAGAATAAGCTTCTTTAAAGGTTCAGACTATTAAAAACATCTGCTTTCCCATGTATCCTGAAACACTGCAGTATTTGAAAATGGAGAACATGTATCGTGCTTGTCCTAACCATCATAAAATATCGGCTCCACAGTTTAAATTGTGGGATTTTAATTATGGTGTGGATATATTATTCAGTCCTATGTAATGCACTTTTGGTTATGGTGCTGTGATCTCTTTCCTTGGTTGGAACTGGGCCAGCTGACCATATTTGCAGTGTGTGGGCAAACATCAAATGCATCCAAATAAGCAAAGTAATCACTTCCAGACTAAACACATTTCAAATTTGTTTAAAATATTGAACAAGCTTCATCACTGGGAGATGTCTCTTCTGTGACATCAAGCTACTATGATGTGCCACTGCTGATGCCAATCTTTTGCTCGTGTTTAGGTCTAAAAGCACTGTGTCTCCTGAACTCCACTGAAATCTTCCTTTGACTGCAGTAACTCTTGGCTGAGGGCCAATCTGTTTTACATCTGAGCATCTCCAAGTATTAATAGCTGTGTCTTCAGTGGCCCCTGTGGAGCAAAAAGTTGTAAGTTATCCTCCTCTTTCAGATGGGAAAACTGGATTGTGAACAGACAATAATCCTCATCTGTTTAGCTTGGAATGACTTGGGGGAAGCTGGTGACAGTGCCAGAGGAAAGCAGAGATTTAGCATTAGTTGAGTTCACTACAAGACCCTTACTTGTTTAGCAAAACTGTTTGCTGGTGGTCAGGGAGAAAGGGAAGCAAAGATGCTTCAGATCTCAGCTGTGCTGGAAGAGCACGTACATGTATGTACATGTGTGACTTCTATATACAGTTTCATGGTTATGATTTTTTTTAGGCTTTTTTCTGTTTTGAGGTTTAGTCCTGCACTTATCCTGACAGCACACTTTTTGCTTGTTCTTGCTTTCTTTGCCTTTATTTAATTCTCCAAAGCACTGAGGTAGGAGTCTCTATGTTTATGTTGTGTTTTGGAGGTAGAACAGTGAGCAGCAAGAGCTTCAGCTGAACGCCACATAATCTACATCCATTCAGGTGCTGATCTGATTGTGTCTTATACTGGTATGTCTGGCACCGAAGGCAGTGAGGCTACCCATCCAGTGCTTTCAGGGTCTTTTTTAAGTGATCCCACAGTGAGAGGGCAGCAGTGCCACTGCAGATGCTAGCCAGGAGATGTGATGTTTGGCTAAAGCTCTGCTCATGTTATGGAATTAGGGGTACAACAGTATGACCCTCCTGCTACATATATGCTCTTTTGCTAATTCGGCTGTCTTCTTGCTGGCTACATTTCTGTGGTTGTGGAAAGAGTTTATAATCATCTGTGGTCCTTAAAGATTCTCTGGCTCCCTGTTTCTCTGGAGTGAAGGGGGATATTAAATATAGCCTCCCACCAGATTCCAGTGACTAATCACACACAGACCATATTCCTAAACCAGCTATGACTCAGACGCCAATAAGCCTCTGAATAATGCTGTAGGAAGAGCTAACACACTTCTACCCTGGCCTTGCACAGGCAATGGGAATGCTGAATAAGAGCAGACCAAATAACAAGGCTGGCTCCTGAGCCAAAAAAAAGGGTGCCTGCAGTTACTAGGTATTGTCCAAAATTAATGCTGAGCTTTCACATGGCCACAGCTGAAGCATGGGGAAGGAGCAGAACATGGATGCTGCAAAGGTCTGGGGCAGACTCACTTTTCCCTGGGCAGAGTCATCTGGCTGGCAGGGTGATATAAGTACCCACAGCGAAGCTTTTCTTTGAGTTTAACAAGACATTTAGGCAGGGCAGAGGGGACGCCTTGGGCCCAATGGCAATGTTTATGTTTAAGGTTAGGCATAAGTTTGAGCATCCTGCTGGAGTAACGCTTTGGATGAGAGTTAAAGGATGAGTCCCAGATTGAGCGCTATTCCCACCTAGAGATATAGTTTTCATCTTAGACTTCCTCAGTTCTTTACAACTGAACCCTACCTTCCCCTTTTAAAATAATTTATCTTAAATAGCAATGCGGTCGGTCATTTCAACCTGCTCCTGCAATGTTTGTGCTTGCTGCAGTTATTTTTGTACACTCAAGTGTTATTTTTTTTCTCTGTACCTAAATAGCAAAGGACACATTGAAATGGATAGCATACAGGTTTTCCTTCAAATTCATTTGAATAGAAGAATAAGGATGGAGAGTTTGGGGCAAGTTGCTGTGTTTATGAGCAAACAGGCTTAAAAGAATTAGCTTCCCAAAGCAACCGCAGTCATTAAAACATCCTAAATGTTCCTGGCTTTTCTGAATGCATTCTTATCAATGTGTTTAGTTAGAACAATCATAGAATCATAGAATGGTTTAGGTTGGAAAGGACCTTGAAGATCATCAAGTTCCAACCCCCTGCCATAGGTAGGGACACCTCCCACTACACCAGGTTGCCCAAGGCCACATCCAGCCTGGCCTTGAACACCTCCAGGGATGGGACCTCAACAACTTCTCTGGGCAACAATACTTTTTTATCTACTGAGAAATGTCTATTCTGTTTTTCCAGAACCTGAAGTTTTGAAATTTAAAACAAAAAAGCGCCTCCGTTTATATTCCAAGAACAATCAACATTTTTTTTTAAGAAGACGCTCTCCTCAAAGTTTTCATTTTGTAAAGAACAGGGCACTCAGAGATGAGGCTGGATGCATATTTTGTCATGTTTATGAAGGCATTAAAGCATCTGGATACTGTATGGAAAACCTCAGCCAAAAACTTTTTCAAGTTTCTCTTTAATATAATCATCTGGGCTTACTCCACTAAACTATGTATTTCTTGGATTTGGATTGAAGATGAGGTAAGAACCAAATAGATATTGTTGAATTTAAGTGTATTGTTAAGATTGTGTCGCTTTAGGCATGTTAAATTGTGAATGTTAATTGTATGCACTTTTCAGTACCTAATTGCTACTTCTATCATCATGTCTATCAAACAAATCAACTAAAGAGCAATGTCTGTTCAATATGCACTTAAAACAACATTGTGGCATGCCCTTTTCCTTTCTTAAGCATCAAAGAGCAATAAAACAGAGTAAACTGTGTGTGTGGCCCTAGATTTGCAATGCATCTCTCATGCTTGACTTTATTGGCATCAGTTCCTTAATTGCCAAGTGGAAATATGTTTGTAAAATGAAATATAAAGTTTTTGTTTCTGTTGGGGGTTTTTCTTTCAGAGATATTAAAAAAAATTTCTAGTGCTCTCAAATACCCTTATCTTTTTAACACCCTCCTTTATCTTATTATAGTCTTCAACTTTGTAAAAATTATAGCACCTTGAGAATTAATTTAAAGAAAAAGTCCCCCTCTGCTTTCACAGACATCAGAATCTTTGGAAAGACACTGGATAGCACATCTGTACAGGCCTGACTGATTCATTTGCCACTAACTTTTCAGTGTTTTAAATCACTTCTAAATAACAAAAGGAAAAGTCAAATAATAGTAATAAAAGCTGAGGCACCATTTAGTATGCATTGTCCCAGGATGAAGAGCTTCACACTAGCTCTGTTGCTGTGTATCTCTTGCTGCTAAACACCAGTGTATGGAGCAATGCAACATGTGGTGTACCAATGACCGGTCCTCATTGTCATTTACCTTTCCGCAGTCGGTCTCCTACAAAATTATCAATAATGGTTTAACGTTTCTTCTTAGTCTGAGATGTTATAATACTGTTACTTGCAGATGGGATGATACCCACTCTGATAAGTACAGCTGTGTTAGATGGGCCCAAGGGTTCATCTTGCCCAACATCATGTCTACAGCAGTGGCCATGAGTGGATGCCTGAGAAAGGTGAAGCTCAAGGTTGGTATATGTGATATTTCCCCCTTGCACTTTCCTGCCCTTCAGAAATTTTCAACCCAGGAACTACTCGAGTCTATTTGTCTTCAGGTTCTTACATGCTTTTTTACTACTATGTCTCTGTCTTAAAATTTTTCAGATACCACACATACCCCCAGGACAGTGTATACTTCCAGGCTGAGCAGAATAGTTCAATTACGTTTCTGATTAGTGTGACTTTCATTCAGTTTTCCTGTATAGAAGGGTCACAGCAGCTTAGCCTGTAACAGGAATTACACCTCTGTAAGTATTTCCAGAGAAACCCTTGAAGTAAACTATTTGAAATAACACAATGAAAAAACTTTTCTTTCTTCCTGTTTGCAAGACCAAAAGAAGCTGGAAAAGAAAGGAGGAATGCGAACAGAAGCATCCTGGAGTGTGACCATTGTTGATAGCGATTTTATTCTTCATGTTGGGAAGTTTTCTGCTATCAGCCAGCTTCAGGGTAGCTGGTGACAACTCGTGTTCCCTGCATATGCAAGCCGTTCACTGGATTCAGCACAATGAGTGAGACCCTCAGTAATCAGTAGAGAAGGACTGATAGCAACAAAATGGTACCAGTTTACATCAACTTTTCTTTGGTTCTAGGGTTAGTCTCTGCTTTTGTTTCTTTTGAACTAGTCCTGAAACTGCCAATCAGTGAAGGAGATAATTAGTAGGATAAAACACTTTCATGCAGCAATTATTTCCCCGCTTTGCTGACAGTGTTGTAGAAGGCCATGTTTTCTGTGTGTTATACAAGTAGCACACAGGTTTGAAGTGTTTGTTTCTTGCAATCCAGATACATGATGGTGTAACTCTCTTTGGTTGTGCTCTGCAGGGAAGAGAGATGGTCAAAGAGTAGAAAGGCATTCCTTATTACAAGATGGGAAGTAACCTGGGATGCTTTCCAACAATCTATGCCTGAAACTGAAGCCAGCCAATGACTCGAGGAGAGTTCCCAGTTTCTTGAAAATCCCCTGTCTTAATCTAGGCTTGGGGAGGGTCACCTCCTTATCTGTAATTTATATACCCTGTGAATAGGCTGCTCAGCTATCTGGATGAGAGGACTCACTAGATTGGAATTAAAGCTGGGAAATGCTTTTGGAAAAACAGAAGATGTGCTGGATGAGGATAGTGTTGTCCTTCTGGCCTGGCAGGATTGTATAGTTTTTTTTTCCATTAAGAGGAGTAATTGATTATATTTTTTTAGAGAAAGGTATTCCTTGGAAAAATCGTGATTTACTTGCACGCCATGTACATGATGTCCTGTTGCTATGATCTCAAAAGAAACAAACAGTTTTCTTGTGAGAAATCTCCATCTCTCTTCAGCAAGGTCTGTGCCTCAAAAGCTTTGTCTGCCTGTCTCCTTATACAGGTGTGCCTCCTGCTTCTTCCTTTAGGCTTTCTTCTTTGCTTAGGTACTTAAAAGACATGTTGCCTTGCCTTTATTTAGGTCTGTGATTGTCTGTGGATCTCAGAGTCAGTCGTTACCAGCTTCCAAAGTAATTGTGTGTTTAATATTCTGGAAGGATGGATGTTTAGCTCTGCAGTAAAACAAGAAGACACTTCTGACTTTTGCGTTTGACTCTTTGGACTGCGTATAGCTTTTTCACTTTTAACTAAATGGTAGATTCTTCACCTCTTGTGAACTTTAGAATAAGATCAAAAGATAGGCATGATGAGTTGGATTAAAACCAGTATTGGTTGAGTTGATGTGAAGCTTCCTTCTGGCCTTAGTCTCTGAATTTATAACTGAAGGACATGCAATCCCTAACATCAAGGCTGTAGTGGAAAGTTGCTAAGTGTGGAGGACAAGAATGAAGCACTGAATTGCAGGAAACAGTATACTACAGCGGGATGGGGTAATCTGGCCCAGGTGGGAGCACATGTGCTATCCACAGTGTCTCAGAGCACCTTTATCGCATGAATGATGTTACATTACATTATTGCATGAGTGGACTGTGCTCATTCATTTCAGCTCTGTTCTTAGGGCGGACAACAGTGAGAAGTTTTGTGCCAGCCACACCTCCCTGGGGATTTCTTGGCTGTTTGTGGAATCCCTTATGTGCTGGACCAAATGATATCTAGCAACATGGGGCCTCCTCTTCCTAGGGTGGCTGCTGTTTGCTCCGGGATTTCCCAGCGTATTCAGACAGCAACGAGTCTACTGATCTGAGCATGGAAAGCTCAGATCTACTCTGGATACACAAATTGGTTGTATGGCATATGTGCAGCCCTCTGACAGCTGGTTTTCTCTGAGTGGCCATTCACCATTGTGCAGGTCTCAGATACTTGCTGAAATCTTTGGCTAATGCAGAAAATCTTAAATACCTTTCAGACTCAGCCTGTGGGCAGGAAAAAAGCACAAATGTAAAGAAATATGACCATATCTGACAGACTGTAAATTGTAACTGATTTATATTCTGTGGTGCAACTTGGCCCATCTGAGCTGCAATAGAAGGAAATTTGCTTTGCAATCAGTTATGTGTATCTATTTCTGTTAAACCAAGTGGGAAAACCTTTAGATCCCATTCAACAGGTTGAGAGAGAGATGACTTAGTGACCAAACTTAGACTCCCAGCTGAGTTGGTCACCCTGCCCCAGTACATACAGTATTTGACACAAAGATTGATTTCTGCTGGCTCCTTTACTGGGATTTTTTTTTTTTTTTTTGTTACATGTTGCAAAATCATGTCCTGTTAATCCTCTAACAGCTTCTATTATCTACTGTGCACAGTGGTGCAAGATAGACCTTCATTACTCTCATAGTGTGATGAGGAATGGGCAGTATCTAACCTAATTGCACAGTCTCAGTCTCCTCATCATCATTGCCGGGTTCTGTGGGACATTTTCCCAAACATCTCATCTCTTACATATGGCCTGCAATGGGAGACTAGATTTTTGTGAACCCTTAGCAGCTGTGAGATGTAAGATGGGATTTTTCCCAAAGCATTTACCCTATGAACTCCACTTCTCTTAAAATAAGTGGTGAATAATCTTGATTTCTGTGGGTCAGGGTTAGAGCAACAATAGGAGTTTTGTAAAATCCCACAAATGAAGCCAAGATTTTGGCATTCACCATCATGAATTCTCTTTAAAGACAAAAAAGAAAATCCCAACAAGAGACCCTAAATGAACATAAAATTTTCCCCACTCATTTCAGCACACAATGTGGGAGCAGAGAGCTCTTGTGAACTTGCCTATATGTTCCTGCCTCTGTTTATCCTGTAAAAAGGATATAAAAAAAAAATCTGAACGAAAGATTATGAACTTTTCAGATATGTGAATGTGTGATATTGAGTTAAATGAAACTTGTTCTTGAAGTATCAGAACTTCTTGCGAATGGCCTCTGCTCTAAAGTAGAGATAGTGACATTAGTCTTAGGGGAAACAGGTTTCTGCTAAAATTGCCACCAGTAACAATCCTGGCCCTGAAACCTGTGTCATTAGTTTGTACAGTTAACAACTGACCAAAATGAACTGGGTAGGTTATACTTCTCTTATTTCTTTTAATCAAGAGATTAGGATTTTCAGGTTATGTTCTATATAACGACAGTATGTGAGACTGAGACTTGCTGTAATAAGCCCTGAACAAGCAGATGAAGGGAGTGATTCCTGCTCAGAGAGTTCGTGATGTAAATGGATCAGGCAGATGATGGTGAGGGAGGGGGCCATAAAATAACGTGATTTGCAGTCTTACTTTTCAAACAATGATTGCTGGGTTAGAATTCCTACCAGAATTCACCCCAGACTGACTCACCTGCCCATGGTTGTCCTCTCCATTGGCTTGAGGAAAGACAGACAGCGGGGTATGGTGCTATATTGCTTCCTTGCTGCTAGCTAGCCTAGGGGACCATTAGGCATGTTTGACTGGGTCCAGTTCTTGGAGAAAGACTGAATTTCAGTTTCACTGCTCCTAGGGCCTGTTCCTTGAGTCCTACCTAGAAAATGTTGTGTCACCTCAAAAAAAAGGTAATACAGTTGTTTCCTGTAGCTGATTAAAATACCTCAGTATCCTCAGTATCACTTGGCTTAGCAAACCACTGAAGTTTGAGTGCAAACTCCATTAAAGCCAACTTTTATTTAAGTTCTCCATCTCCCAGATGTACCACTGTAAAGACTGCAGCTGTCTACGCAGGCAGGATAGAGCTGCTGCTCCCTGTCTGTGTGCAGCGTGCGTTCTTGGCTCTGCATGTCAGTGTGGTAAAAATAGCTGTATTGTAAATCTATTTGAAATATTAAGGCCTTATTATCTGCTTTGGAGATTTTTTCAGCTGAGACTAAGGAGATATGAAGAATTTGGCTGCTGTTCTCTGCTCCTGCACCACCCAGCCATAATGAGAACTAAAGCAACTCGGTGGCTACTGTATTTTTAGTGGCCCTTTGGCAGGAAGAGATTTGAGGGAATGCAGCTACTTCAATATCCCCTTGTTCCAGGTGTGTCTGTCCCCAACAGACCTCTTGGCTGTCCGTAGCTGTTGTAGGAGCTAGTTTTATATGAAAGAGGGAAAGTAAAATCTATTTATAGGCAGTCTGAGCAGCACATTATTCAAGGCTAGATTGTTGACTCATGCCCATCTGATATCATTTAAAGGGTTAGATATTGCCAGCAAACAAAAATAAGTGACTCCCTTCTAGTCAATAGAATTAACTGTTCTTAAGCTGACATTTGCTTTTACGGCAGAAATAGCATTGTGTCTCAAGGGTCCTGTTATATACACTGCTGCGAAGGTGATAATCTGGGTTTCCTTGGGATTACGGTGATGGAAACAGAAATATAAGGGCAGCAAAACTGGCAGAGAGCCTTCAGCTCTGTTGTCTGTTGCCTACGTTCATCTCTGTTGATAGGACCTGCAGAAATCAAGGGGGAAGGAGACAAAAGGCAGCCCTGTTAACAACAAGGGTTCCTCCTTTTCCACAGTACAGTCTTGGAAAGGCCCTTCCCTCCTCCTCCTCATCCCAGCCTGTCTCAGGAGTGTTCTCTTTGTTAAACAGAAACTGTTATGTTTCCTGTCTGTCTTGAGCCATTGGCTCTTGGTGTCAGTTTTCAAGCCCTGAATTACTCTCTGGAAAGTTGATGGGAACTGGTTGCCTATCAGCAGCTGAGATGCGATTCTTGGCTTCACTCTTCTTGGGAATCACAAAGTGCAGACCTGGAGAGCATCATGCGCATAGTGTAAGAGACCAAGCACCTCTTATGGGCTGTGGGCATGAAATCCTGAGGCAAACGCTCGTTGCAAGCTTCAGGGCACAAGGGAGGTGAGAGAGAAAAAAATATCAGCTGCTAGAGCTTTGCCCGATGGCTCCAGAGCAGGGAAAGAAATACAAAAAGAATAAATGTACTTCCTTTTCTTTTTTAACTCACAGCTGAAATGAACCATGAGGTATTTAATGCTGAAGTGGAGGAGAAAGCTGAAAAACTAGGAGAGAAATTGCTTGAAATCTGATGAGCCAAATGTCTCTTTTCACAGAGAAGGATGCAGGATTTGTTGACAAGTGTGACCTTACACCAAGCAAGATCATCATTTTTCCTTCCCACAGCTGGACTAAAGAAACTGGGGCCAGGACTCCAGGCATCCTGCTTGAAATGTAACGTAAAAGGAAGATGCAACAGGCAGGTGGGGAAAACTGGCTGTGAAACAGGCCTCCTATATACACAGCTTATACTGTGGCTGCTCTGGGCCAGGCTGGCTGTGCGAAACCAGAGCAGCAGCCATAGGTGAGAGAATGAGGAGACAGAGCCGAACTCCTCACAGCTGCTTTAATTCCTTTTGTTGCCCAAGTCTGAGTACGATGGCCATCGTTTCCCATTGAAGGGATGCTAATAGCTACTCTGCAAAGAGGGTGCATTCTTTGGCTCAGAGTAGTGGAAACGGCACCTTGATTGCGCTGTAATAATCAAGGCTAATGAATGCTAAATGCTGTTTTGCCTCTAGAACAGTTTTTAGGTTTTTATATATCATGATAATAATAGTCATCTCAGAAATTGAGAGGATTTGTTTTTCTTCCAAAGGAGGGTGGGGGCAGAGAGAATGGCACTCATAAGAGTCAATAACCTAGTTGATCTCAACACTTTGCGGAGCCTGGGAAGACTTCGTTAAAGTGCTGCTCTATCTTATTAGATGTGTTAATCAAAATTTAGTCTGCTGCTTCTCAGGTTAGCTCTGTATATGCTGGGCTGTGCTCTTTCTTTCTAAGCAGGAAACTTATCCTGGACTTGGGGAAAAATACCTTCCCTGATATACATAAATTCCTTTCTAAAGAAATACTATATTTTGTTTTTCTGACAAAACAAGATTTTTTCATGAGGTGAGTGGGAGAAAACTGCATCTAAAAACACACAGCAGCAAAGCATATCACAAGAATATAGGTGAAGTAGTCATCAACAATTAGAATAGTCTCTTGGAGAGGGCCCTGAAATAGCAAACAAGCTGCAGTATTTGTTATATGTTGATTAATGATGTGCTAATAGCTGAGATGTGTCTGTAATGACTAATTGTTTTTAAAAAAACCCGAGCAGATCCAGGATCCTCTTAGGACTGAAGAGGCATTTACAGTTTTCCAGCAAGGCAGACATTAGGATCGTACCCAGCAGATCTGGGAAATCACAGCCATGGTTCATCAAAGCCCAGAAAGCACATGCCTAACCCTACCCTTCCTCCAAAAACTTGTGATATATATATAGACAAGACAAAGCAAAAGAAATATTGCTGCCTTTGGAGAAAGGGGGAAAGATTAAGAGAGTTGGCCAAGTCAGGCAGGAGGCCCATGTCAGAGCCAGGAGCTGAAATAACCTCTCCTGAGGACGGTCTTTAATGCCATTGCCAAAGGCAAGCTCCCCTCTAATCAAGAGCTGACCTCCCTGCAGCCCCTTATGTGAGATCCCCATGTTCCCCAGGACCTGCCACTTGGATCCAGCTTCTTACTTTTATCTTTTTTACTTGTCTGCTCTTGGGTGGCTTTCCAAGGGGACCATGCTAGAACAAGCATCACCAGTGAAGGACTGTGAGAGGGCTTTTCCTATTGGAAAAAAAAACCCTACTAAACAACCAACAAAAAAAAAACCAACAAAAAAACCCCAAACAAACAAAAAAATACCACCACCAAAAACCTTCTCCGAGGTTTTTTTTTAACCCAAACTCCCAGAAAAGTTTAATGCCATGGTAGAGGATGAGGTTGTGCATTGTGGTCCAAAAGGCGGGGAGGAGAGGGAGAGCAGGAATTAACCCTGTGGCTTGTAGCTAGCAAAGACTGCTAGGATCTGCTCTGCAAAGCCTGGGGGAAGCAGGTAAAAGCTCAGTCCTGACTGCAGGCAGGGAGGGGATGGACATAACTGAAAACAGAATTTCACCTCTTTGCTCTTCCGCTCCTCACTTTTAGGAAATCCTCCTTCTTGGAGAAAGCAGCTGGTTTTACAGAAACAGAGGTGGCCCTGGGAGCTTGAGGGGCTGCTGGAACAGACTGCCTGCCTGCTGGAAGCCCTGCAGCAGAGGCAGGGCCTGCTCCCTGGAGTAAAGGAGGTGAGTGAGCAGGCTGAGCCAACACTGCTGTGTTTGATGGTGGTGAGGAGCATGTCAGCAATAGACATGTGAAGTGTGCTGAGCAGCAGTGGATACCACTGGGTGGCCATGCCTGAGCAAGCTCCCTTCCTGCCAGCTCAGCTGTGTTCAGTAGGAGCAGTGTGCCCAGGCCCCTGGCAGTAGAACCGGTTCAGGTCTGCACTCTGTACAAGCAAGCAGGTTTTGGTATGTTGGTAACAAACCCCATTCACAGATCAATTGGGAAGAGCAAGAGGCAGAAAGAGCAGTGTGAGAGGGACTAACTTAAAAGGGAACATTTTCAGAGGAGCTAGCACAATCCACCCTACCCCAAGATATTCACCTTGCAGACAGATGCTTTTCAGCAGTTAGTGGGGATGCAGTCCCTGCCTAGTTGCATTTGCCTAATCCCTGACCTTTTAGGTTACTGCAAAGAGTCCCAGGCAGACAGCAGTCTTGGGAAAAAGCCCCAAATGACAGAGAAAATTAGACTTTGGGATCTTTGAACTGTTATTGCTGTTTGACTCATGGCTGTGGGTATTTTCCTCTCTGTGCAGCTGTTGGGAGAACTGGGGGTGGCTGCTGGGACATGATTGAATACATGTGACATCCCTGAGGTAAAAAAGCTCTGTGGTGAGGCCTTAAAATATTACGGCAATCCTAACAACCAGCAACACTGACAGGCACTGCTGTCTTGCAGGACTGTATCGTGGGAGCAAGCACTGGCTCTGTTGTGAAATTCCTTGAGTTATTTGTGCAGTGATAGTGCCTGCTGCCCCCAGCGTTATGTGAGCAAGGTCAAAGGGATGGTCTGTTGCCCCCAAGAAACTTACTGCTTACAAAATAAATGAGAAATAGAAATAAAGGGACTGCTTCAAATTTGAAACCCTAAAAGAAACAGGAGGATTAGTCAAATTTGGATGCTGAAGTCCAGGCTCCTCCAGCTGCTTTTAGGTGCCTTCTCAAATGGAACTGGATCTCTAAGAAGGGTTTTCACGAGGTGAAAAGGAGCTCATCTGCTCTAGAAGTTGGGACTGAGGATGACTACATCCTTGTCAGCCAGGTCCTCTATCAGTCGTACAGAGAAATAGAGGTGCTTAGTCTCCGATTGCTGTCAGGCTGCAGCTAAGGAAGCTGCCTGGCCTTGCTGCTCACAGCTGCTGGCTCCTCTCTCTTCCCAGCTCTGCTTCTAAGAGGGGTCAGAGTCAGGGCAACAATCAAAGTGCCAGGGAAAACTTTCAGTGGTGATAACTGTAGTCGCTCCTCCATCTGCAAAGCTGAAAATGGATTGAGACCAAACAAGAGTCCAAATCCCCACAATGATGATAATAATAATCCCAATTCCCTTGTAGTCAGTCTCATCTCACTCCACCCTTTATTTTCTTCTCCAGTAGGAAAATGTTTCCCCAGCGTTGCTGGCACCCTTAGCAGGACAGATCCGGTGCGGGAGTTGTGCTGGGGGTCAGGCAGCGAGATAGTGTGAAGGGCTGGGATGGGACGCTGGGTTTCTTTCAGGACAGTCAGTTCAGATCATTGCTCAGCCAGAGTTTTTTCCATGTGACCTTAAGCCTGCCTTTTAAAGCCCTCTCTGCCTCAGTTCTCCAGCAATTAAATGAGATAGTACTTTTCTTGTTAGCTGTTTGGATTGTAAGCTCTCTAAAGCAGAGGCTGTTCCTTCTTACTCTCCTAGTATGCCTGGTCCTGGCTGTTACTGCTCCTGTGATACCCCTTTTAATGAGAATGAGCACATGTACTCCTCTCTCTGCTCAGGGTCAGCCAGTTCTTTGCCTTTAAGTTGCCTATCACAGTAGTCGCATCAGGGTCAAGAAGACAAGATTTGACTTTAAATTGTCAAATTGTGTGAAAGCACAGAATGTGTTGTACCAGTCAAAGTGTGAAGCAACCCTGAACTTCACACAGGTTCATTGCCTGAGCTGGAAAGGAACACAGCAGCTTCTCCAACATATGTCTAAATAATGTTGCTGCACAGCACAAATTAGCCAGGCGCATTTGCAAAAAACATGGGGTCCTCTCTGCTAAGAGAGGGAGGTCCCTGAAGGTTGTGTCTCAGCCCACAGCATGCCTTGGGACAGGCTGTGCGTACGCTGAGCAGCTGGGTCCCTCTGGACCGCTGGGCTCTCACTAGCAGAGTTAGCCATAGGACTCTAAACAGGTGTTGCAAATTTATTTTTTTTTTTTTTTTACAATCAAGGCAAGACCATCTGTTATGCTCTGAAGTCATTAATGATTTCCAGGATTGCCAGGAAATAGAAAATACTTCTGCAGTGTACTATGTGTAGGGCAAACAAATAATATACATATGTATGCAAGAAAACAGACGAGAGTGTAGTATTTTATGAAATATTACAGTGGAGTGGCTTCCAGCGGTTTTGCCTTAGGAAGCTGCACAGCTGTTGCAAGCTGTTGAGTACTTGGGGAGATGATGTGTATTTGCATGACAAAGGCAAACCCAACATAGTTGTCTACATTACCTTTTTCTTGGTGTGCCACACAGGGATGCCTTCCAGCTCTTTGCTCAGATACAGAATAGGACTGCCTCTGCCTGCAGCCAAGGATCTCCAAGGCGTTATCATGTCATTCAAACCCACCTCTAATCTGGAGAACTTGGTGTTTTGGGCTGTAGCCTAAAAAGCCAAAT
Source organism: Charadrius vociferus (assembly GCF_000708025.1). Taxonomy (NCBI): domain Eukaryota; kingdom Metazoa; phylum Chordata; class Aves; order Charadriiformes; family Charadriidae; genus Charadrius; species Charadrius vociferus. The sequence continues at coordinate 964,263 of NW_009648960.1, forward strand.
GAAAGCCTGCTGAAGCCAGCGGGAATCTTTCCATTAAATGCTCAAGGGCTTGCCTTGGATTTCATTTGCTCTCTGCAAACCTGACCCAAAGCCAGAGGAGTGACTCTGTTTTGGGATACTCGCCCTGTCCCTTTGAGTAGTGTTTTGGAGGTTAGGAAGAGCTTACCTCCAGATGGGAAGCAGGGTCCTACCAGGAGCACATGGGATCCCATGGACCTAATCATCCTTGAAGCCTTATTGATGTGCTTGTCTGGGGCAAGGCCACTTAGTGCTGCTGTCAGGTCCTCACGTACAAATCATCCGCTGCCTTCAAGGCAGCTGTGTATGCTCGGAGGCGGGCTGTGACGTGTTCTGCTCACATGGTTTTGCAACCGGCCATCAACATCTGTCTCAAGGAAGCTGTTGACTTCTCTGGGACAGGCAGAATCAGGCTGTACTCCTCTATCAGTTATCAGGAGTCTGGCTCAAGTGGGAGGCAAAAAGGCTTGTGATAAAAATGTCTGGATGTTTCATTTGCAGCCAAGAAAGGGAGCTTAGTTTTCCTAGGCTGGCGTAAATTTCCTATGCTTTGATAGTACAGGTTTTTTTTGTTTTGACACTATCAAAGCGTTTTGGTTTTATGTGGTACTTTGCCTTTTTGATGGAGATCCTTTTATTAGAATATGACTTCAGTATGCTATATACTGTGTTATTTTTATAGTATGTTAATAGTGTGTTTATTTTTTTTTACTGTGTTACTGTTATTGCAACAAACTATTTCTGTCATTGAAAAGGATACGTTTTATGCTATCAGAAAAAAAATGATCAGCATTACTAAAGCAAACTATACTGATATTTCTGGGGGCTTTTAAGCAATTCACTGACAAATTTCCACAATGCAATTTTTATTTAATTTCCTTATTCCATCTGGAGCTTATACTATATCAGGGCTTTCCAGGGAATAAAAATTACACCTGCCAGCCCACCTGAGTCTGATTCTTTTTGCAGATATAAGGATGCATTCAATTCACTAGTGTGAGAGTCCCTTTATAAACCTATTTCATGATCCATGTGGTCTGGCAATAACAACCTGCAGTAATTTAACATTACCGCTTTCATATCGGTTATTAAATGTATCTGAATTGCAACAGCACCCAGGGGCTTTAACTGACCCTGAGGTTGGGTACCATACAGACTGAGTCAAAGAGTCCCTGCTTAGTGTAATTGCATAAAATAGCCAAGAGAGATACTGTTAATCCTCCTATGGTATGTCCTGGGAATTTGGGAATGGAGAGAGGAATTATTTTCTAAAGGTTGTGCAGGGAATCAGAGAGAGGTGAAACCATGAACACTGGTCCCAGGAGTCCCACAGCAGTAGGACCCCCAGCAGCTCCAGCAAGTGCTACCTGTATTTCCTATTCTCCAGATCTCAGCCTTTTATAGTGAGAGACCTTGTAAAGCTCTTTCAGGAGCAACCACTCTGTCCTGTTGTTTAAAACTTTGCTGCGTCTTTGAGGAAAGAGAAGTTTTCCTCCCTCTCTTGCAATTTGTGATATCTTCAGCTGTAGCATCACAGGAAATCAATTGATACAATCCTGCATAAAATTATTTTCTCAACAGCTTCATCCCATCCAAAATTCTTATTTTCTGAGGGTTATCCCAAGAGTGATGATTAATACATGCCTCTTTTTGAATTTGCTCAGACTTAGTGGCTTACCAAGATTGTTCCAAACTTAAAAGCCAAACTTGGGAGTAATAAAGTGCTTAAACAGATTATTGTGGTTTGATGGTCCTACTCAGGTAGATAAGTGCATCTTTGCATCATATGTATGGCTTCTACTCCAGTTCATCCAAAGGATTTCACTGCCAGCAAACTTTTTTTTTTTTACTCTATCTGTGGTGTGAAACTGGATGAAATGGTGAGGACTGGCCAGTCAGATTGCAACAATAGGGTAGGAGTTGCAATATTTGTGGTATGACAAAGTAGAAATTTGGTGCAGTGCAGTCTGGCTTGAAACGGAGACTGCAACTCCTGCTTCCTCTGGAGACATGCCTACAGTCTTGTGTAAGGAATTAGAGGGTTCCTTTCTCGGTAGATGCACAACACTAGTAGTGCTTGAGGACAGATTTACACATCGAGTGATTGGAGACAGACTACCCTGCAGCATGATTTGTTTGGTTTACAGATTTCAAAGTGTTCTAATTGCCTTTTAAACAGCTATTCCTTTTTTCAAGGAAACCTGCCTCAGGCTTCCCCAGTTTAAATTCCAGATTTTCATGGAAATCCAGGAGTCTGGGGACATTTCAGGCTGGTATTTATGCTTTGTGATGTCTTGCCTTTGTTCAGAAATGTTAGATGCTACATGCAAAGCAAATGCTAAAGTAAATTATCTTAGGAAAGGTTCGGTTCGCCTTGAATTTTGTTTACAAGATGAGAAATATAGTCCAGCCTCCAGCCTTTCATCATGTTACAGTTACCCAGGCTCAGAACAAACAGTCTGTTAAGATAGCATGACAGCATGCAGCTTGCCAGGGGTCTGTTTCATTCAAGTCTCACCTACCAAATGTTTGGGCCAGGCCAGCTCCATTCTTTATGTATTTTTTTAGCATTCTGTGAGCTTTCTAGGAAAAAAATATTCCAGTTACAAGGTCCTGTGACCAAATATGGTTCTAACTCCTACACTAGTAACACTTTTGATGTGCTGTTCAAAGCAAATCCATCGAAGCAGGATATTGTTAATAAAACTCAGGAGAAACAAGAGGTCGAGTGACGTGAGTAAATAGACCTTTTGGTCTCTTTGGAGCTTCTATTCAAAGCTAAGAGGATATCCTGACAAAAACACTAGTTTTAACTTTGGAGATTGCTCTTGAACCGTAAAGAATTACTTCATGCTAGTGGATTGCATAAAGACACTTATTCACATCTTTGCAGTGCTCCCAAATGTATGCAGGGAGAGCTCGTATTTTTTTTTATATACTTTTCCATCAAAAGAAATTAATCCCAAATCAGTATATTTAAACCTTTGGTGTTGTCTAGACTTGTGACAGCATTTTAGCATGTCGGTAGCAGAAATATTTGTAACATGAGATGAATTGTCATTGTTTGTATTTATCATGTAATAAAAACTTACATTGGACAGTATTTGTGGTAATACAAGCACTCTCATTTGGACTGTAGGAAAATTCAGTGAATTTAAAGGAACTTCAGCTGGTAAAAATTGATTCTTCCTGAAGTCTGTCCTGTTTCACCTGGCAGCCTTTTGAGACAGTATGCAGATATCTTATGTGGCTTCATACAGAGGTGAATGTCGGTCAGTGCATAAGTCCTAGACCTTTTTTGTTGTTTCTTAAGTTTGCGCATCACTTCTGAATAGTCTGAGGTATTCAATCTGAGGAAGAGGTGCTGCTGATAGGCAAGGGTTTACACAGGATGGCAGCTGACCAGGGCTATCTTTACCTAAGGAGCTTCTATTTCTAAAATCTGCTGGGGTTTTGTTGTTTGTTTGTTTTTTTTTCCCAAGAGAGGAATCCATGATATCCCTTTCTTTTGTACATGGCCCAGTGCTTTTAGCTGACTTTCCACCCTCCCCTTCACATAACTGAGATAATGCCAGCATAATACCTCATGTCTTGCAGAAAACTTATGCCCCAGACATTTTTATGTGGAAGTCACGTGCGTGAGGTTCTTATCTGGAGGAGCTGCTGCCTGCCTTTGGGATGTCTGCCCTGTATATTTGGTAGCGGGTAGGACTTGACCCACTGGGCTGGCTTCCCTTCTTCTGAAAGCTTTTTGCCAGCTGTATCTCTGTCCTAGTTTCAGATTGACGCCACCAAGATGCACATCTGCTTTAGCTGATGAGGAGAGCTGCATACAAGGGAACCTGTCTGTCCCCAACAGCAATGACCTGGTCCACTCCCTCTTAATGCAACACGTTGTGGGAAGCCATTTACTGATGCTGTTACAGCCTTGTTTTCATTAGCATGAGAAACCAGAGGTAAAGATGATGATTGTGGCTGAAAATTTCATTTCACAAGGCCCACCCAGCCCTGTGGTTTGTCCCTCCACCTCTTGTCATTCAATAGCCTTGAGCTGCTTGTTGGTGTGGGGACCTCCAGCAATGATGGAGAGATGTGCTCATCTCTTGGAAAAGACGTTTTTCATGTAGCCACAAACCCAGAGCACTCCTCTAATGCTCGCTATTCCCTGCCACTTCCTGCCTGCTCCTGATGTCCAGAACAGACCTTGCAGAGGCCACTTGCAGGTTTTTCAGGCCTCCAACAAGGTTATCCAGAAATGGGAGAACTTGAGCAAAAAAAAAAGTCAAATTTGGCTTTCTCTCAAAGTCTTGTATCTAATTGAAATACCTCGACACAGGCACTGTGTCAACTGTGTGGGCTGTCAGCCTGGCAAAATACATATTGTGTGCAAGCTTCTGTGTGCCCTGAAACCTCAGTCCCACTGTTTCCATGTAACCTGAACTTATAATTTCTGCCAAGGGAGACTGAATTAAGAGAAGCCTGTGGTATTCTTCAGGGATGAAAAGGAGCGTATTGCAAAACCTGAGCTGGCCTCAGCCTGTTAAGTGTTCGATGAATACTTGCTGATGGGAAGATAGTATGTGGGATATACTCTGTGGGGGCGCTCCCTTTTTTCCACTCCTTTGGCTCTGTGCCTTTTGCTAGCAATTTCCATGACTCTCATCTTGGTGACATTCCTGTCAGATGCCTCCCTTGGCTAGTGGACATGGTCATCAGACTCACTGAGCAAAAATCTTCTTTCCCTGGTTTGGCTCAGGACCTAACTGGTCATCATTCCCAGCCCTCCCCCAGCCCCTGTGTGGATTTCTGTGCCCACAGACACCTACATCTCTTTCAGACTTACGAGCAGCCCTGTGAACCAGTTACATCCCTAGCTCCAAGGGCCTTCCCTTTCCTCCAAATGACTCATGGCCTACGTGGATAGAAGCCTTTTCTTCCAAAGGCTCCCAAAGACCTTGGACATGTTGCAAAAAAGGGCAAAAGTCATTTGGAAATTACTGTATTGTTGGGATAAAATGTAAAAAATTGCAAAGTGAGGTTTGTCTTCCAAGGAAAAGGCAGGCTGGCTCAAATATACATCCCTCCCACCTAACTTTGGACAGACTGACTCACCCTGTGTGGCTGCTTCTTTCTCTTTCCATCAGCTACAGAGTCCGCATGCCTAGCTTAGGTGGGTGTTTAACTTCTAGGATCTTTGCAGGACGCTATATTATCTTAATTTCTCTATTCAAAGGAGTTTCGTGTACTTTCTTAGCAAGTCACTAGATCATGTGTCAAAAAGTGATGCTACTTTTCTGGTACCTCTGTGGGCTGGTAGTAGCCAGCCCAGCTGCTGAGCAGCTGGCTCATGCTTTAATGAAGTGCAACAATAGAGTGAAACATGTAAAACTTATTGTTTTAAGCCAGGCACGATTATCTGGGCACATACAAATGATGCTTGCAAATTTTGGTTAATGTTGTGTGTATCTGAAGGCAGAGTTAGGATTTAAAGAACATATATATGCTCTATAATGCTGAGTGAGAGTAGGCTAATTTTAACAGAACTGCTTTTCCCATAATTTTTCATATTTCTGTGACTGCACATCCCTAATTAAAGTACAGCCCTCACCACAGTTATTACATCATGAACTTAATATCTCTCCCTGGGAAAAGAAACACTTTTTAGGAAAAAGAAAAGGGAGGGAAAAAAAAAAAAAGGAAGTGTTTGAAGAAGTTCAGAAGGCCTCAGATTCCTCTAGGGTCCCCAGCTGTGCTGTATGTTGTCCCAGCTGAATGCCAGATATTTCCGCTCTGCACATTAATGCATTCAAGGGGAAATCAAAGCAGCTTTCTGGAGTGTGCTTTGAGCCAAGTGTGTATGTCCTACCTCAAAACAGCCCTGATGCCTAAGGTTACAGCCCCTTAGTCTTCCCTCTTTATAGGCCTTCAGCTGAACATGAGCTCTCTGGAGCTTATTATGGCTACCTGCCCATCAGTATGTAAAGTGATAGACAAGTCTTCAGGTGTTTCATGGTCCCAGTGGCCTGGAAGCCATATCCTCTGCCCGACCGTTCCTGGTGATGCAGCAATCTTTCCTTCCCTTGTCGAGGGGAAGAAGAGCAGTACTTCTCTGATGGTCTCATCACATCACGTCCTGTTGCTACCACTCTTCACAGAGGTGCCCCCTTTAGAGGCACATGCTGGTGGGTGGCCAAGCACTGGTAGTGTTGGTGCAGCCCTGGGTGGCAATTAATGTGGTAGGAAGGTTTTGCCAGACACATTGCCCATGGGGTTGGTTTATAGGTCTAATGTTAGCTGGGCCCAGCTGTTAGCATGAAGCCAGGTTTGGGTGAGTTTCTGCAAGCGGAAACCCTTGTCATAATCCCCCTTTCCTTATGCCCCTGATGAAACTCTGTGTGGGGTTTTGACCATGCAGCAGAGCAGGGCTGTGTGCCACAGTACCATCAGACAGCGAAGCTGTCTGGAGCATCTGCAGGATGGCAAGTTCTGTCCAGCCCCATGGTAGCATCACTGCAGAAGCATTGCAAAGCACAACTGCAATAAACTGTCTGTCTGGCAAAAATTATCTGGTTGTCTCCTTGATGAAGTAAAGATGCAGGGGGCTAGGCTGACCTGGATTGGTGATGCACATGGTTTACCTGTTCATATGTCTTTGAGTTCAGAGCTGCTGCTGCTATTTACTGTCCCTCAGCTTTCAGTGGGATGGGTGATTTTTTTGTGTCCTTGTTGAGGGATTGTTTCCTCTGTACACTGTGTCTTGTGATTGCTTGCTCAGATGGTATGTTATGCAGCTCAGATCAAAGCTATGTCACCTACCAGCTAGTAAATGATTCAAAGCAGTATTTCACATTTTCCCAAAAATTGTTCACTCTAACTATGAAGAAGATCAGTCCTTGCATCTGCCTTTCTGTTTGTAACCACTCTAAGCAACTGTCACAGTGCGAAGGAGACAGAGAGATACACTGAAAATTGGAAGTACTGAAGACGATCGAGTGTGTTGTGCAAGGGCTCTGTCCCTCACCAGTATCAAATTGCATAAATCAATGTTGGACAGAAGTAGTGAAATAACAGCTCACTTCCTAAAATGGAAATATCCCCATGTGTTGTTCCTGGCTGAGGACTACTCTCGGGGGCAAGATCAGCAAGCAGATGGTAGTGACTACAGCATGCCCCTTGCTGCTGCTGGACCCCACGGTACTTGAGGAAAGAACAGCACTATTTGCCATAGATCTGACAAGTAGCCAGGGGACTTTGCATGTGGTAGAATCCCCTTAATTTAACTGTAACTGCCAATAAATTGACTTTACCCTAAATACTGTATCTTTCTTGAAAAGAAGCTACTATTCTCTGGGATCCAGCCTCTACTGGTTAGTCTGTTACTACTCATATTGCTCCTATAGTCCCTAGGGCTTAAATGTTTCTGATATGTTGTTAGCACAACAAATTAAAATGGGAACTTGGAAAATCCTGTACTGGGAGTTTATTCACACAGTTTAGCAGCATAAGGCTGTTCTTCAATGGTGGAGAGCAGTCAAGGGTCCAATGTGGGGAAAATGACTAGTAGGTGGAGGAAACCCAAATATACCATGGGACTCCTCACCCTGGGAATGATCCATCAAGATCAGAGGAGCAGCTAGTCTGTCTCTCTGCTTGGGATTCCAAGATTGCAGGTCATTTTTGGTTTTAGTTTAACTACTCTCACCGTTTTTAGGCCTGCCCTGAGGCTTTGGGCAACCTGACCTACCCAAAGCCCAAGGTGCCGGTCATATTCTGCTATCACGGTTCTTATGCCTTGTTTTTCCCTTAGATGTCTGCAGCAGGATTGTATCATGAAGGTATTTACAGATAATATATTTAGCCAGATAGCATATTTGTTTAGCAGTAGCTCCGGACACTACTTGCTTCCAGATGTCCTTGAAGCTGGCAGAGTGTCTTGCCCACAGCTGTCTATCAATCGTGCAGTTTCTGCCTTGCCAGAGCTTGTGGACCGCATTTGTCCTGATGTTGCTTCCAATGAATCTGAGCACTATTATCCATTTAAAGACTAGGAACTTGAATTGCTTGTCCTTCCATATGAAGTTCTCCATAATTTAGCCATTTGACCAATGCAAGCTCTTATTTTGTAGTTAACTTCTCTCCGCAATCATTCCCCCCATTATGACTTTGCCCAGCCCTTCATCTCCAGGATTTTCTCTCCCATGCATTTTCTTCCCAAAAGCTCCTTGATGGTATCAGCAGACCTGTTGTCTTGGCTTTCTGGAGCCCTTTGGCAAAACTCATCTCTTCTGTGATGCATCATATGGAGGGTCACTTGTTGCCCCTGCAGTCTAGCTCAGCTTGGCCTTTCATGTGTTTGTCTCCCCAGCTCTCAGCCTTGCTGTGCCCTGCTTTGTATCACCCACCTCTTACATCTCCTAGAGTCTGATGCTCCCCATGCTTCGAGACCTTCAAAGGAGGTCTGCAAAAATCAGGTTTGTCTACAGAATTGATGATAATTGCATCCAGTTCACAGCTTCCTTCTATAACTTAGTTTCAGAACGAAATCTGGCACCAGCACAGCCAAAGCTACATGTCATGCTTCCATGCAGATGTTCCCCATGGCTGTGCAACTAAACCAGAGCTAGTTAGCAAGTCACCCAGCTTCATCATTCTCTTGTACAGTGCATTTTCCTCATTTGCTCCTGCCCTGAATGAGTGAGCAAAATACAAGCAAAGCGGAAGAGATGCGGATCTAATCCGGGTCAGGCTCCTGCTATCAGGGTGCAGGCAAGCAGCCACAGCAGTGGCAGGGATATCAGGATCAATAGGGAGCACATGGCTCCTTTCACATTATTGTTCCATTTATTTTAAGATCAGGGATCAGGAGCAGGGTTATTTGCTCCAGAAAAACATCAGCGGAGTCATTCATGCACATTCAACCCTGATTACTGAAGTTAGTCTATGGATTAACATGTTAAGTGTCTCTAGATGTAGATACATACACACACTTTATTTTCTTCAGTAGAAAAAAGGGGCAAAGTCTTGCCTTGATTCAGGCAATGGACATTTGCAGCTGTGTCTTGCAGCACAATGACCCAGCCAAGCTGGGCATGGAGCTGGAGGAGTGAGGGTTAGTGTAGGGGAAGCCTGAATTTCGGCTGCCCTTGCTCTGTGGCAGACTTTACTTCAGCACCCTCTGAGCACTAACTGCAGCAGAAACTGGTTCAAATGGTGTCAGCAGTCAAACTAGGAATTTGTGCTTTAAAAACAAGGAAGCATTTGGGAGGGGTGAGGGGGTTGTTGCTTTATTTTTTCTTTCAGAAATAGGAAAAATTAGAGTGAAAGCCATAGCAGTCGCTAGGATTGTGGACCTGCCCAGTTTTAATATGCACCTCACAGGGCTGGGGTCTGCCCTGAAATCCCAGCTTGTGGGGAATCTCCAGTCTTCCTGGAGGAAGGATTCATAGGTCAGCTTCAGTATGAAACCCCTAAAAACCACAGGAATAAGTGAAATAAAGATGACACAAATTTTTCTTCGGAAATCCTGGCTTTTAAGGTAATATCAGGATTTTCCCAAGGCTTGACTCATCCTTTTTCGGAAGTGCTGCAGCCAGAGATGGAAGCGTAGCTTCCCAAGGGGCAATGGCAAGGCTGAGGAGGGAGAGCAAGGGGAGATGAGGTCTCCAGCATTTGGGAGGATCTCCAGCATCATCCAGCTGCTGGGGGGGGGGGGGGGGTTTT
>NW_009648960.1:974142-1062003 GCF_000708025.1 Charadrius vociferus
GGGGGGGGGCGTTTCTGTTTCCTTGAGGCAGACCTCAGCTCTCGCTTGCTTAGGGAATATTTGATAAAAGAAACTTCTTTTTCAAAGTCTTCACCTTGTGGATTTTTCCTGTTCTCTTATTGGCCTGAAAGCTTAAGTTTTTTGGAATTTGAGGTTCCTCTTATTTGCCTGAGAAGGTGACTGAGTGGCTAATGCTCTCTTGCCGAAGGTAAATTCCTAGGGTAAATGCCTCTCTAGCTCATTAGCTCTGGGCTGGGATTCAGTCCATCAGACAGCTTTGAATGTGGTTGTTTTCATTTCTGTCTTCCTTGGCACAGGAGGGACATAGGCCATGACTAAACTTTTCTGGCTTTGGTGCCAGCGCAATCGTGTGAGGGGTTCAGGGGCTGAAGAAAATGCTGAAGAATCACATCTGAAAGAGGAGAGCTTTTTGCATGTCAGGCTGCAGATGAGAGCAAGCAACCTTGGGCTGTTTCTCTTCAGCAGGCCAAGAACCACCCAGCACTTTCCACTACTGGTCAGAAGCAGCAGCAAGAGCAAAGGGCATTTGCAGCCTTTCTCCTGGGCTGGCGCAGAAACCTCTGCGCTGCTCTACCAGCCCCAGCTGGCCCACCACTGGAGGTGGTTTAAGGACTAGTGCAGCGAGGCCACATGGGCCCAGGGAAATGTCTGTTATTCTTAAGCTGCCCAGGTCACCTGGGTGTTATCTTAGAGCCGTTTGGTCAACAAACTCTGTGAGCTGGGTCCAACAGGAGCTCCCAGCTGGTGTTGATGACAGCACAGGCTTGGGAGCCTTCAGCAGCAACCTGGAAATTAAGAAAAGGCTGATATCGATAGTGAAATCGTGGTGATAACAAAGTAGATACCTCATTTCTGCATTACTTATTGACTAGAGATGGCTGACCAAAACACTATATATATATATTTATTTTAAAAATACAGCACTTGTACATACTCTTTTCAGAAACTGTGGTGCCTGCTTGAGGCATTGGCAGTAGTTACTCTCCCTTACAGTAATTAGCAAAGGCATGTCTCAAAGCTGTCAGTGAAGCTCGTTTCTTATTTCTGTTTCTGTTAATCAGGCTGGTTTTGGGCTTGGGTATAATTTCACTCACTGTACATGGTTTCCTTTTCTGTCGCAGGAGAGAAATGGGAAGTTGCTGTTTGGTGGGCAGTCCTGGAGCACCCCAAACCCAGTGCAGAAACCCACCTGGAGGACAAAGAAAGAGTCCTGCCCTAAAAACACTGCAGTCTGAGTCGGTGCTTGCACCCTTGTGATGGACTCAGCCCAGCTGCAAAATTAAAAAAATGCCCTGCTGTGTTTTCTCCCTGGTGGTGCACACATGTGGGTTAGGTTACCCTGAGAGAAGCCAAGCTGATCTCCTTCCTGTGTCCTGAGTGGGGTGCTGGGAAATGCTGAGGCACTGAGACAAGTGTGTCCTCGCTTGTGGGTAACACCCTAATGTCCTTCCTAGGACTGAGTTCCCCTGAACTCTTCCAAAATCCTTTTGGAGATGGCTAGAGGAACGTGTGGTGCATGCTAGCAGTCCTTGGCGCTGACCCAAGACCTGCTGTGAGTTCTCCATGCCTTTTCTTCATGTTTTCCTACAAACTGATGGAAGGCTTGTAAAAACGCTGTCCCAGGGCTTTCATTTTAAACCAGGTCACACCTCTCCTGTGGCTTGGCTCCAGCTGAGTTCAGCTCAGGCTGCAGCAAATTCTGCAGAAAGCTCCCTGGCTTTGTTGAATGAAAAGGCAAAATGGGCTGGTGAGGGGCCAAGCATCACCTCCTCGTGTCTTAGTCTATCAAGCTGGTCCTGAATAGGGATCCAGAATATCCCTGTCACCCTATTCCTAGCTCATACCCTGACTCACTGGACAGCTTACTCTCTGCTACCAATCCCTTAGACTGTGGAGGCTGATCTGGGGGAAGATTTCTTGCCTTGCTCCTGCTCTGGACATAGGCAAATCGTGCCTCCCGCCATCCACCTCCCGCAGGTTGGTTTTCCCTTTTGGTGTCTACCTGGCTGTCATTTATTTGAAGGAGTTAAGTAGCTGTCTGATATTGCCTGGTTCTCACTATCATCAGCCGTGTCACCTCTTCCACCTCATTGACAGAGGGCAGGATTCGTGTTGGTCCTGTGGCCCTGCCAGCCACTGGGCAGGACATCCCTGTGCATGCTCAAGGCTGCACAAAGCTGTAACAGCAAATAGTCCCCACCCAAGTTGTCTGAAACTTATTTTGCAAGACTGGAAGTATCTGGCCAAAAAGTAAATATAGAAATGGAAGAATTGTTTTTCTTTTGGGGGTTACTTTTGGTGAATATTTTGTACCGGGCAAATAAACCACTTAATAAAATTGTTAATCTCAAAAGAAGAAGAAGTGAAAAATGCAATTGAACCATAAGGTGCTATAAAAGCAGTTAGTACATAAGGTACTAGTGCTTTAAAACAAGGACTTGGCAATGCTGTAGTGCACAGGGGTGGTGGTGGGTGGCAAAGCACGAGGCAGAGATTTTTACACCTCTCCAAAAGCCTCATGGCAGATGAGGAAAGAATAGCATCCTCTTCTACCAAGAGCACAGAGGCTGCCTGTGTGGGTCTAAGCGGAGGTACAGAGCCATGTGGAGGAGATGCCGCATGCTTAGATCAATCTGGACTTAGAAATCTTGCTTTTGGCACTTTTCCTTCTGTTTTCTGATCTTGTGCTCTCTGAGCATGAGACTGATCCTCTACCACCAGCATCAGCAAGGGTTGTGGTGTACTGTGCTAGCAGGCAGGCAAAGGGAAACACAAAAAACCCCAACACGTGAGCACTGTCATTGTTGTCTTCACTTGGTGAGAGAAGCTGATAAAAGCCTTAAATGACAGGCATCTCTAGCGAGAGGTTTTCAGCCATCATATAAATCAAAAAGTTCACCTAACTTTTTCCCTCCCATTTGGGCCAGTGTTTTAATTCTATTTGATTTGGCAGCTCATGTTCATTTTCAGAATATTAAAGAACTGAATTAGATAATTGAATCTTTTCCTTCGCAAACTTTGTTCCTTGGCTCATCACCAGGTTCGTACCGGAATGGCGACCAGCTACTTCTTTCAGCAACAAAAATATGCAGCAAACAGCGGGCTGGCTTCTCAGTGATCTGCCTGGCTGACTGGTACTCTTTTCCCCATTGCTCATGTGTCTGAGGGGAATGTACACCAGGTTTGGAGGACCCAAATCCCAGTGAAGGGATGTGGACCACCAAGCAAGCTCCAGCATCGTCGGGGCAGTGTGCGTGGGCTGAGTGCAGGGTGCGTGTAGAAGGAGTGAACTCTCTTAAGCATCTAGCAAGCTCACTTTTATTTAATTTTAATTCTTTTAATGGACCACTTGTCCCCTGTAGTATTTCCATCCCATAATGGAACTGTTCCTGAGTACAAAAGAGATTCCTTTGTGCTTTGCTTAAGGGCTTCTCTGTAATAGCAGGTGGGTGCCCTGTGCCACATCGCTGTCCCCTCCGTTGGCATGGGGAGGCTCCACATCATGCCCATCCCCACCCCCTGCTCTGGCAGCACAGACGGTCTGCTCCAGCCGACCTCCTCAGCAACCCGCACCACCTCTCTGGGCTCTTTATTTTTAATCCCAGTGATTTTGCCCTTGCCAAAATAACATCAGGCTCTTGCCCACAGAAATAAATTTCTTTTTATCATTGCTGCCGTTTGATGATAGTGTAAGGGAAGATGAAGGGGTAGCTGCTGGATGTATAGGAAAGTGAGAGGATAAAACGAGGAGTCAGGAGAGAGACTTCAGCTCTCATGTGGGATTTTGAGTCAAAGCATGACTTGTTTCAGTGGCACTTGTCAGCCCTGGCTTAGTAGGCACCCAGCAAATGCGGAATTGAGCAGCGCCCACATGGCTCCTCCTCCAAGGATTTTAAAGAATTTTAAAGAACCTTGCAGGACTGGTGTGATCTGTTACACACCTGATAACATGAAAGCTGGGCTCAGCAAGCATAAGTCTATCCCAAAAAACAGAGAATGCAAACCCAATTCTGCAGCGTCATGAAACAGGATCTTTTGTATCAGTGAGAAGGGAGGTGTGTATTTAGGGTGATATTGAGACCTATGGTAACAGTTTCTGAAGTCCCCTTGCGGTCCCCCAGCACAGCATATGTGCAAATGCTTTTTCCCAAAGAAGCCACATCTCCCCGCTGCCAGTGCAAGCTGTAGGAAACCCGGCTGCTACCAGGGTTGTGGATCTCTCCGCTTCCCAACCACATTCATTTTGTTACCTTTTGCCCTTGTGCTACTTCTCTGCATTTTCTCCCTCCTTGGGAGATATCAAAGTCAGCCTGTGGTTGAGTTTTCACGTTGTAGGAATGAATAAGCCTACATGTCCCTGTGCACCCTTCCAAAAAGGCTCTCAGCGGGGTGGCTGATTGCATTTGCCAACTCTGCCAAGGGGAAGAATCCTCAAAAAAAAGGTGGTTTTGTATAAGCCTGAACTTTTTTAAAAATCAGGAAAGTAAGCAGGAAAGTCTTTGGCTTTTTCATCCATGAGCCTGGCCTTGAAAATACATCCCTGTGTGCTGGGTACTGGGATTTACCTGCTTATCTGCAGCTATGGTGGAGAAGAAATTCGGAAACCTTGCTGCCAGCAAGCTCAACATCACACGCCTCTCCTCGGGGTTTGGGCTTTTTTCTGCCCTAGTGAGAAGTGGGGTATTTAGGCTTTCACTGTTTTTTTTTTGCTTTTAAACTACTTTGTAGAAAAACTTGTTTTCTCCTGTTCAGAGGGTTAAGGAGGGAGGATTACGGTTTTCAGCTTTGAATCTGTTCAGAAGTGGGACAGGGACGTTTTTTTCCAGTGCAGCCCAGCAGCATGTGGTTATCTGCCAGCTTCACGCCCCGAGCGGCTGCCAGGAAAGTCGGGCTCTCACGCCTGGCTTTTATTTGCTGCGAAATATCGCCTGGACGTTTCTTCTGAAAAATGACAGGGAGAACAGCCAAATAACGAAGCTTTTGAGGACACGTTTTCAGCCTAGCCGTCAACCCCATGCAGCTGGGAGGTGGAAGAGGGATTTTGGAAGAGCAAAGGGCTCTGCTGTGTCTCTCCATACGGTAAAGTCCACAGGAAAACAGAGAGGGGAAAGTAAAAGTAAAGCTTGAAGTTTTTTGCATATTAAGGTATTACTAGAAAGAGCTGAGTTTCTTTAAGCCCAGCTTGGGCAGTTGGTGACTGTTGCAGGAAGGTGTTTGGCTGTCCCTGTAAGACATGAGAAACCACATGCTACGGTAAAGCTTTCTGCAGAAAATAGTGTAAATGAAGTAAAGGAAAAAGATACTAATTGGAGGAAATTACTAGAAATTATGCCTCAGATCAGCCAGTAGCAACCCCTGAGTTTCTGGAAAATGGCATAGCCAAGGGCTCGGGGTGCTAGATGGGTTATTGGCTTATTTTTACTGTTTCCTGAGGATTAGCCATGTTGGTAGGGCTGCAGTGGGCATCCAGTGTGTGACTGTATCAAAGCTTGTTTAGCAGCTTGGTTAATGACTGGGGTGGTATGAGTGCACTGTGAGTTTAAAAAAAAAAAAAGAGACCAGCTATAATTTTTTGCAAATAGCTTCCTGGAAGCAGTTTGTGGCCAGGAAAACAACTAGTGGATAAAATAAGTGGTAGCCATCTGAACCACTCAGAGTTCAACCTAGTATATTTTTCACTTTTCAGAGAGAAACAGCTTGGGGCTGCCCTGGAAAAGGTGCATCTGCTGGGTGCCCTTGGGGTGCTGGACAGGGAGGGTCTTGCAGCTCATGATTTATGGGGGTCCGAATCCATCTTGGGCTGCACCGACTGCACCTGGGCTGCGAGGAGCTTTCCTCCCTCCCAAGCACTCGTCCCTTTCCCAACATTTGGACACCTGAAAGCTTCCCCAGCTGCCCAGAGCCCTGCAAGGACCAGACTGTGATTGGGGTCAAATCGGGCTGGGGCTTTGCTGCTGCTTTTTCCCTCCAAAAAAGTCAATCTGTAAAAGCTGTAAGGTGGCAGTAAGGGTTTGTATAGTGAGCCTCCAGGAGAAACTGTCCTCACAAGAAGGGGTCATAAAATATTTTCTGTTTTAAACAGTGTTTCTCCTCTTGCTCCCACCCCGCCAAGGCCTCAGTCTCCCCGCTCTGCGGGGAGGTGCTGATGGGGTTTCAGCGCTGCCTTGTGAGCCCTCGAGCCCCTCCAGAGAGTAACTAACACAGCCTCTCTATATCAAAGAAATATAAAGCCACCAGCTACAAATAAAAGGCCCTGAAAATGCTCTAACACCAACTGATTGTATTAGCAAGAGTTGCTTGGGGCATGGCAGCTCCCCTCCTAAAAAACACCCCATTTTACAGCTCTTTCTCCCCTTGCCTTGCAGATAGGTCCAAAAGCAGAGCAGCCGATGTTGTCCTCTCCTGCCAGGAGGGTGAAGATCACCATCACTATCGCCAGCAGTTTCCCTAAGGCAAGTGCTGGCTGAACACAGTGGACAGCTCTGCCTTGGAGACAGGTGAGGTGACCTCAGCAGAGGAGGGATTAATGTATAGACGCTATATAATCTCCAGTGTCAGCAGGTGGCACTCCTACTACTTGATCTCTGCACATATAGGGCTGCACGGGAACTGAAACCGGCAGGAATTCTGCCCCCAGAGCAGGGCAGGTGTCTGGGCATGGGAAGATCTCAGTCCCTGAAGCTGCTGCACTGTCTGGAACTTGAACTGTTTCTGCCTTCTGATTCCTAGCACGGTTGTTAAAGTTAGACAAAAAAAGATATAATTTACCCTGAGTAGGATTGTGTCAGTAAGAGTTGGATGAGTCTTACTCTCCAACTTTTCAACATCAATTTATAATCCTAAACAGTAAAATAATTATTTTTCAAAGCTCCACAACTCCAGGACATCTGAGCACAAAAATAAACTGGCAGCAGAGGGGAACTGAGAAAGGGCAGCCGGCCCCGTTGGCAAAGCGGTGCAGGTTGCACAGTGACTTGCAGTGCAAACATCCTGCCACTGGCCCGTACCCTGCTAATTATGCCTAATTGCTTTGCATAGCGCCTAGTTTGTCAGGGAAAGGGCTCTTCACCAAGGACAGGGGGTTACCAGTCTGTCACAGCCCCGTGGGCTGTGCGAGAGGTTGCTCTTCACCCACTGCTCGCTGTCAAATAGAGAAACAAATTGTTTTAGGCTCACAGTCTGGTTTCATACTGGTGGGCCTTGAAGCTTGATGCATAAAACACACCCTTCACTGCAGCTGGAGCCTGAAGGATCTGCCCACCCTCAGACTTCTTCCCACTCTGGGCTACGAAAGGTTTAGGAGATGCTAGTGCAGCCCTCGGCATCTCCTGAATGTGTGGTTTGGCTCGCTCTTTATTTCCAGCAAGCTGGTAAAAGGCTTGGTCCTGGTCTATGAACGCAGCTCAGGAGACAGACAAGTCATTGGTTTCTCTTACTTATGTATAGATGCCACATGTGGGTCCCAAGGAGGGAAGGGCTGCATCTGTGGAGTCCGATGGTGTAATGTGGGATCATGTGCACAGCAGCAAAACTGCTGCCTCTGCTCATAACTAACCTAAAACTCCCCTGCTGCAATTTAATTGCAGTCTAATTAATCTCCAGTTCTATACAGAGAGAATTTACTGGTTTTACACATGGACTGGGAATACAAAGGAGGAAAGGCATTTCCCTGCTCTTCGCTGGGGTTTGGCTTGATTTGAAGGCAGGAGAAGTGTTTTTTAAACTTCCGCAAGCATGGGGTGAGTGCAGGAGTGAACGTGATGATTTCCTCAGTTTTGGTACCTCACACTCATCATTAGGAGGATTAGGTTCACATTTTAAATAGGAAATGTGTGTTGGTGCCGTAAAACCTAGGGCTGGAAGAGATGTGAGAGGTCATCGCATCTTTTTCTGCGTCAGTGTAAGACTTTCCCTGCAGCCTTTTTCCGGCAAATTTCCAACTTGCTGTGTGTGTCCCTGACAGCTGGGCTGCTACCACCTTTGGGATCATTGCACTCAGTCACACATCCCCCTTCCTTGGTAGCTGGCTGATGCTCTCCCATCATGATTCCCATTCCTCCTTTTTGCTTTTCCAACACATCTCCGCTCCACTCCCTTTTCCGTCTCCCCACCCTCCCATCTCTTCTCATGTGTGTCCTGCCCTGACCCTTGGCCGCGCACAGGGTTTGGCTCTTTCTGGCCCCGGCGCTGGCACATCGGAGGGGTTTCAGAAAGTGGTGTGGCGATGATGAGCTGCCTGTGAATCCAATATTTCACCTCTGACTCTCAGTGACAAGCTGCGAGGTCGGGGTGTCTGTGCTGGACCTCCAGGTGTGGGGAGGAAGTTGCAATGAGAAGGGTTGCTACTGCAGAAGGATGGAAAGCCCCATCCTGGTGGGGCTGGGTGCACTGCTTGACCCCATTTTGGGGCAAGGTAGCATGCCCTTGGGAGATGCACAGAGAAGCAGCGCCCCTGCTCCACCCCATGCTCCCCGTGGTGCGCCTCTGGTTCCCACGCTAATGAGAAACAGCTTAAAACATGCTTGAACCTCTCTTGCTTTTTGCACATTTTCAAGAGATAAGTGGGGTGGGATTCGAAGTCGGGAGGAAAGGCTCCTTCTCTGCTTCGCCTTGCTAATAAAATCACTTCCAGAAAATCACAGTGCAGGTGGGACAGCCATAGCTATGCAAGAGCTGGATTTTCTTACCCTGTGTTGGCATTGTTGATTTTGTTTGCATGGTTTGCTGGGTCTCAGCATACAACCCACCTCTACTGCCATGCTCTGCCCGGCACTGAGGACGAGCCACCCCATGGGTGTCCTCTGAGCTGGCTCCCATGTGGACAGTACAAGCAAAATCTTACCTTATAGATGCTTTTATGATTTCCGGAGGAAGGTTAAGATGCTTTGTTAGTGGTTTATCACGCGATGAGAAGTACTGGAGGTACAGGGTACAGATGGGCTGTGTACCAAAATAAGTGTTATTTCTTCCATCAGGCCATATCATAGCTGACCTGGGGAAGCAGGTCATGAACAGGGGCACAAAACATGGCTATCGTACAAGATGATGAGAGGAATAGCTGTTGTGCACAAACAGAGCAATAAGGAGAACGTGAGGGTTTGGTAATGGAGTGCATTTGTGGCTGAAGCACAATTCTGCAGAATTTGTGCAGTTTCTCTGGAAAAATGTAACGGTATTTTTCACTGGATGGACTGGCGGTGATGTGGAGTGGTAGGGAACAAGCCACCCTGTAGGCTTTCTGCAGGGACCCCATCTCAACGTGGTGGTCACAGTCATGCAGGAGCCAGAGGAGCTGATTGCAATTGCACAAATATTAAAGCTGTTGCTGTTGTTGACCAAATTCTCCCTTTTTTTTTCCATCGGCCTGACCCTTAGAGTAAGAGACAGTGGCCATAACGTCAACAAGGGACCGCATCCAAATCTCATGCAGGGATTTGTGGCCACAAATCATCCTCCTGTCTTAACCAGCTCAAAGAGGAGACCGGCCAAGCAGGGTCTTTAAAAACATTTGCTTCTCCAAAAAGAGAGTTATTTACTTGCATCCCTCATTGTCTGAGTGCGTGCTGCCATCGTCCTCCTGCCACGGGCCTCATGGTCAGCCCCTTTGCCCCTCTCCTGTGCGGAGAGGCAGAGTTATCTGCTCGTGCATGTATTAAATACACACAGGGCTCAAAGCACTTTATATGGGCTCAAAACGCATTGAAGCTAATATTAATTTTCCTTCATTTCTAGGTTTGACTCTTTTCAGGCTGTTTTCAGCAGACAAGAGGTTCCTTTGGCTCAGTGGCCTGCCCTGGTCCCCGTCCCACCCGTTGTGCCCTCTGTGAGTTGCTGTAGACCCATGTGGACTTGGCCTCAAGTTTTTTCTTTTTTTTTTTTTCTTCATTTTCCTTTTTTCTTTTTTCTTTTATTTATTTTTTATATACTTACATATTTTCCTTTTTCCATCTTCGTTTTTCCTTTTCTCTTCTCTTTTTTCCTTCCATCTTCCTTTTTAGTCCTCTTTTTTCTCAGGCTACCTTTTCTCTCTTCCCCTCCCCTCGCCGGTCAGGCTGGCAGCACCCCAGCAATGAGCTAATGCGGCTCTCTGCTGGGTCCCGGATCTGCGTGGGAGGCAGTGAGACGATGCTCAGCTGTGGCTCAGCCCGGTGCCGGCCGCGGTTGGGGTCCGGCCCCAGCCCAGCGAGCATGAGGCTACCGTGTGCCGTCAGAGCCGGGACAGGCGAGGAACATATCCAGACAACCAAGCACTCATTTTGCTGGTGGGGCTGGGAAGGGATTGCAAAAATCAGACAGGGTCTGAGCTTGGGGTTGGTCTGGGCTGCTGGATGCAGGAATTGAGGGGAAAAGCATCTCTGCACCCCACAGAGGCTGGCTGGTGGGGTGGTGGTCACTGGGGTCTGGCTCAAGCCCATCCCATAGCAAGGAGGTAAAGGCTGTGGGAGAGTGTTGAGAGGGATGTAAACCTCCCCCAGTAATTGCCAGGCTGACAGCAACAGGATGGCATGAAATCACCAGCACAGGGAAGTAGCTGGTGGGCTGAGTAGCTGCGGGAGAGAGGGAAGGGTGGGCTGACAGCAGGGTGAGCCAGAGGGGAACACGGGACCCCAGGGAAGCAAACAGCTCCGATGTGCTGGCGTTGCCCTGGGTGTTTGCAAACATGCTGTCTCCTCTATAAGCTGCCTTTTAGCTTTGCAAACAAGCACCCCGTCGCAAAGACTCTCTCCTCACCAAAAATTCTAAAAAAAAAACAAAACCAAAAAAGTAAAAAGAAAATCAAACCGGGGAAGAATTGGGCAGCTCCTCATGTTTAAGGAGGACCTCCTTTCCACCAAGGTCTGAGGTGACCAAGCCACCATGACTCCCAGGGACAGCAGTGGCTCATAGGAGGTGCAGAGCATCTCACAAGAGTAAGGGGATTAGGCAGCAGCATAATGGCTTGTAGGGGGGTGTGATGTACACTATAAAAGTTGGCCACCCTTTGAGGCCCAGGCTTATTGCTTTCTTGGCTGATTGTGTTCTCCTTCATTTCCATTCTATCACTCATATCTGTGGCATATCGGTCATCCTCCAGCTGCTCAGCAGGCTGGACAAACCTCTCTTGTTTATTTTAATGTTAAATGTCTTTTTTCCTGTTGCCAACCCTTAAAATTAGACAATTGGGTGTTATTCCTAGGGGATGTGATCCATGACAAATTTGGGCTTGCACTGTCTCCCTTGGGATAACCACCTCAATCAATTTCCAAGCTACTTTCAGACATATCCATAAAGTTTCAGCAACACTTCCTGGAATAAGTGTGTGCTTGTTTTAAAAAACCACAAATTGCACTTCTTTGAGCAAGAGGTAGATTGCCTCAAGCACAGATGTAGTGATGCACAGAAACACATACATAAAAAAAGACAAAGAAAACACCTTCTCAGCTCCCTTTCCACTTGATGGTCTCTCCTGCATCTCTTCCTTCACATCTGCATGACCTGCAGGCTACCCTCATCTCTGCACAATACAAACCTGCTCTGGTTTTATTTCAAAATACTCCAAGAAATGTAATCCCCTGTTGTCCCCAAGCACTGGGAGCTATTTGAAGCAAAGAAATGGCCAGAAGGAGTCCTGGAAGATGTCCTCTCCTTCTCTGTCCAGCCCTGCGCATGTTCAATTCCAGGTGTTGGCCTTCAGAGCAAATTAATGACTGATGGAGAATTATTTGTATTTTGTGATCTCCAGTACTGTGCTGCCAGAGTCTTGTGATAGTGTTCAATGGGAAGCTTGCTGCAAGACACTCCTTGGGCACCATGGCATTGTCTTTCCAGCTCTTCCACAGTCCACCATGGGCCGCTAGTGACGTTCCCAGGGCTTTACAGCTGGGAAATAGCAGCAACCTCCTGAGAGAGCCTGATGTCACAAGATTTTTCAGCTTGATTTCCACAGCAGTGGTCTGGATGTGCTTCAAACTTCTGACTGCTTTTTCCGAGCAGAGCCGTTGCTTGGGATTTTTGTCTTTCTTTCTTTTTCTGGACGCTCCCTTCCCCAGTGCTCAGACCGTCTTGTGCAATCGGTGTCCCTTCGTAGACACGTCTGTGAAAAATGCGGAGATTTCCTGAGAGCAGTGCAGTGGAAATTCCTGAGATTTCTGGTGCAGACAGACACGTATTGAGTTGGGGCTGGGGAGGAGGAGGCAGCAGTTTAGGAGATGGCTTTTCTGCAGAAACAAAGCCTTTCTATTCATCCTCTCTGCTCTGCACCTGCAAAAGGCTCGGTCAACCCATGTTAAAACAGAACTGTGGGTAGACTCAAAAGAATTGCTGCTGCGCTGAGTTTTCCTGACTACTTTTATGCCTCAGGCAGGCTGGGAGGTTGGAAAGGGGGCTTGGACCTCTCCTTGCTGTGCATGGTGTGGTCAGCTTGAACCAGCCCTGGCCATGCACGGTGGTCCCTGCCATGCAGGAGATGCTGTCCCCAGCTTCCAAACGTTCCGGTGATTTCCATGTTTGGCTGAGAAATGCCAAAGGAGCAAAGGCATGATGAAAGCTGATTGGAGGTAGTGGTTTTTGGTGGTGCATGGCTGCCACCCCTTGTGCCAGCTCCTCCCATGCTGCTGCTGAAGCTGGGAAACTCGTCACACGCAGCCTCTTGCATGCCTGGAGGACCCCGATGGGATGCACAGCTGTGGGGCTTGCAGGACCCCAGAGCAGCAAAGGAGGCTTTGCAAACTGAGTCAGGATGAGCTGCCGACTCCGGAGCTGTACCTGCATAGGGAAACTCATCTTGGAAAACGTTTGAGCCCACACCTATGAGGAGGGGAGCCAGGGACATGGGCACCTGGAGATCAGCACGGCACTGGTTCATTAAATCCTTGAGCCCCCTTGGAAGAGGGCTGAGCTTACCACTTACAGACACAGGCTGTCAAAGAAAATTTGCAAGGGGGATGTTCTCCTCCCCATCTTTACGTGACCACCAGCATTAGACGGCCCCATGATGGAACGCAGCTGTAGGGACGATGGACAGGGCTGACCAGAGTGCAGTTGCTCTTTTGCAATGAGCTTGGCTCCAGACTACAAACAAAAATGCCTTTTTATTCCCAAAAATAAAATTAAAAAAAGAAAAAAGGAGGCAGCATTCCAGCATCTGCCTGTTGCAGCAGCAGCAGAAGAGCAGTGGAAACGAGGTGCCATTTATAGTGCTCCACTTCCTAATCAGGTGATGCTCAAGTGCCTGCGGCCAAAACTGAGGTCTCAAACTGGGGGCTTCGGATGGAGCATGTCAAATGGACCATGGACGCCTTAGAGGGATTAAAAAACCTATTGAATGGCACCTAACTGGGGAAAAAATACCCTCTGGGGTGTTAAATGGAGATGTGCCAGTGATGGTCACTGGTTCCCAAAGCCGCGGGGTGCTGCAAGCCCAACGTGGAAACGGTCCCCACCTGTTTCCCTATCCCACACCCCTTTCCAAGGCAGCTGGGGCTGGCCGGTGTTGGAGGCAAAAAAATGGGGCAGATACAGCTTTGGTCACATTAGGGAAAAAGTACTAAAAAATGGGAGGTAGCCCTCAAACCAGGCTCTTTAATCTGGGGTTAACCCCATCCCCGAGTCTGCGCAGGCACAACTCCTGGCTTCTTTGCTTTCCTCCCACTTACAGGATTAAGCTGGCTTCAATACCAAGCACTTCAGAGCTCGTTAAGCTCTTCCAAACAGCAGATATTTTTCTAGCACTATAACAAGGCTTTTGGACTTGGCTGCTAAACCCGGCTAATCCACCCTGTCCTGCTGGGAAGTGGGCAAAAAGGGCTCTTCAGGCTGCATTGTAAGGATGGTCTGACTTGGTCTGTTTCAAGAAATAGCCTCCCTTGGGAGGAAAATTATAATTCTCCTTGCTAGGAGAATTATATTTTTTTATATTTATATTTAGGTGTTTCCTAAGATTAGGGGCAATATGCAGATATCACCTAATGCAGTCACCACCAGCTCTGAGGTTCCCAAGCTGCACTTAGTCTGTGTTATACCACTGCATAACAAGTTGTTACTGTTCTCTGAGACCTTGTGGGCTTGTCCCCTGAAGTTTTTCAGGGTAACATTTGCATTTTTAGCTTCCCCTTTGGACGGTTTGCTGCTTTTAGTACCAGATTGACACCTACAACCTGCTCTGCCTCAGCAGGCTTTTAGATGTGAAGGAGTGCGTCTTCCAGGCTGCTCCTGGAGGTGCCCCTCTGCCCTTCTCCCATGACTCCTTCCATCCTGCAGGAGAAATAGCATTAAATAAAATAGCTAAGCTCAGTCACAAGCCAGTCTTGCAGGAACCACCTGCATCTATTGCTGGGGTGGCACCAATAGCGATGCAGAGTTTTTGCCCATGGTCTGCATCCCAAGGAAGAGGGATGGGGGACACAGAACAAGAAAGTGCAGAGAAAGTGAAGGACTCTTAAAACGTAACTGGGCTTGGTGGGGATTTTGAGTAATTAATTTGGAAATGGATTCAGAATCTGGCAACTTTTTGCTGTGTGTCAAACTGTCAGCCAGTCTGTCCAAAATCCACCCCTGCATAACTCTGAGCGCTGCCAGCCCAGGAGTCCAGGGAGCTGGACATTTCACCCAGCGAGCCGCACGGGGACCCCGGCACGCAGGGCAGGAGCAGGGGGTCAAGCTCACTGGCTTTTCCAAAATCATTTTTCATTCCTAGCAGCCTTATAAAAATGAACTGGGGCAAAATGCAATGCCATGAGAGCAGCAGAGCTGTGGGTTAATGGGAAATGTCAGGCTCAAAGTATTTAATCCTCCTGCTGCAAAGTGCCTCTTTTAAACCATTGATCATCTTTTACTTAGAAAACCGTTCTTGCCACAAAAATTGCCAGATTTCCGGGGGAAAAAGTGTGAGCAGTGAGTGAGTGTATTTAACTTTCCTTTCCAAATGGCACTTGTTTAAACTTTTAGTTGCTAGACAGTAAGTGGTAATGCTGTCATCCGAGATTTACGTGCGCTGCAGTTTAACCATCGGTGATTACAAGGATGCTCTAAGGGCTGGAGTAGGGAAGCAGCAGCGAGCCGGGCAGGGGAGCCTGAAACACGTACATTTTAGAAGAGCAGCCACAGAGGTCCTGTTATTTCCAAAGAAGGCTGTGTCATGCCTTCTGCGATATTCCAGTCAATCTAATGCAATGCTCATTTTTTTTTATTAACCTCCAACATAACCTCCGCATCTGCAGAATTATTCACTGCTGGAAACCTAGACAAGTATTTCAGAACTAACAAACTACTGCTTTTGTCCCTAGCAACCTTTTTTCAGGCCTTTTGGTTCCACTTCAGTTCATTGACTGCGATCACAATTTTGCAGATCCTGTTTATAAGCTCTATAATACCTATTAATTACCTACAGGCTAAAATATTTTCTACCTGTTTTTAAGAATGACAACTTATTTGGCCTTTGCCCTCTAGGATATTGTAAAATTGAGACACTCGTATCTCAGATGAGATTCCCAGTAGCACACTGGGGTGCTTTCACCCCAGGTTTGGAAGCTGGGTTTAGTGGGTTAGAAAGCTAGATGTTGTTCCCAGGGTATTTCCCTGGAGAGCTAGGAGAGTGCATGCTTCAGGCTCTCAGTTTGGAAATCCCCATTGCTTGCACTGGGCTGTGAAACCACACTGTGTGGTCCCCCCTCGGCACAGGCTTCCCTGAATCTTTTCATCACAGGTGGCCAAAAGTCACCCCTTCCCTGGGAACACAAGGCAGAGCCCATTTCTCTCCCACTTGTCTCACTTGCTCCCTGGGTGGGAAAAATCCCAAAAGATGGATGCCTCAACCTCCTGCCCTCATTCCCCCTGTACTTGCCCTTCCCCAGCCCCAGTTTCCCGGAGAACACAGCCATGCCTATGTGCAAATCTTCAATCATCTGCCCGAGTTATATCTTTATAATATCAGATTTTAATAGAGTAATACGGTGAGGTCATCACAGCCGGCTGCACTTTTATTTCGGCACGGTCGCTATAGCAGCGAAGGTCAAAACAAAACATATAGTTCACCAAAGCAAAGTTTCCTGGCTAATGGTGTTCATTTTTCTTTATGAGCTGACTTTGGAAGACAGAGGAGCGGCAGCTAATGGAAACTCAAATGTCTTTCTCTCTCCCCTGTCTGCTCCTCTGTCTCCGCAGCAATCGAGATAAAGGTTAGACATCTGTTTCGGATCTGCTCTGTTTAACCAAAGAAAAGACCCGCTCCTGCCATCTCGTAAATCATCCCACAGCTGGAGCGCAGTCCCAGCTATTTTCTGGGGCTGTTTACCCCACCACGTCCAATTTAGCCATGGGGTTTGCTTTCGGAAAGGCTGCGCTTCCAGTGAGCTGCCTGCTGCCATTTTGTGAGTGGGCCGGGGCTCTGGGTGGGTGGCAAGGGCCGAGAAATTATCATGGGTTTAAAATTATCTCTGGATTTGGAGCCGTCTGGGATGCCAGTCTCGGTGTCAGGCACGCCAGCAGCTGAGCAGCTCAGCTCGCGGGAAAGGTGCTTGCTTGCAGTGAGGTCCCTGCAAGATGCTGGTCACCAGGAGCAACCGCCCTGCCCCAAAAACCTTATGGGCCCACAGGGGCTGAAATGCATAGGCAGAAAGCAAATGAGCACCTACAAAATCTAGCATCTTCCAAATCCTCTTATCTCAGCTTATCATCTCCTTGTTACTCAGAGGTTTAATGATTTTAGGGTTGGGAGATGTATTATTTCCATCTCACAATCAGGAGGCTGAAGCAAGAAGGGACGAAGGGTAGGGTGATAGACACGCAGAAGACCCATGGCTGAGGAAATGCCCACACTTACGTCTCAATTATCTGAAGATCCTTTTCTCCAGGGTTAGCTGCGTCAAGTTTATCTACGTGTATGCTGAAGCACTTGGATTCCATCCTAATTTCCAGGAACACCCAGTGTGGAAGACATCCTTTTCCTTAAACTCTTGACCTTGCAATGTGAACACTTGCAGTGTAGGGCATTGCTTTGGTGTTGTGTTGCTGGAAAACCTACTTTAACTGAGAGAAGCTAGGCAGGTACATGTGTACATCTGTATACTTTTAGACTGGCTTCTTTTACTGATGTAATAAATTTAATACTGGCTAATAAAATGTGTCAGAGCCACTTTGCCTCTCCTTGTAGAGGTTTCCCAAGAAGGCTATGATTAAATGCAAAGCTACACAGCATTTTAGAGAACCTAACCAAGCATTAAATGCCAGTTCTATCCTAACTTTAAGGGTCTGGCTGCAACGCTTAACTCTGCTACATGTCCTACTCTTCATTTTTATGATACCATTGGTATCATAAAAGGTTATGTCTCTGCTCTGGTGTTGAACCCTGTGGTTTTCATCAGCAGACTCGTAGCTCACTTGCATCCAAGGGCAGCATGCATATCCAAAACCCTCTGGATTTCAATTAGAGCAAGTGAGATTTGAGAATGGCTATTGCATAAGCCATGTAATAATTTGTCCCAGGGACAGCCCACTATCACCCTTTAGGGCAATTATAGAGTTGCCCTAAATCTCTGGAGATTTCTGGGAACAGGTTAGACAAACCTTTGCAGGGCTGACATAGGTCAGGTTGACCCTGCCTTGGAGACCTGCATAAAGTCCAAGTGAGTCTTGGATTTAATGCTTTGTCTTCAAGTCCTAATTCTAATTCTGTCCCAGTTAGAAGAGCCACCAGCCCTTGTTTTACCTGTGATCCTCCTTATGGAATATTTCACAGTAAGGTTGCCCAGAGGAAACCACAAAGTCCTACATTCCCTCCTGCAGCCACACCTCCATTTAGGAGTGGGTCCTGGTTGCCTAAATGCAAGCCCCTACTGCAAGTGAAGATGCTCAGTGGTGGTCGACAATATCTGTGTGGGGTTGGAAGACATGGTAAAGGAGGTTAAGGAAATCCCACACAGACCGCGTAACTGGTGCCCAGGAGTTTCTGAAATGATACACCACACCTAGATGTAGGCAACCATATCCCACCCGTACAGTCTATATGGATGGTCAGACCCTCCTAGTGTTGCTTCGGGGTGCCTCACGGCATGAGTCCCACAGGTGAGTTATGCTGAAACATGTGGCCAAGCCTATCCAAAGGAAGATGTGAGCAGGCCAGAGTAGGAAGAGGATGCCAGGTTACCCTCTCCACTGACAATGTACTTTTTTACAAGACGTCTTGGCCATTAGTAGAAGTGAGGTAGCGGTTGTGGTCTGGCAATGAGAGACGTAGTTTATAGGGATTGATAGATCATTCATTAGGCTGATGTGCCTCAAGAAAACAGGCTTTCAGGCATGCAAGTCCTTTTTGGGCCACAGCCTGAGGGTTTGAAAACAACAGCCCAACCATGGGACATGTCCTCCAGCAGCTTGCTTAGGTTGCATGCCAAAAGATGGAGACACTTCCTAAACAGCATTAGACCACAGAACAGGCCTTCACCAGGATACTTTGCTTCCAGTGAAGCTCTTTTATGTCACAGTGTGCCCTCAGCTTATGGGGAAATGCTAGACATGAGTACAGCTTTTACATCTTTGCTGTCTCATTCTCAGGCAGGGGTGGAAGATTGAGTCATGGGCATTTTTGATGTAGGAGATATTGTGTCCTCTGGATCTTGATCCAGAGACTGTGTCCTCTGGGTTACAACACATATATCCATCAGGTTTGTCTTGAGTTCGTTAATGCAGTGTCTGTATTTCTTTAAGGATGCTGCTATGAAATGGTTTTACAAGGGGAAGAGAACTATTTATCCAGATCTAATTTGTCTGCAAAATACACATTAGGGGAGCAGCCCCTTCCCCTAACATGGGGGGACTTGGCAACTGGGACGATGCTAAGCGGAATCTGCAGCATGGGGGTGCTAATAAATGGTGGTGGGAGATGCCAAAGGCCACCCCAAGAGCAGCAGGGTGCAGATGTGAGGGCTAACCATCGGCAGCCAGGAGCGGAGCATGCTGCTTGGGGCTTTGCCGGGCTGGGCTGAGCTATTTTTACTCCTGGTCTGGTCCCGCATCCAAGCTGGCAGATGTGCTCCCAGCTGCAGATGACTTCCATGTGTAACCCCGTCCGGCCGCTGGCTGGGAGCCCGGGGCATAACGTGCTTCCTTAAAAGGCTTGGGAGAGGCAACTGCAATGCCCCAAGGCCTCAGGGATGGAGGGGATGGGGGGAGGCCCCTTCCCAAGCTGCCTGCTCCCCCCGGCACACTGTGAAAGCCCCGTCTGCACTTTTACATCCCAGAGCGCTGCATGGTC
Source organism: Charadrius vociferus (assembly GCF_000708025.1). NCBI lineage: Eukaryota > Metazoa > Chordata > Aves > Charadriiformes > Charadriidae > Charadrius > Charadrius vociferus. Next base: position 993,392 of record NW_009648960.1, read on the forward strand.
TGTTGAAAGCAGCTTTCCTGGGAAATGGAGGCGGCACTGACTTTGGGAAAACCTCTCCTGTGCTGCAAAAGGGGTGGGAGGCTAGAGGGAAGGATGATTAGCGTGTCACTTTGACCTAGCTGCAACTTTTATACCCCGTGAGAGCAAAAATGGGGTCTTCAGCATGTCTCTGTGCATGGTGAAGTGCAGGGCAGGCTGCTCTGTCACCCGGAGCAGCCACAGCTGAGTGCAGCCATTGCAAGAGCCAATTATAATAATAAATAATAAAAAGTTACCCATTCCCCTCTTTTTTACTGAAGCCCTTGTGATATGCTCGGAGAGGGTGCACAGGTTCCCAAGCGTGGCTGCCAGGACTCAGCTCATCCCCAGTTGAGCAGTGTCTCTGCCATCACCGAGCCCTGCAGAAGTGGCTTGCTACTGATGGGGAATTTTGGGAGGTAGGCTGCTCTGCATGCCAGGAATGACACAAAAGCTGGGACACCTAAAAATGTATATCCCCATGGGGCCGAAGCCCAGAGCAGCCCTACTTGCTCCCCTTGCCACAAGGAATCTGCACGTGGACAAGGCAAGGTGAGCCTCTTGGGCCCCTGTGGAACATGTGCAGCAATGAACGGGGAACCTGAGGTGTCTTGCCAACTTTGTTTAATCTTGTAAATGGTGTTATGGAAGGCAAATCCTGTTGGGAAAGCTGCTTTCAAAGGTATCACGTACAATACATGTAGGGTGTCTCATGTCATGGTCCTTGAAGACCCACCTGAAGTGCTTCAGAAAGTAGCACCCCAAAGTGTGGGGCAGGTGAGCACCAGGTCACCTTTGCCTTGCGAGACTCCCGCCCTGACCCATGGAGGAAGACACTGGATAATCCTTAAATTGTAACCTTGGTCTCCTTTCCAAGATTTAACCAATGCAACCATGGTCTCCAGAAGTGAGGAAATGCCCTCCCCTGTGGACCTGCTCTGGTTTTGGCATTCAGCTACCCCATCCATTCTGTTCTTCTTCCTGAGCTCCTCCACTGGGCCATGGGAAGAGTTATCAACCGCTGCCTGAACACCACAACTGAGGCTTGGGGAAATTTAGGACCTCAGCCCCATGGCCCAGAGCTGCTCCATGCCCTGGGAAGAGCAGGTAGTGTTCATTCGTGCTTTTAGGTGGACTTTTTGGAGAGGCAGGGAAAAGTGCATTGTTTCTGTGAATTTTAGCTTCCTGGCATGAGCTCAGATAAAGACAGGAATACCCTGGGGTAAAAATCATCGTGGCTATGGGCAGCAAAGGAGACACCTGAAAATGCCCATGGGGTCATTAAGTCATGCAGGTCGGCAGGGACCTCTACATGCCTCTGGTCCAACACCCTGCTCAAAGCAGGGTCAGCTGAGGCTGGGTTGCTCAGGGCCATGTCCTGCTGATGGGGATTTCACCATCTCCTGAGACATCCCCATTTCCACCTTTTTCTAAGCTGGAAAACTCCAGGTCGCCAGCAGCATCTCAGTGATGCCACCCTGAATATCCATACTACATCCATCCTCCCTTTAAGGGCCACTGGGATTTCCCTCCAAATAAATGGTTTCCAGACCCTGGAAAATCACTCCACTGATGTCCACCATAGCTTTCACAAAGGCAAAACCATGAGTTTCTCAAAATCTCCATTAGACTTTATTTAAAAGTTCTTTGTATAGACTTCCTGACACAGAATCCACAATAAAAATAAAATCCCCCTCCCCCCGGCTATCCCCTCCCCCCCAAATTGCTTTGCTTTGTATTTTATAAAACATACAACATCAGAAGAATGCCAGAGGCATCCTACACCACAATTTAAAAATTTGTTAACTGAGGCCTTGGTCCCAGCAGTGCATTTGCATTCGGAAACCTTGCTTCCTTTTCCTTGCTAGTTTGGTTGGCCACATATGTTACAAATGCATACAAGAGATCTAGTTTGAAATCTAATACAGCAAAAGAAGAAAAAATAAAAATAAAAAAAGGAAGAATGAAAAATTGAACCACTTGTTTATCAGCATTAGCTACTCTCTTAGACGAAGGCTTCCCCTGTAAAGTTATGCTCAGTTACGAAAATGATAAAAGCAAGCATGTAACAGTTGCAGTGAAATTATTGGGATTTTTTTTTGTCTCATTTTTACAGTGCCTTAGACAGGCAGACTGCCGGAATTGGAAAGAAAGGGTAATTTAGAGATGTGTTGAGAGACAATAACAATCTGCAATTAGGTAAATATTTGGTAATGTTGAAGCTATACAATATAACCCGGACACGTAGCACTCAGTCCACAAACAGTTTAGCACCATATTGATAGGTCATGCAGCAAAACACTTTCTTCAAGGTTTGCTTGGAAGTTAAAAGCATGAAATAGTGCAGTGCAAGGTAGTCTATACCCTTAGCTTCTATAGGGGTAAGGTGGCAATGGCTGATGCTCCTGGCTGTCTCAGAGGTATGTGTTGACAGGTCGCTGGCTCTATGTTCCTATTGTCGTCACCACACCGGGGTTGATGTTACCTGAAAAAGGTTTGATGGAGAAAATGAATATAAATGAGGTTGATCCATGCATGAGGAGCTGTGCAGAATATTGAGGGAGGATAAATGGAGTTCATTGATAGGACTTGCTGTGGAGTCCAGAGCACCGCAAGCAAGCTCACTACTGCCATGCACCAGACTGGAAATGCCAGGGACCTGGCTGGCCCCGTCTCCAGCCACGCGTATGCTGCTTACCAGGGGTGCAAACTTTTTCACATTCTTTCTGTGTGTTAAATCTGTTCTCGTTGCCTCCGCAGCCGCCGTACCAGAACCGGGCACAGCTCTTGGTCTCAGGGTCGTAGTACCATTTCAGCACAAAGTTCCTGCAGGTGCCCTCATCTTTTTGCAGCCGGCAGATATCCATGACTGAGGATAAAAGCAGGAGCAAGAAGAGTCAGCAGTAGCACTCCTGGGTGAAACACAGCCTCTCTGAATATATTTGCAGGGCAGAGAAATGCCTGTGAGCATGACTGGCATGCAAGCTCAGAAAGGGCAACCACAGCATAGACTTTGCATGGCTCCTGTGACTAAATCCCATCTCCTAGTTTGCAAAGAAAAGGTCTTTGGAGGTCGCCAGCCGTGATCCACAAGCCCTCGACCAGGTTGCAGTCATGCATCCACGGAGCAATGCTGAGATGAAGGAAGAGTGCTGCACAGCAGCAGTTGTCTGCAAATCCCCTGGATTTGCAGGAAATGGGTTGGCAGGCCTCAGAACTGGGAGAGGACTGGCTGGACTGGAAGTGAAAAAGTATTTGCACCATCATTTTCCCATTAAAAATACTGTCTTCCCTCAAAAAGAGATATCTTCTATGTGAAGATGCTCCTTGACCTACCATACACTGCCCCATGGCATTCTGCATCCCTTGCTGGGAAAGCAGGGAAGAAAATAAAGTATTTGGGTGTGTTAAAATGAAATTGCCAAATACATTTTAAAAAATAAAGTAAAAAAATCTGATATTAGCCACTAATTTAACATCAAGTCACAAACAAGGGATCACCTGCACAGAGGGAATGTGTGTTCAGCATGGCGTAATCATCAGTCATCATGGCTTTTCCTGGAAAAGCCTTGTCACCATATCCCTGATTCAGTCAGATCCCAAAAATTTCTTATATCACAGTCATTGCTTCCACTTACCAGCAGTACAGCTTCAAGGTGCTGGTTTCCAGCCTTGGGCAAGCATAAAAATCGTAAGTCATCAATCAAACAAGTATAATTAAAACAGCCAGCACTGAAAAATGAATGGGGGTGGGGGGAAGTCAGGTGGGCAAAATGTGGGCTTCCTCTTACTAGAGGAGTATTTGCAACCAGGACCTTTTTTTTCAACTAAAAAAGTTGGGTTTATGACAAATGCAAAGATAAATCAATATAAAGAGAACACCAGCAATGACTGCTGCGGAAATGCAGGTCTGGAAGTTATCTTCTGATAATCTCGTATTTGGATCGTGCCTTTTGTAAAACAGGTGCTAGAAATCAAGCTACTTACAGGACTTGTCTGAAGTTGTGGTTAACAGCCTCAAGCCTTTAGTACCCCCCCTTCCAAATCACACAGGGCCCTCAGAAACAGCTCTTTGCTAACAGCGAAGACGCCTGAAATAGCTGTAATCCTCAGGCTGCTCACATGAAGGCAGGATTTTGTGAGATCAAAAGATCAATGCTGGTAAAAAATAATTTTGTATTCACTTTTCTATGATTCTGCCTGTCCCAAGCAATAAGAAAAAGCAATCATCACTAATTGCAAGGGGCTGAGAGATCTTCCCAGGTCTCTGTCCTACCAGAAACAGAGCCCCAACATACCCACGAATGAATATAGGAAGGAGTATATACATATAGGGTAAATATATAAAAAGGTGCATTTTCCAGCAAGCTTCTTTGGGGTCTGGTGAGAGCAAAGACATACTAAACCCTTCTAAAGTTTTCAGGGGAAGAAGGGCACAAAAGATTATCCCAGAAATCCTGACTAGAAAGTAGGTCTGGCAACCGACCCCAGGCAATAAGAAAGCCCTGGCAGCGGTTTTACTTTAAAGGAAATTGCGGCTGGTGCTGGCGGCTGCCCAGAGCCCAGGAATGCTCCAGCAAGGCCGGGGTGCTCCTGGGGGAAAATGGAAGTGCCCAGACCAATATCAGGCATGCTTCTGGGCAGATCCTGCCAAACATCTAAACCCTTTCTGCCAGCTCACTTTGATTGCATTTTTCCCTCCGTGCCGTGAGCAATTGAACAGATCGCTGCCAGAACAATGCTGTGGTCAAAGGGTCAAACTCAAGTGGTCGGTGCTGCGGTCGTGACGGAGATTGGGTGGTTTGTTTGAGCAGTGGGTTTTCTGTTTAGATAGGAGGAGCTGGGAATATGTCCTTGCCAAGAGAGGAGACATGTCCGAAGGGACGATCCTGCCCATTATCCTGTTCTAGATGCAAATTTTTGAAGCAGGATTTCTTTTTTAATCTCCATTTTTCCTTGGAATTTGAAATCAATATTGACCTTCCAATTCAGCTTAGCTCTTGGGCTCCTACAGCCAAAAGCTTCCCTATGTCTTTGGCAGGCGCTTCGCCTTTTGTTATTCAGATTTTTTTTTTTTTTCAAAGTCCATCTCCCTTCTTCCCTGCCTTCCAAAGCACTGAAAGCCAGCAGATATGAACACAAGAATGACTACCCCAATCCCTGCACACCCTTTTGGGAATCCAGCCGGTAATCAAAGCATTCAGCTGATGGGAGGTATAACACCATTTTCCACTGCAACACGGGGTGCAGGCAGCCCAGCTTTCAGCCCCCTTCATCCCCTTTGAGAGTGGAAGCAGCCTTCAGGATCAGTGGATGCTCAAGGAAATTCAGCCAACACTTTAGAGGCAGATCTGGCTTCAGGAAAGCTGCTGAAACTTCACTTGAATTGTGATCTTCAGTTTGCCTGCCCTAATATTCACACCACAGGGGCTTGTGCCACTCTCCAGTTTCAGAGCACCGTCAGACACCATCTAGTAACTCCTCTGGATGAACCACTGGATAGCATTTTAACAAAAACCTTGTACCCTACCAAAAACCAAAAGCCCAAAACACAATAAATGAAACAAAAGCTTATCCAAAAATTTCAAAGAATTGATGGAGAGCAAGAACTAGGGAGCTAAAATGTGTTTTAAGCTGCAGCTGGCTCTGGCATGTTCAAAAGATGGGGACAGCCACTGTAAGCCAGAGTTTTAATTCATCCCGTGGAGAAAATGTACCTGGGCTCTTCAGTTGCACTTACAGTTAATTTTGTCATGGTAAATAAATAAACAAATATTTAAAAATTTGGTAATTAAAGGTTAGCACAGCATTTAAAAGGCCTCAAATGGGAGGGTGCTCCAGACCCATGTTTTTGCACCCAAAAAGCCCTGAGGTTTGGGAGACCAGTTCATTTCTCAGTGTTGCACCTCGCTCCAGTGCCTGGTGTGGGCTGGACTTGAGAGCCCAGCCCAACACTCATCATTTTGAAAGCTGAGCTGTGCATGAATTACTGTGTCTCTTTTTCCATGGTGGATTCAAGCTCTGGTTTTGCAGAAAATGAAAAGAGAATAAAGTGGTGAATAGAGCAGGAGACCCTGGCAGGGCAGGCACAGGCGCGAGCATCCCTCCAGGGCCCCTCAGTTGCTTTTCTTGACTATCTGCCCAGGGCAGAATGGCGCCAAGTTAATGAAATATCACTTCAGCCTGAACAACAGTTGCTGGAAACATCATCAAGGCATGTGATGATGATCAGAAGGGGCTGGTCTATGGGATGAGGCTAGCAGAAGCACGTGCCCTCTGGAGAAAAAACACATCAGGAAGGCTTCCCTGCTCTGTGAGGATGAAATCCTGGTCTAGATTGAAGCCACAGGTTTCTGCACAAGCTGCCCGCTTCTTCCTCTGCCTGAAAAGTCTTCAAGCTGCAGCCAACAGATCTTTGTCCATGGTGCTCGTTTACAGCCCAGAAGCACCTTGTAATCTCCTTTTGCAAGTAGCTGCCACCCCAGGCATCTCCATGGCTTGTGGTGGCCTCCTCCGTGCTTGCCTATGTGTTTCTGCAGGGGCACCCACAGCTGGACTCAGGCTGCTCCTCTGCCACTGACAAAAATTCCTGAGTCTGATTTAAGGAGCCAAAAATACACCTAAGAAAATAAAATGGGTGGGAGGGGCCTTTTCAAACCCTGTCATGCCCCTATGAGGATTAATCCCCTGCCATTAGGTGCCAGAACTAGCTTCACTCCTAGGTTTCCCTCCCATCTCTGCAAAGGCCCCTGAAACGCCACTAGAAGGGGCAGGCTGCTATGATAGCAAGGCTTTGCTGGGGCCAGGTTCCCATCCCAACCCCTTGAGGAACCAACACAGGTGATTGCAAGTCTCTACTTCCTTCCCAGGTCTTGAAGAGGTTTGCAAACACAACCCTTTAATCTCAGAAGCTCCTTGAAGGGAGAAGGTCATTGTTTTTTTCCTGTGGGCTCCTCCCTCACCTTTGATTTTTATCTTTTGGTGCAAAAGGAAAACATCTGCACGCAAGCCCCAAGCCCCGTGGAGTAATTTTCCATCAAGTGTTTTGGTTCCAGGCAGTAAAATGTTTGCAATTCTTTGCAGCTCAGCAAAGGCACACCGCTGAGTGGTGGCATTGGTTAGTCATGCAACGATAATAGAGACTGCTTTGGGACCGTGCCATGCGTCAGTCCAGCAATCCCACTTTTCTCATGAAATCCAGTGCAGGATTTTACCATATAGCTGTGGTTTGTACTCAGGTCATGCAAACACGTGTCCTGGTGTGACAACTTGCATGCAAGGTGACTTGCTCATGCAAAGCAGATGGTAGGGCATGGTCATGTCAAGGAGCAAATGAAAACCAAGTCTATACTACTGGTGATCTTGTATTGGAAAAGCTTGGATGCATGCTATGAAGTGGTCAAGGTGAAATAATGGATTTGCTTTGGTTTGTGATTATTTTTTTTTTGAGTGTTACCTGACGATAATCTTTTCTCAAGGGGTGGCTGCTGCATGGCTTTCTCAGCTGCTGCTGGAGGAAAAAGTGCGTGTGTTTGGATTTTAAACACTGTTTTCTCTCCGATCCAACCATTATTTGACAATATGATAAAATACAAAAGGATTACTCCCCACGTGGTACTTACATGGTTTTAAGCATTTGCTAATGCACTCAGCTTCGGCCTCAAATCTATTGGCATTACCACCACAGCCACCATACCAACCCTGGCTGCAGATCTTGTTTTTGTAGTCAAAGAACCACACAATCTGATAGTCCTTGCACTGCATGCCCATGTCAAAGTCCAGCAAGCAAGGGTCTGGCCAATCTGCATGTCAAAAGGTGCAAAGGTTAAGTGACTCTGAAAGGGTTAAAAGCTGAAAAAGCAAAGAGATTGAAAAGAAAAAAAAAAAAAAGAAAAAAAAGCCGGGTACAGGACTGGTGGCATTTCCTTGTCTCATGATTTCTCTTGCTGAATGCAAACCTCCAGCTTGCCTCTCCTTACTCTTGATTTCGTCGCACATCCAAGCTCCAAGTCCCTGGACCAAGGTGGTGGGAGCCCCTTACTCCCCACTGGCGCACGAAAGATCAGGCCCTCACACAACTCCCCCATCTATTTTCAAAGTTATTTGTCTTGGCAGTAACTTTTAAACCTTACGTGTGTTTATTTTATCTCTAAAGGCAAGCTGCACCTGGTAGACTTTAAGGCTTGATGCGGATTTAAACATATGTTCCTTTCCTGCCCAGAAACGATAATTTAGATCCAAATCCCAGAGTTTTTATTAGAAAAGATAGGCCATCCGTGCTAGCAGCTGCTTATCCTATATAAGGAGGCCAGAATCTGGGGCTTCCTCTGAGGTCTGTTGGAAGATTTACACATGGGTCTCTCCTGTTGCACAGAGAAGACTCGGCTAAACAACGCATCACAAATCCCCTGCCATGTTTAACATCTTTAGCCTGTTGAAAAACTTCAGATTGGCATCCTCGGGGAATGTTTCCCCAAATTGCTGGCTGCCATAAATCCTCAGGTAGAGATGTTTGAGTGGGTCAATAAGAGAAGCTAAGGCTGAGGTCTGCGTTGAAGCGCAGAGTGAGCACACAGCACATCCATTTTCCCTCGATCAGATGGACATACACAAGACTGCACACCTTGTTTCCAAAAGTCTGGAACACGAGGGGTTTAACAAAGCCACAGGGGTGTGTGTCACCTGGTGGGGACAAGAATGGGGATGCCTGTGCCAGGGAGGACCAAACGAGTGGGAACACATGGGAAGGGTGGGATGATGGGACATGCAGCAAGGCAGAAATGAGATGGTCCCTGCCCAGCACCAGCCCTCAGCCCCTCTGCTGCAGCAAGCTCTGGTGGTACCACCAGCCAGGCATGAGGTCCATGCTCACCCCTTTCAACGTGAGCAGCCAGACCCCAACAGCAGCTTTGCAGCTCTTGCTGCTGGCACAGTGCCTTCAGCCAACATCTCCCCATGCTCTCGAGTCTCCTCAGGAAGAAAGTGAGCCATAGTGCAAGCAAAAAGCTTAAAAAAAAACCCCAAAGAGTGAAAATTCAGGGATGAGGATTGGTTGCCAGATCCACAGCTGGTGCCTGCAACAGGGGTGTGCTGCTTTATGGAGGCTGCGAGTCCTCCCAGACCCGTGGAGGAAGGGTTGCAGCCTGGTACTTACAGTACAACTGAGTGTAATAGCGCTGATATAATTAGCTTGAATGTCAACAAAAGTAGTGAGATGACATATTAACATCTACAGTAATTAGGGGTTATTAACACAGGTTAATGGGATTAACAACAGAGTAGGATCTGACAGCTTTCTCATTTAGCAGTTTACTACATGGTTTACTACTACTTACTGGTGGCAGAGAAACTGGGTATGGGCAGATGGGTTAAACTGGAGGGAGGCTACCAATTAGCCAAATTTATGCAAATATTTGACACTAAATCCCTTGCAATCCCTGGCTGTTGGTCAAGTCCTTGTTGAGAGCTGAGTGTTAAATGAAGGGCCCAAAACCTATTCTTTGCCGCAAATGAGCAAGACTGCGAACAAGCATCAGGTGATGTTCTGCATTGACACCTGCACCTACAAGTCCCAGGGAGGTCATGGGGCACAGACTGTCCCTGGATAGCAACCATTGCTTGGGCCCTGGCTCATTTCCCATCCTTGTGCTGGAAACAGGACCTGGTTTGGGTCCCCAGTGAAGATCACAGCAACTTCAGGGGGCTCGGGATCCTGCATGGGGCAGAGACTCCAATACAGGACTCAGGTATACATGGATGAGGCTGTCATCTAGCTCATAATCTGCTGGCTCTGCAAAGCAAAGGACTCGCAGATCCTTTGGTCCTAGCAGGGCTTTGAGAAGGGCCAGGTTTGGGTTCAGGCAAGGGAAAGAATGGTGCTAACAGCCAAGCTCTCCGTGAGGGTCCTGGCAAAGTCCCCCAGCCCAGCACTCCCACCATCGCCCATACTCACCGCTCTCAGGCCCTTCCAGGGGCTCAGTGTTGAGCATCATGTTGGCCAGGGACACCTTGGGCTGTGCCGGGGTCTCTGGGGGAAAGAAGCAGTGGGGTCAGCCAAGGGGAACGGGATCTGCAGTGGCGCCCTCGGCACAGCCATAAACAAACTCACTGGCCCCAGCTCCAGTGCGGGGGACACACACAAGTCGCAGGAGTCAGGTCTGGATCTGTTTACCCTAGCACATACATTTCAGAAATGTTTATTGGAGGCAGCTGATGGGATGAGTAATCCATGACCGCCCAGCCGCACCGGGACGGGTTTGCCTTGCTCTCCTCAGCCAGCGGCTCTGCTGCACAGTCAGGCTCATCCTCGGTGGTGACTGTGAAGGAGCATCTCCAGGGCCCCCCACAAATGCTTTGGATGGCCCCTGCTCACCCCACAGCATATGACTGGGCAGGGGCTCTGGAGGAGTAAACATGGCCTCTCTGCAGCTAGTTTAGCTTTGCACCTCTGGCCTTAGGAGAGAGCAGAAAAAAAAAAAAGGCATCCTCCAGAGGAGCGAATAGTCCATGATGGATCTTCTCTTGCTCCCCTGCAGCCCTCAAGGGCTCTCTATGCATTGCACACCTCTCCTTGACCACACTCACAGCCTCACAGCCCTCTGAGAACAGTGTTGTTGAGGACTGTCACTGGGGTTGACAATCCTTTGTGACGGAAAGGAGAACATGGTTCATATTGCATCATGCCCTGCATGACTGCACCATATAGCATCATGCTCCTTTCCCAGGGCAACCTGTGGCTTACTTTCCATGGGGCTGGAGGGCAGAAGGGGGCTGCAGCCACAAGAAGAGTTGGATTTGCTTTTCTCTGGCGGAGGGTAAGAGGGACAATCTTACTCAGTGTCCACATCACAGCTTGTGGGCATAGGTGGCATCACTGCTGCCTGCCCAATTTGTTCCCATTTAAGATTTACTCTATGGGAAATGTAGCTTCCCTGGGTATTGAGAGCTCCAAGTCAGCAACATGCAAATGTTAATTCTACACACTGATGTCTTTTCTCAACATTTTTGTGGGCACATTTATTGCTTGGGAAGGTAAGAGATGTCAGACCTGAGCCAAACCCATCAGAGCCAATGGAAAGGCTCTCCATGGGCACTGAAATCAGCTCTAAAGTGCCAGAACAAGCCAGATGCAGCCCTGGCAGGACCAGCATAAACTTCTCCTCACCACCTCTATGCCAAACTTTATTAAACAAAGAAATGACTGTGTCTTAGCAACTTTTGGCCACACCAAAGGTTTTGGTGAGGTTTACGTGTGATCTGTACAGATGGGGCTTGGATCCCCAAAGGACTAAACCCTCTATTTAATCTCTTCTTTATGTTTTTTTGGAGGGATAATATAGCATGAGCAGCAGGCAGGTGGATATGGAAATGGCAATCAGAGAAACAGCTTTTCTTGCTTATTTTGCAATCAGGCTGGACTGAATTTATTCGGTGTTAACCCAGTTTGACTCTTACTATTAATTACAGCAATGCTGGCTGGACCCCACCAAAATCCATTGTGCAAAAGCCTCCTGCATGCACAATAAGACAGAGTCCCCCTCTGGGCCTGACTTTAATTCTCCCACAATCTGTGTTGGTTTAACACCACTGAAGTTTCAACTTGCATTTGCCAAAGAAACACATTCACAGCGTTTCATAACTGGCTCCTACTGCTGGTCCGGAGGATGCCAGAGACATGCAGTGACACAACTGAGCATTGCCAGGGCTGAGATCGTTGGTACCAACTGATTCCCTGACCCTTAAATGTTTGGGTTTTTTCATTTTTTTTGTGTCCACTTTATGAAAAAATAAATGTTTCTGTGTTTTCCTCAAGAGGTACTTACTTGTGCTGAATGTCCCTGTGTAGGTTACTTTGGGTTGGGATTTCTGGTAGCCGGTAATGACGACAAGGTATTTCTGTCCGCTTCTGAGTCCTCGGATGACGTGCTCAGTGCCGGTCAGGTTTTGCTTCTGCACGAGAGAGTGGTCATGTGCTAGGGTGACGGTGATATCAAAAATGTAGGCGTTGTGTGTCTCGGGGCTGGCCCAGCGCAGCCTGGCACTGTTCTCGGTGACATCTGTGATTTGGATATCGTGGGTCTTTGCTGCAATGCAAAATCAGAAGAAACACTAAGCAAGGACTTAAAGAGGAAAGGTGTCAAGACAAAAATGTTTCTGTGGTGCAGGGTCTCCTTCCTAGTCCACAGCAAATAAATTTTTCTGCAGCCAGCTGTGGCATGGGCAAACCAGATTGTGACTTTGCTATCTCAGATACCCAACTCAGCACACTGTAGGGAGGGTTTTTTTTTCCATAACCTAGATGATTTACCAAGTGGTTTATTTATTTTTTAATAATCTGCTGCAATCTAGCAAATCAAAGCAATTTTTTGTGAGATTTACATAGCTTGAAATGTGATTCCCAGCACAACTTTCCCAACAACTGTAAATGTGTCCAGTCAGATCCTTCTCTAGGGCGCAATGGATTCACTGAACTGATGAAGATCTTCAAGCAGAGCCTGCTTAAGACCAAACATAGACATGTCAAAGAAGCTATTAGGGAAATGTTTTCCTGCTATGGCAGAGTATTGGATGAGATCTTTATAAGCATTGCTTGGAAGCAACAGTGGAGCAAGAAACATGCAGAAATATTTGTTCTCCGCAAGCTGATGAAAGCATTAAGCTTGCAAAAGCTGATTGCTTTTATTTATTGATTATTTACATGGGGACATGCATTCATTGACTGGTTAAGCCTCCCTGTGCTTTGACATGTGTTCTTTGTTACTTGTTCAGCTAGTGCAGAGCTGCCTGCACTCCCTTGCAAAAACACAGGGGAAAACTCCTTTACATGAACCGTGCTGACATGAAAGAGCTTTAGCATTCCCAAATAGGTCTTCACACTGATCCAGTGAACTAACTGAACTATTTATATTAGCTGACAGAAAATGCAAACTATGTCATTGTATGAATCACCATAAATAGCAAAACTTAGCTGAGGGGTAATGCTACAAGGAAAACATAGAAAGCAAATGGGCCACACTAGAAAGAGAAGTGCTCTGTCACTGTACTACTGAGCTAGGCAGGAGATGATGAATTGTCCCATGTTTAGATGTCCTGCTTGTGTTTTGCCTGGAGGCAGTCTGTTCCTCACCCAGTTTTGCACAAAATTCTCAACACAGCCTTAAGCCTCAGTGCAGATTTCCAGTTTTGCACCTTAATTTCCAGTTTTGCACCTGCAAGCATGAAATTTGGCCTTTTAGTGACATTTCCCATAGGGAGGAAAAAAAGCTACAGCCCACTGTGGTATAGAGACGTGAGAGACATTGCTCACGTAGGGAGAGCCTTTCACATACCGCCTTGTCTTCTCCTGCCACCTGCCACGGCAGCTGTGGTGCTCGTGGTGGTGCGGCCAGTGGCTTTGGTGTGGGCGGCAGTGCTTGCTGCACTCTGCACGGTGGTGTTCACCTGGACCACGGTGCTGGCTGTGGTCTGGTCGGTGGCTCTGGTTTGGGCCGTGGTGCTGGCAGTTGTGGTCCTGGCACGGGCGTTGGTGCTCCCAACAGGCTTAGTGCTTGCACTGACTGTGGTGCTGACACTGAGGGTCCGGCTTATGGTCGCGTTGGGTGCCACGTACCTGTCAAAGCAAAAGCATCTGGTATGGCTTCCCGCTGCCCCCCATATAAGCAGAATTTTGGAATTGGAGAGGAGTTGATGTAGAAACCATTGGCAAGAACACCCCCCCCCTTTAGATCAATAGCCTTTGTCAGCTTTAGATATGCCCACAGCCAAGCAGTAAAAAGTGCTGCAGAGCACTGCCTGTCACTTGGCGCACAAGTCTGTCTGTACACCAACTTTACACACATAAGGGTGAATTCAGTAGACAGATCTGTAGCATGCCTGATTCCAAGGGGCTCGACCTTCTAATGCCAGGACAGCTCTGTGCTGTCATGAATGAGTCTTGGTCATACAAGCTTTCACTTCTGTTCAGAAAAATATTAGGATATATTCTGTGATGCATCCTGATTAGTAGATAGTCCAGGGCAGTTTGTTGAGTGGAAAACCCCAAATTAATAGTAATTTCTAGAATTCCTGACCCGCATGACAGTAGCATATACCTCCTTCATATAATTTATACATAGATAAATGCGAAATTTACTGGAAATCTAAAATTATATGGGAATTTGTCTACCCTTCTATATTAGATAGTTCTGTTGCTCTTTTGCCACAACACTAAAGGAACTGGTAACATGCTGATAATCCTGATTCTTATAATTGAAATTGCATTTTCTTACTTTTTTTTCCAAACAGGGACTTGGAAATGAATGCTTCTCCCCCAGACAGGCTGTTAGTAAAGTTCATTTTCTTGCAGACAAACCACTACTTACACTGCTTTGTGCCCGGGGTGCCCGGGAGTCTGGCTTTTGGCTTGCTGATCACTCTGGAACCACTCGCACTGTTTCCTTATTTCTGGAGACAGGTAGAAAGCAAAGTCGCCTAGAGACAGAGAGAGTCTGGCATTAAACATTGGTGTTGAGGATGGTGGCTACCTACCAACAATACATAACATATATTTCTCCTTGATTTAGAAAACCCTGTTCTTGCTTGCTCTGACAAAAGCTATGGATTATCTCTTGACATTTTCTGTGGTTATTGCAGCATCCCGGGCTGGGAGATTTGTTATTACAATTTACAAACATGAGAGCAGTAAATACAAGATACCAGAGGGCTATATGTCTTAGTCTGTCACATGTAAACAGCTTGCTTATAACAAGGCACTTCCAAGCACACAGTTAATATTTTTTCAAGAGTTAGAAGTTTCCAGGACCCCTGTAAGTGGTAAATGGAAAAAGCAAACTGAGAAAACCTAAACATTTATTTCCAGGGAAAGATGTGCTCATGTTTGCTTCCTATTTAGTGTAAGACATTCCTGAATCAGTGATTTTTTTAGCTCAGTAGACTGATTTTTCAGGACTCTTTTGATAAAACTAGCTTTTGTAGAAAAGGCTTATTTCTTGTCCTTGCTGACCAGGTCTGTTTAGGATCTCTGGCAGCTGGCTTTAGCTGGAGATCCAGCCTGGGGTCTCTAGCTAAGCCGAGATGCAAATTTTCAAGACACAATCAGCACATCCCAAACACAGCAGTATTATTTATCCCTGAGCAAATAATCCTGTTCATCTCGTCCTTAAATCTGCATACAGCAACTCCAAATCTCAGCCTGAGCCATCCAAATACCTGCTAAACATGATTATGCTGAAGTTGGGAAGAAACATTTGCTGGGTGTTTGGGGAGCTCGGGGGAGTGCTAGCAGGCTGCTGGGCTGCAGAGGGCCAAGAGCCCCAGCAGGACTAGACGCTATGAGACTAGATGACATGTTGCAGATGTGACCAGCAAGCCAGGCAGGATTATGTCTGATCCCACAGGCGAGCCCATGGGGATCAAGTCAAACCAGACAAAAGTATAGACTCTACTTGGCAGACCAACAGACTGCACGGGATGGCTGGGGAGGCCAAAGTGAAGAAAAAACAGACATATTCAACTAGGCAGACCTATGAGCAGCAACAAAACAGACCGAACAGTACAGAACATATAAAAAGACTAACAGTTCAGTGGGCCCCACTGCCCAAAGAGGTGGTCAGCCTAGAGCCTCCCCAGCCAACGGGCAGGAAGACCAAACCTGGCATATTAATCCCTCTGAGGTCACACGATGCCCCTTCCATAAGGCTTTAGATGCAGGGTGTTTTACTTACTTCTGATAAAAGATGGCAGCAGTCTCCCAAAGCGTAGTAAGGGCTCTTCATGAAGCTCTCCTGGTTTATCAATCAACTTGAAGAACACATCGTTTGGCTCACTAGCTAGGTTATAGATATTCTTGGCATTCACCTTCCTGCCAATGCCCAAAACAACAAAGAAGTACCCTTTGCATTTTGCATTGATAACAACCTTTTGCAGGTACTCAAGTTCTTGTTTATTCACTTTACCGGTCATCATCAGAACTATGACTTTTAGGTCCCGAGGGTTAGGTGCATTTTCAAAAATATGAGTTATTGTGTGTTCAATTGCACTTCCTATAGCCCTTGTGCCATGGAGCTGGATCATTTGGTTGTGAAGGTAATTAATGATCTTCTCTTTGGATCCATAATCAGTTAGTGAAAACTCAGTCTTTACTGGCGGGAAGCTTGAGTTGGTTTCATATTCGTAAGGAGCTTGCTGGAGAACTGCCACTCTTGCATGGTGCTGAGATACTTTTGGCTCAGAGCTGATTTCCAGGTTGCTTACGAGGTGGGAAATGTACTTCTTCATCTCATTGAACTGCAGAGGGGTGGTGGACTCTGAGCTATCCATGATGAAGGCGATGTCAGTGTCTACATCTGTTGGGGCTGCCCTTTTGTCTCTGAATACAGGTCTCTGACTACCAAAACCACAGATGGGATCAGGGTCACAGACATCTAGGGAAGAAATACAGTAGGTTTCACCTGGAGGAACTGAAAATGACCCTCCATTGTCATTATAAATTCTCTCATGTCATATGAAATACTACTATCAAGCCATGAACATTCACTGGTCCATTACTTAATACCAAAGTAATTCCATCCCAGAACACATTTAGTTTTGCATTAGTATTTTTATGCACTCCTTTATCCAAAGGGATCCCTCAAGCACTGTGTCATAAATGGCAGAAGGCCATATTTTAGAGCTCTTAGCTATTGGTATTTGGGCTGTGAAAATGGGAATTGGCCAAAAAAGAAGCTTCTCGTTGCAAAGTGGAGAACGCCCATGCTAAACAGCAAGCCTCATTCATGCCAATGTTTTGTGCTCAACCTAAGAATACAAATCCCTTGTCTTCAGCATCTGACTCCCAACTAGGCTTCCCTTCTGCACCACTGACAACCAACTGCTGCACAACCAGAAGGATTTGGCACTATCTAGAGGAGAAATTGGATGCCTTACCCAGACAAATGTGACAAGTCAAGAGCCTCCGGATAGTTTCATTCAGCTGACCGCCACTGGTTGGAAAAACAATTGCATGTCCAACCGCTGTGTTGTTGATCTGGTGAGATGCAAACAGAAAAACATGGTGTTAGTAATGCTGCCTTCTGTTATTTTCAGCTCAAAGTATGGGAGGGCAATCCAAAACTCTAAGGGATTCTCTACTCAGCATGCTGCTTTTTGTGGATCCCATTTGGAGGAGTCTAATGCCCCTGACATCAGTTAGTGGGACTAGTTTAGAGACATAAACTCCAAGTAAAGGGTCAAGCACTTGAACAAGTGCTCAGCATGTTCATCTGGGGTTTTTTTGTTGCTTTAAATCTCTGTACTTCCTCTCTCGCTGCCAACAGTACTTCTTATCGAGTGCACCCTCAGCAAGTTTGCAGATGACATCAAGCTGAGTGGTGCAGATGACATGCCTGAGGGATGGGATGCCATCCAGAGGGACCTGGACAAGCTCGAGAAGTAGGCCCGTGGGAACCTCATGAGGTCCAACAAGGCCAAGTGCAGGGTCCTGCACGTGGGTTAGGGCAACACATATTATCAATACAGGCTGGGGTATTGAGAGCAGCCTTGCTGAGAAGGACTTGGGGGTACTGCTGAATGAAAAGATGGACACGAGCCAACAATGTTTGCTCGCAGCCCAGAGGGCAAACCATATCCTGGGCTGCGTCAAAAGAAGCATGGCCAGCAGGTCAAGGGCGGTGATTCTGCCCCTCTACTCCATTCTGGTAAGACCCCACCTGGACTACTGCATCCAGCTCTGGAGCCCTCAGCACAGGAAAGACATGGACCTGCTGGAGTAAGTCCAGAGCAGGGCCACAAAAATTATCACAGGGATGGAGCTCCTCTCCTGAGGACAGGCTCAGAGTTGCGGTTATTCATCCTGGAGAAGAGAAGGCTCTGAGGAGACCTTATTGTGGCCTTTCAGTACTTAAAGTGCACTTATAAGAAAGATGGAAACAAACTTTTTAGCAAAGACTGTTGTGATAGGATAAGGGGTAATGGATTTAAACTAAAAGAGGGTAGATTTAGACTAGATACAATGGAGAAATTTTTTACAATGAGGGTGGTGAAACACTGAAACAGGTTGCCCAGAGAGGTGGTAGATGCCCCATCCTTGGAAACACTTGGGGGCTCTGAGCAACTTGATCTAGTTGAAGATGTCACTGCTCATTGCAGGGGGGTTTGAGTAGATGACCTTTAAAGATGCCTTCCAACCCAAACTATTCTACCATTCTACTTTCTCACCCTTTGCTTTTCTGTCTCAATCAGACCTTTCTTGCTATGAGGACTGTCTTTTCTTCTGTTTCATACCATACCTGGCACTTTGGGGACATGTTCTGGGAAGCAAATGACTCATTATAATAACCTCACTAGCATTTCACAGTATGCACTGTGTTTAGATTTCTCTCTTAATAGGCATGCTAGATGATTTTGGCCAGCAATGCTTTCTCAGTGCTAAGCATTTGAAAGGTCTGTGGAAGCCAACACCATCAATCTCCCCAGCAAAACAGACTAGGAAAGAAAAGGGAAATGACCCCAACCTCCAGCGCTCCAGTGAGAACTTGGTCCTGCCTGCTGGTGAGGAACACGGGCATGACCCCAGCATCGTAGAGTTTCAGTACAGCGTCGTTGAGCTGCGGGGAGGCTCTTGTGTCCCCGTTGCTGAAAAAGACAGCCACCTTCCTCATAAGGAAGCCACTTCGGGCACGCTTGAAGGTATTCCTGGCCACAAAGGACATGGCAGTCTCCAGGCTGCGTGGCTTTGTGGTCAGGGTCGCCTGGAAGTTTTGGATCTGCTGGAGGAGGCTCGATTTCTTCCTGGCGTCAGCAAAGCGGATCTCTGTGGTGACCTCATTGTTGTAGGTGACCAGAGCGACCCGGGCACCCCGAGGACAGTTGCTCTCAGCAATGGTTAAGTTGTTGACCACTCTCAGCACAGTTTGTTTCATCCTGTTGAAAACTTCCCTCACAACACCCGAGGAGGTGTCGATAGCGAAGGCCAGCTCAGTTGGGAAGACCGGGCACTCCTTGGGACCTGCCAGAAATGTGTGTTGGGAATAAATAGTGCCCCAAATACTTGTCAGGGTGCAAGGACCATGTCCTCAGTGGGGGTAAATCATTCATACCGCATATGTGGGGAGAGAAAAAATTCTGGCACATCATCACATTGGGATTTAAAGGACTGAAGATGACTTACCATAGCAGCAAGCTGTGGAAAAGATGGGGAAAAAAAGCAATTTGGTTAGTGCTGTTCATGTAACATGACAGGCGTACAAGGGTAGTGACAGGGAATTAGGAAAGCACTGATATACTCACGGCATTTGTCTTTGATGTTCCGCACAAGCGCACATTGCTTTAGGAAATAAAATGAAAGAGGTAGAGAAAGGGAAAAAAGAGATATGTGACACAGCCAACAAAAGAGTATTTCAAAACAAGAGAGAAATGATGCCACACTTACATCTCTGGATTCTCCTTTATCACCTTTAAGTCCCTGTTTAAAAAGTAAAGTAAAATTGAGTGTGATGTTTATTTTCAGGGTGCCCCATGAACCCAGTTGAAATAATTATTTAACTACGGGTCATGCAAAAGCTAAGGGGAAACCTGCCCATTTTCAGTTGTATTTTCAGCAACAGGGGGAAATGTTTTTCCCTGTGAGGAGTGAACCTAGATGAGACCAAACCCAAAAGGGGCATTTAGGATGCTCTAGGTTCATGTGCAAAGCAAGCCAATTCACCTTGGCCTTCCTAGGGTGCTCTGTGCCAGACAGATTTGGTCATGGACCGCATCCTGTGTAGGCTGATAAATCATAAAGAGCTGAGAACTTCCTAGAAGGAGCTTTAAGTGACATGCTGTCATGGGAAAGTCCTAGTGTCTGATAAAAGCCCGTCTCCTGACTTTTTCCTCCCGTTGTGCATTGCGGTTTGAGCGTGGGTGAATATTTATCAATGATAAACAGCTAATTAGGAATTTACAGAGACACATCCAAGACAAATAAAGAGGAATTTGCCCAACTTGAAATTAGCAGGAGATGGAGGTGGGCATGTCTTTCAACCCCTGGCACCAATAGGTACCATCACATTTCTCAGAGAGGCAATCAGGAGTCTCTCCAGGGAGGAAGCCAGAGGTTCCATCAGCAATGCAATGAATACTTACAGATGGTCCAGGGTATCCAACCTCTCCTTTCTGACCAGGTGTCCCAGGATCTCCTGCATTTCCCTAGAGAGAGAGAGAGCGCAAAAAAAATCCTCTCCATGAACATCTGCAAGAGGACTCCCAGGAGCATAGGTCAACACTTAGGTGGAAACGATGCACGCATCTTTCAAGCCATTCATGCAGAGGGGAAAAATTGTGTCATGGTCCAACTTACTCTGCGGCCTCTGTTTCCTTTAGGGCCAGGGCCTCCAGCACCACCGCGGTCACCAGGTCCACCCTAGTTGGGGAAAAACACAAACGGTAGCTCTAAATCTGCAGAGGACCATAGGTAATGGCTACGTTGCTTGGAAAATGAATGCATAGCTCACGGGCTGTACTGTACCTTAGGCCCTGGGTAGCCTATGAAGCCACGTTCTCCCTGAAACAACAGAAGGGTTTATATGAATACAGGGTTTTAGAAAACGAACCCGATTCTGCAGGCAGATCTGTAACAACTGAAGGAATTAAATGGAGGGAAAAAAGAGTGAGACTGCAAATTCATTTTGCAATTTTGTTCCTTGTATGATTAACAAAAAGCTAGCAGCTACTCTTTTTAAGGTCTGGTTGCTCTTCTAAGGCTGAGTTCAGCTGTAGAGGAACTATCAGAGTTGCTGGCATATTGTTTTCAAAGTCCCACAGACATTCATCAAGCTTTCTTGAAGGTACAAAAGGATTATACCGCCTTCTTGGAGAAGATGTTTTACATAGGCAAACCAAGACAAAGACAGAGGGGAAAGGTTTGAAGAGTCTTGCCTGATTTTCTCACAAGGGTACACAGAGGGCTGATTTTTGTCCCTGTATGTGTCTGACTTCACCCAGGCTCTGTCCTTTCCCATCTGCACTGGCTACTTCCTTGCCCTTGGTAACTCATGTTGGTAGATGGGCATGCTGAGCATACACTTACCTTTCTGCCTTTAGGACCTGGGCCACCAATTCCATCTCGTCCATCATCACCCTAAAATTGGAAAGCCAAAGTCATTAATATGCAGTCATATGTGAATAGCTTAAACCTCACGGACCTAGCAGCATCAATAGAGTGATGCCACAGGCCTTTGAGAAGTCCTTCTATAGATGAAATTATTGTAAGAAAAAAAAGCACAAAAAGTTGGTGCCAAAACTACAAATCTGAATTAAAACCTGCTTAGTGTACACATATAACGTGTAAAACCCAGGTGGAAGCCAGCAATGGGAAGCAGGTTAGGAGGTCAGCCAATGCTAGGGGTATACTTCTAGCTGTGTCTGACCCAAGCTTGCCCTCCCTTGCTTTGCGCAAACCCTTTTTTCCTCAGTTGTCACCTCATTATACAGAGTAATGAGAATCAGGCCCCACTTAGTCCATACGTCCTTTGTATAGGTTACTCTGGACTAGCACATGGGGTCAGCTCAGGGTGACTACCCATGCCTCATGCAATGAGCCAGGACAAGGCCAAGCAACTCTGAACAGCCTTTGCCCTGCAGACTGATCTCCAAGATGTTAAAAGTCACTTTTCAAGTGAATATAATTTACCTCCTCAAAGGGACTACCATTATCAACTATGCTCATGCCAGCTGAAGACATAAGGCTGATTTCCTTCTCTCATATTGTACATGGAAGATGCAAAGACCATAGGGGAGCTAAACTCTCCACTGTGAAGGGCTGTGGCCCATTTACCACAGGAGAGGATTCAGCCCAGCCTTCTTAAAGGTGTGAGTGCATGGCCACACTTACCATCTCTCCTCGTGGGCCCTGCTGTCCATTTGGTCCTTTGGGTCCAGGGTTTCCAGGCTCACCCTGAAAACAGGAGAATCTGTTAAAGCATGTGCTGAAACTCCAGGCCTTTTCCACCCCATCAGCACTGGTTTCTTTACATAGACTAGTCTGCAATGGTCCTTGTGGCAGAAAAGCATAGCTGGACCTATGTGGTCAGCAATACTACAAAATGCTTACTCTTTAGTGGGACCTTTAGCGATTTCAGGAAAGCCGAGCAATGGGACATGGGAGACCAGCCAGCTCCCGCCATGGGATGCTGTTTGGTTTTTATAATCACTGCAAAAATAAAAGCTCCCAAGCTCCGGGGATTTTGCTAGTGCAAATGGGCAGTGAAATAGCCATGGGAATGACCCAATGTGGGTGAATC
The DNA here is from genome assembly GCF_000708025.1 of Charadrius vociferus. NCBI lineage: Eukaryota > Metazoa > Chordata > Aves > Charadriiformes > Charadriidae > Charadrius > Charadrius vociferus. The sequence goes on from NW_009648960.1 coordinate 1,015,687, forward strand.
TGGAGAGATCAAACCAGAGGATCTGGAGAGATCCAGCACAACCACCTTCCCATGTGGGCACCAGCTGAGAATCCACCCTGGAAAACTACTCAGGATTCTCAGTTACTCAGTTACTTTTGCCTCTTTGTTCAATAAAACCGGAGCCTAATGAAACAACAAGTGCACAGACCTTGCTCTACTCCACACTATGCAATCCAGTGAAGACAAGCTAATTTTGGTCCAAGAGGTTAATGTCCAGTATTCCTTTAAGCTCACTCCTATCCAGAAGCTTTTCATTGCTGTTTTAGTTGCTGATGCCCCATGCTTGTGAAGACATACCTTTCGTCCCAGGGGACCGATCCTGCCCCGCTCTCCTGGGGGTCCTGGTGGTCCACTACCAGCCTGGAACAGAAACAAAGAGAGGCACATTGGCAACTTGTCAATAAAACTGGGTGCTAGAAACTAGGGGATTGTTTGACAGTAGAAATCATGTATTAACTGCTAGGGCTGGTGCCTCTCAAAGCACCTTAAGAAATTCAGAAGTCACAGTTGGGAAGAGCTGAAGGACCAGTTCAGCTGAATACAAATATCAGCAGCAACCTGTATAGTCCCCTGAGGAACCCCCTGCGAAAGGTTTATGCAGGAGGGAAAAAGTCCTGATCAGGATGGGGAAATGCAAGGTGTGTCTGGCTTTACAGCCATAAGTCTTGCTGGAGTGGGCAGCAGGAGGGAGAAATACATGCATGAGGGGCCCCTAGCAAGCATGTGAGATGGTCATGCTCTGGCCTCAGAGGTTGAAACATCACAGAGGGTGCTCAGCCAGTCACTCAGGGATGTTCTTAAATTAAGATCACAAACCGTAATGGGCCAAACGCTGAAGTCCTGACCCCTGTGTGGCTGCTTTTAACTCTCAGTCCAGAACTTGAGAGGAGGATTGTACTCGAAAAGTGTGTTATAAGAGAATGAAACAGAGTTAGAGCCCTAGAGAAGGAAATGGGAAGACATATTGGTTGCATCTTATTAGCTCAGTGAGATGTTCTTGCTGAGCATAGTTGTGTCAATGGCTGAGAAACAGCAGAAGGGTTTACCCTGGGTCCAGGAATGACTGTGTCAAAGCACATGGGCAGAAGCACACCAGTGCTACACCAAGATTGCAAGGAGAAACAAACACTACAGCGCCCGAGAGATGGTTTTCAAACGTGTCTCAGCTCTGGTGGTGTGAATGGAATGGCAGGCTTGACGTCCTGGGGCAGGGCAGCCAGGCCACAAGCGCACCCAAAAATACCCAAATCCCAACAGTCCTCGCTGCCGAGACTCTTCAAGGGAGCAGCTGTGATGAAATAACGCAACAGCATCATGACATAAAAAGTTCACTTAGCCGTAAGCTCACTGACCTGTGGCCCTCTCATGCCTTGTTCTCCAGCTGGCCCTGCTTGACCGAGTGAGCCCTTGGTACCCTTTAAGTGCAAAATAGGACAACACAAGTTAGCATGGGGGGACATGGTCAACACCATGGTGAGGGAGAGGAGATTTCAGGGCATTTACAGCTGCATAAAGAGCAGGGAAGAAGAGTTATTTTAGGGAAGAACGGTTGTTTGAGGGTTTTTTTTCAGAATGTGGTTATAGCAGAGAATAAGCACAGAACTGGCAGGTTAATTTGCCGCCTACAATCAACAGACATCAATCTCCTTCGTGCTCTGGTCCCATTACGCTGCTCCAGCAGCATGCAGAGACAAAGCATCTGAGTAGGGACCGCTGAAGAGGATGGGCAGGCCAAGGCACATGAATGCCTGGTTTTGTCCAGCAAGGAGCACACAGGGACATGAGCCAGAGGAGGAGGAGGGAAATTTGAAGGAGAGAGGAGGCAGAGAGGAAGAAGCAAAGCATGTCTCTTCTCTTGGCACATCCCTCTAGGTGTTGTGGTTGCCTGGCCGGTGGCATGGTAGGAGCCCTGGGTGTTGTCTCCGTCACCACTTACCTTAACACCTATTGGTCCCCTTCGTCCTGTCATACCCTGCAAATGAAGAAACAATGAGACTTGTTATGCAAGTACGCAAGCACACATGTTACTCTATTGCTTTTAAGAACCATGTATCACCACTTCTCTTAGTCCAAAATTGCGTTTGAATAGTTTAAACTACTGGGGAGAGAGAAATCAACACTCCACCTTCTGCCGGATGGTCAGCTCTCGTAAATCAAACTTTGGCATGTTTTCTCCTTCCTTGCATCCCCCAACCCTCTGCACGGGTGAGTTGCTCACTCACGCATGCAGAAACATGCCACAGTCCCTGGGACACATGCCCTGAGGGGCTGGCAGCAGCGGAGCAGGAGGGAGAGCATCCCCAGACATCCCAGCTACACCAGCTCCAGTCCGATTTTTGCCTTTTAAAAAACAGCAGCTAAATGTAGATGCTAATGCCAGAGTAAACCAAGTGAAGTGCCCCTGATCTCAGCAGTTACTCTGGTGGGAATAAAATCAGGATTAGACCTTAAAAGTTTCTACAAGCCAGCAAACCACCAGGCATTTTGCTTTTTACTTTTTTTTCAATTTTTTTTTTTTTTTTTTAGGTTGAACTCCTGACTCTTGTAAAAGCAAAATACTTGTAAAGCAGGAGGCTAAACAGTTATTGTCAAGCTAAGCTCAGCTTTTGCTGATTAGGCATCTGGGAGCTCACCTTCCTCCCAACTCCACCGCCTTGTCCATCCACACCCACTGGTCCTGGCTCTCCCTAAGGGAAAAGCAAAACTCAAGTAAGGGCCCTGAGACAAGCAGGCACCAGGAAAATAGGTTAGGTTCTCAAAAAATGGGTCCTTTCACACTCTCACACAAGCTACTCGATATTCCCACATTAGTGGAAATCCTTCTAACAACTCATGGAGACTTTCCTTCACGTTTCCCAGCTAGCGCAAGCCAGCATTCCCATTCTTTGGGAAATGCCTTCTGACATTTTAAGATGCATTTTTATTCTGAACTAACATGGAAACAAATGGGTTTTGAAAATTTCCAAGGAGCACGTGTCATTTTTTTTTTCCCCGAAGTTTTCAGGTGAATCAGGACGTTCAGATTGGGTATCATCTAAACAGTTGTCTGCTTTTGACTATAAGCTTTAAGAAAACTGGAAGTTAATTTCAAGTACAAAGTTGTTTTCAGTGACAACTTCCCAAAATGAAATAATTTTAAAAAAAAGTAGCACACACTTTTTATACGAAATATCTTCTAAACTGACGTCTTCCCAGAGAAAGTTTTGGTTGCAAACCAACATTTTTTCAGTGGAAAAAATATCCTATCTGACAAGTCATGTTGAGTTTAAGAACTTGCACCTTTTTGGCAGCATCTTCTTTTCTTACTTTCTCTGTCCCATTCTATTGTAAAAACCAAAAAACAACAAAAGACAACAAAGAAACTTTACCATTGGTCCAATTTCACCCTTTTGGCCTCTGGTTCCCCGTTGAGTATTATCAGCTCCCGAATCTCCCTGAAAGCAATAAAGCAATGAGAAACATCTGTGTAAGTGGGACATGGAAGTCAGACATCATAAACTGCTCAGAACCAACATTTCTTTTCTTCTTTTCTTTTTTGACTGAATTACATGAAGTATTATTGGTGTTTTCAGACAGACGCAGCTTTTCAGCTGAGAAATAAAAGTATTGAAGAGGAGGAAGAAGGGAAAGTTTAATATTATGTAACAGTGATTGACAAGTTGGTATTAAGAGCGTGTGTTACCCCACATGTCTTCTCTTGCTCTGTCACTGGACCTGCCGCTGTCAAGTGACATGTAATAAGCCTGAGTGAATGCTTACTGATTACCCTCAGCACTGGTGGAAAGTGGGTGGAAAATCAAGAAGATGCCTTAGCAATATTTACCGGGTCTCCACGGAGCCCACGGTCACCTCGTTCTCCTCGTTCACCTTTAACTCCCTTATCACCCTGAGGGAAGAGACAGAGAGTTAGTGTGAGCTGCCCTTACTTGTTGAAAGCATCTCTGCTGCTGCACACCTTTGCCCAGGTCCTCGGCCCCGAGGCCAGTGTGATGGCTTTCCACTCTCTCCTGGCTAAAATCCACCTTTTCACCATCATTTAGCCCCATCGGAAACATGATAAAAACCTACCCTCCTGCCAGAGTATCCCTTCTCTCCAGAGGAGCCCGGCAAACCCTTGTCTCCCTAAAAAAGATAAATGTTTTAGAATATTTGACACTTTCAAGGTGCTTCTTAGATGCTTCACTGAAGCATTTTGTTATAAAGTGAAAAGCAATTAAAATGACCAACCTCTTCTCCATCAATGCCGTCCAGACCCATTTCTCCCAGTTCACCCTGCAGAAGAGAGGCAAGGGTCAAATGCTCACCAAGGGAAAGGGGAATGGGGAGGGGGATACCAATGCATCCATATGCTCATGCTCCCTGCTGTGGCATGTGGAAATAGCTCCATACCTTCTCTCCTGGGAATCCCCGAGAACCCTAAAGAGATCAGAAAAGGGAGTTACTCCACTTTTGCCCAGTTCATCACGGTAGGAAAGCAGTGGGGAAGGGGGGCTGTGCTTGGTAGCAGACCCAGAGCCAGGACCGGGGTAGGACAGCCACAGCTTGCTGTACCAGGGTTTGACTGTCCCATATTTCTCTTATGCCAATCTTCTTCTCCAGCTGCCTCCTCAACACTTGTGCCAAGACAAAATATGTGCATCATGGGGTTTAGCCAGCTGATCCAATAAAATAGCTTACTTAGCCACAACTCTTTCTCTACTGGCTTTCTTTTCTCCCTGGACCCATTTTTGTATGAATCCAGATCCAGTCTTGGTGCCTTTGTCCAAGGCTGGACAGCTTGTTAAAGAGGCTTGGTATCTCAGCTGCAACCAATGGGCTTGGTTCACGCACTCCTCTGCTCCCTGCCAGAGGATCCTGTGGTCAGAGCAAGTGGTAGGGAACATACCCTTAATATTGCTGAATATTTCCCATAAATATTATACGTTTCACCACCTTTTCTGGCTTGTGACATGGCTGCTGTCCTGAACCATTTGCTTAAGGTTCCTCTTTAAAGCAACAGCCATGGGTCACTTTTCTCCCTCCTCCCCACCAGCAAATTTCCATCCACGTGCCATCCCAGCTCTGGGTCAAGACACATGCACCCCACTTCTTCTTGTTAAGAACAAATCCATCTGTACTCACATCTTTCCCCTAGAGCCAGACTGCAGAAAATAAATCAACCTTGTCTGCAGATTGAGCCCGGGTTGCTGGGCTGCCCTTTTGCTCTTCACAGCAACGCTAAAGCCATGACACCTGCTGAAAGCCTTGGTGCTTGGCCAGGTGGACACCACCACTTGAGTGGACTTGGCAGCTGTTGTGTGACATTGTAAAGCAGCAGGAGTTGGTGAACTCTCACCAGCTGGACTCTGGGTCTGCTCCATGCAGGCTCCTTCCACACTTACCTTGGTTCCTCTGTGCCCAGGGCATCCCTGGAAACCCTGCGTCCCATTCACACCCGGTGGTCCACGCTCACCCTGTTGCATGGAGGGGAAAATGCAATGATTAGGGTTTGCCTGCTAAGCACATTTCTTCAGATAACTGCATGCATCAGCAAGTGCAGAAGGTGGCTAGGAAGCACAGGAGCAAATGGAGCATCAGGTTTTGAAAGGTCAATGCCTGCCTACCCCACTGTCTCCTGCCCACAACCTTCCTCATGTACAGACCAACCACAAGTCTTCATCACAGAGAGAGAATCCTCATCCTTCCCAAACTCTCAGCTATGAAAGAACTTTATAAAATTTCTTCAAAAGTAAAATGACAAGATGAAACCTCCAGAGCTCTGCATAGATGTCTAATCCCATTCTGACCTTAAAGCCCGAGGAAAACATTGCATTGCACATGATATCTGAGAGCAGCATTTGGTCCCTGCCTGTGCTATTGGAAAAGCCATGAGCACCGCCAGCCCCTTGGCCTTGTCTTCACCTCCTGGGTGTGATGTGTGGAGAGTTGTTTATTCCAGCGTGACGTGGGATTCATGAAGTAAGAGTTTGGATTAAACAGTCCTAGTAAGAAGTCATGGGACTCATGTTGTCTGCCACTGTGATGGACAGAAACACCCCTTCCTGGTCCTATTCTTGGACTAACTCAAATCTTTCAGCTGCATTTGGTATGGATAACTTTGGGATAGGCTGCAGCTTTAACGAAGTTGGCAAATTTATTTTGTTCATAATCAACCTGCCCTGCTTATAGGTGTTTGGGACCAGCTGAAAACATTCCTACCTGCCTTGGAGAAGTAGTACAGAGCTGGGTCACATCAAATAATGGGAGTTATTCCCCCTGTGATGTTTTCTTCAGCTCTGAAGCAGCTCCTTACTGACCTTCTCCCAGGAGCAGCTGGGACCAGTAACTCAGGCCACCAGGTCAGGGAAACACCAAGTTCTGCTTGCTCTCTTGTATAATCCATGCCCACATTCCCGGCAGAAAATATTTAGGGAAAAAGCCTCTAAATGCTTCACTACCATGAGGTCCTTAATTTGAGCAGTACCACACAGAGCAGGGGCAATCACTCACCGGTCCTCCTTCATCACCAGGATAGCCTCCGTAGCCAAGATCACCTGTGGCACCCTAGAAGACAACAGAGAGGATTCCGCATTTCTTTCATAGTTCTGAGGTGTCTTTCTAAATTGATATTCAAGATTTCCCTAGATTTGCACAAAGCAGCTGCTTAGTCATCTGTATAAACAAGTTAATGAGAGAAAACCCTTGACATCCCTAAATTGTTTCACAAGACACTTCACCCCCTCCTTCCACCCACTCATCCCTGCCCTCTTGGTTGTTTTACAAAACAGAGGCTGTGAGGAAGGGGAAGAAGAGCAGCTCTCAACTGCTGCGCACAGCCCAGGGCCAGTTTTAAAATGGCGGATAAGTGGAGATGACCTTTCTGTTAACATCACCCATTACAACTTACGCAGCCTGCACATCACCCACCCATCATGACCATGGTGGATGCTGACCTTGCACAGGGACCCTTCATCTCCAGATGAAGTGACCTACCTTTGGCCCTATGGGGCCCGGCACACCTCTGTCCCCTCTCTGCCCTGAGCACTTGCATGGGACCTTGCAGCATGTCCTCTCTGCGATGTTGTCCTACAACAAAATGCACACGAAACAATAGGAAGGTGTTAGAAACCTGGCAGAGCCCCAGTGCCATAACTCCTGCAAGCCCTAAAGTCTGTGCAATTGCTCCTGTGACAAGCATAACGTTGGTCCAGCAGCATTTTGGGGTCTCTCTGCCTTGAAACACCCATGATAGCAGGAGAAGGAGCTGTGTGTTGGCAGACTGGTTAGGTTGCAAGGTTAGAAAGCAGCAGTCAACACTACCTTTTGGACATCAGAGGCAAGGGTTTAAAGGGGAACTGTGGGGCACAGAATTTGTAGAAAGCATTTAGAAGAAGATCAGTCCCCAGAGCAGTGCCTGTCACTGAAGAGAGAAATCTCATCTCCAAAGAAACAAATCCAGGCTGTGGAATAGGCCACAAGAAAGTCATTGCAGCAACCCACAAGCTGAGAACAATTTGCAAGCACACAGCAAAAGAAGAAAAGGGAGGGGGGGAGGGGGGGGAAATGCATTCAGAGAAATCACAGCTTGGTTTTGCATCATCCAATAGAAAGAAAAGAATTTACTTTCTTTGCCAAGTACATTTCTGGCTGCAAATGTTTCCTGCCAGCTTTGCACATTTACATTTTGAAAGGATTTTCCTAGGCAACTGAATTACTTGGGGATGGGCTGAAGACTAGCCCTTATCCCCAAAACCAAAGTTCACTCCCAAGTGGCTGCACTTTGATTTGTGGAGAAGGGCCCAGCAAGGTTACCACAGGGATCAGTGGTTAAGTCCAATCTTATTAAATATACTGGAAAAGGAGCTTAACGATGCTGGTAGCAGATGTGAAGTTGGGAGAAACTGGACATACTGAGGTTGATTGCAAATTAACTCAACGAACTCAAGAGGGACTACATAGATGGGAGGGAAGTAAATCTATGAAGAAGAAAGGATAACTCTTTCATCTGTTAAAAGCATGTCTGGAATACTGTCAGTGTGTCAGCTTGAGGAAAGAAACCTAGAAAGCAGTGCTTCTGCAAGAGATTTAGCACTGAAAGGCATGACAGTGCATTACCCATAAGGTTAAAAAAAACCAACAGTATAAATATAGGCAGAGGGTGGGCTTTTTGGCATGGCAGGTTTTGATGGCATCTTATCCCATCCCATTTGACCTAATCCCATGCGCTGTAGCCTTAGCTGGAGTAGGCCTTTTCCAGGAGCAGTACGAGACCAGGCAGCACCATGATCTGCTTTTAACTTTATTTGCTGTGGCATCTGTAAAAAGAGCTGACGTAAAATAGGGAGGGGAGAGGACCAGAGCCAAGAGGGTGTAATTCAGCCACAGTTGAGCCCTGCAGGAGATCCAGCTGTCGGCTTTCTTCCAGCATTACAAGACAGCACTGCCTGTGCCAAGTTACTTACAAGCTGCTCTGCCAGCTCGAAATCCAAGTCCAGCAGATTAACTCTGAGCGGTCTGTTGTAGGTGAACCCACGACCAAACTCTAGCTGCATCACTTTGTCATAATCGCTCACTCGGTCCAGCCCAACGAAGATGAGAGCGTTGACACCTGAGAGGGGGGGGAAGCAGAAGGGGCTGTGTGATGGGGCGAGATGCTCTGCAGAGCCTGAACACCCTTCCCTGTAAGGATGGGTCATTATCTGCCTCTTCGATTGAAAATAGAGCTTGTTCAATGGAGAACAAGCAACTTCAAGCTCATTCAGTGCAAGTTACCCACATGCTTAGGTGCCAGCAGGTAGCTAAATATCACAGGAAGGCAACAAAGAACAACAAGTGAATGTAGAAATCATGAATTTCTTATTCATTACTATCAAAAGCTGGTGGATTGATGGTGGTAAAATGGGCCACATGTTAACACAGACTATAATCACTGCCTTGAGAAAAAAAATTACCTTCTGTATGCAAAGCAGACGAAGCAGCCTCCAGCTGGTCTATGGAGTCATCTGCACCATCAGTAAAATGGATTATGACCTGGGAGAGAAACAAATTTATGCCAGGACCCAGAATATTTCAGGTGTGAAATGCAATCAATGTGCAACCTGCAGGGCCTTCTTCCAAGGGACGTTTCATCTGAGAGGAGATGGCGGAATTGCTACACCCTTTCCAGGCCACAAAGCTTTGCATTTCTGTGCCAGACAATGGTACATCGTAACATGCAGGTTCCTAAAGCACGAACAGGGAAAATCTAGAAAGCAATCATTTTCAGCCAAGCAGTCCTCATGGCTACTGGCTGCAATACATTTATTTATTTAATTAATTTTATTATGAATTTACAGTTGCTTTGCCAACTAAAATACACCGGAATTCAGCTTTCCTGGCCAAAACCATGCCAGCGGCCTTGCTTTTGACTTACCTTGGTGCTGCCAGAGGGCGCTGATCTGAATTTGTTCAGGTAGGAAGTCAGTGTATCTGCTGTGAGAAAATAGGGCCCACGGGTGCGCATGCCTTGAAACCTCTCAAAGAGCTCAGGCTGGTACTCGGAGAAGTCCAGTCCCTCCACGGGTCCCCCCCGAGCCTGGGCCATGATGGATACCCTGACGTTGGGTGCCTGGTTGCCGGTGCAGCTGATCTTCTGCAACTGTGTTATTCTGTTAAGCACGGACTCAACTCTGGACTCCAGACCTCTCTGGGAATTAAATATATTTTGGCCAGGCTCAACATCCGTGACATCGAAGCCAAGTATCACATCTAAGTCACAATCTGAAAGGGAAATGCAGAAAGAGAGAAGAGGAGAGCATCACTGTTGAGCAATACAACTGTTGCTTTTCAAGTAATGACTTTCCTAGTTATTCTATTAGTCGTTAAGAGAAGACACTCTCTGCATCAAAAACTACCACCATTTGATACACAAGTGCCTCAGGCTTCCGTTCATCATAGCAATGATAACCTGGGAAAATCTGCATTTTATGAATTTTAATTTCTTTTTTCCTGTGTAATTGCTGCTTAGCATTGGGATGAGACTACTAAACCAAGTCTAACAGGATTTTGCATTTTCATCAGGCAGCCAACACTACTGCTTTCTCTCCACTGCATGAAATCTGTCAGTACTTGCACCATGTTCATGTACCTTCTGCCTGTACTTGAAGCAACTGTCCTCCAGGCAGGAGGATGTAACATCTCCTGTGCCTACATGGGCTTTCAAGCATGGAGGTACTTGAAATGTCTTTGATACTAATCACACTGGTGCTGCACTTGAGAAGGATTCATGGTTACCATCAGGAGCAGTTTGCTTTTCTCTGCAGTTAGTTTTTCATCACGGCTGGAGCTGCTGCTCAGCTCAGGGCAGCTGTGGCTCTCCTTCAGCTTCTCCAGAGGTTTGGGAGATGCCTCTGCTCAAAAGCTAGAGGGCTGAGCCATGGTTTGTTGTGCTGGGAGTAGGATTTGCCATAGTGTAGTAAGTTAAACCAGCTGCAGGGATTTTGGCCGGACAGCAATACCAGCTAGCTTACTCACCTCAACTCCCCTTGTTTGGCTTCTGAAATAGCCAAATCTTGGGATTCCTTCTTAAGGCAATTTTACCTTAAAATACAACCACTCATGCCCTATCTTTTTCTCATATACCTGTCACGAAATCAAGTGGGCACCCTGAATGATCTGGCAAGAGAAATTCTCATTTCCATCACATCATGCATACCAGGGACTAAACAGCCATGGAGTCCAATTAACTTGTTATAAAGGTAGCAGGCAAAAGAAGGACCATCACTTTTTGTTTTGGCACTAAACAAGTTGGTCTGCCAACATGCCACTGGCATCATGTGACTATGCATCTGGAGATGAAGGTAGTGAGACTTAGTCCAAAGGACCCCCTGTGATGTGAAAGTAGGTCAGTTATTTAGTGCCTGCCTGTCATATCTGAAATTCTTCCACCACAATGGCACCTCTGTGGTGATGGTACACCAGTTGTTCACATGCTGATGCACACCAACAGGCATCTCTCATACCAGAGGCTTGCAGCCTACCACCAGGCTCATGGAGGAAGTCTGGCCCCATGCTACACCTCAGACTATAGGCAAAGCACAAGAGTGGGCTGGATGAGTCCATCAAAATGCATTGGATAATAAAAGCCACCCTTGGGAATAACCTGAGCACATTATGAAAGGATCATGCTTACCTCTTGTAACATCTGTTGTTCCTGGGCACAATTTCTCTTCCATAGCGGCTTCCAGTGTAACCAGGACCTGCTCATTCAGCTCAGACAGCTCCTGAGCTGTGGACGTTCTGAAACTCATGGCGCTCTCGCTGGCCAGCCTGCTGACTTCCTTCAGGTCGATGTTTCTCACACCAACTGCAAATACCTTGACGCCTTTCTGTGTGATTTCCAAGGAGGCACTTGGCCCGTCGTCCGAGGACTTCCCACCCGTGACAATGAAGGCGATCTGGGGCACCCTCTGGTCAATTCGGCTGCCGGCCTCCTTCACAAAGTGTTTTGCCTGGATGTGCTTGATGGCTGCACCAGTGTTTGCCACTCGGCCGCCTTTGTAGATGACTTTGTTGATGGCATCTAAAATCTGCGGTTTGGTGGAATAGTCCTTGAGGAAGAACTCATCGGTGACATCTGAGTTGTACTGGGCCAGTCCTACCTGGATAGAGTCGCCATCCCTATAAATGGCATCCACCACAGAGTAGACAAACTGGAGAACTTCTTGGAAGTTATCTCTCCCCAGATTGATGGAGCCATCCAGCAAAAACACAATGTCAGCCTGCTTTTTACCTCCTGGAAAGATTGCAAAGAAACACAGTTATTAATAATTGTTTGTGGCATCTATATTATTTAAGAAGCTTATTGCAGTAGTGTTGTGCTTCTCTCTTCTCTCTACCTTTTTTGTTTCATTGGTCTTTGGCATGCTTTACATCCATACAAGAAGGAAGGTTTTATACCGCACATTTATTACACTTCATACGTTACTTGTTTTTGTGATAGGCACTCTCATCTCATTTCAAATTTAATTCTATTCTTTCCTATGCTCAACAAGATCTTCAGTCTTCTTTAAAGCAATGTGACTAAATGGTTGGGAATCAAAAGGTGTTATTACGCAATCATTTCATATTAGACAAATTCTATCTGTGCTCTGTCCAGAAAAGTCTACAGCAGTCTTACCAGGTCCTAAAAATCCAGGAGTTTCTGTTGTAGGTATCGGAAGCTCTTCGAGAATACTCTGCACCTTCTTTTCTAAAGTTGGGAGTCCTGTGAAGTCCCGTACCACAAGCACACGCTCAGGGTCATTGGTAATGACCTGCAGCTGGCCCCTGTCCACATTCCTGGCTCCAACACCCAGAGGTTTAATGCTTGTTGAAGAGATCACGTTAGCAGGCCTGTTGACGTCATCCTGCGACCGGTCTCCAAGGATGAGGACTAGGTGCTGGGGCACTCCATCTTCTATCCTGCTCCCCGCAGACTTGATGAAGTAATTCTTCACCACATAGTCTAGGGCTTTGCCAGCATTCACAGGGGACCCCCCTCTAAGCCTCAAGCGGCGGATGGCTTGAAGGACAGCATTTTTGGACTTGTGGGTCTTCAAGTAGAACTCAGGGAAGACATTGTTGCTGAACTGCACCACGCCGATTCGCACTTTGTTTGGCCCAACTTCCAGCTGCTGAACAATTCTGCTGATGAAATCCCGAATGTGAGCAAGTCCATCGGGCCTAACACTGTCAGAGCTGTCAATAAGGAAGACTATGTCTTTTTCTTCACCAGAAACATCTGCAGGGAAGCAAGGACAGAGGAAATTACTTGTGTATCAAGTCTCTGCTTAAGCTTTGCTGGAGGATTTCTGTGCTATCTGCTCTCGTGTGATGTAAAATTGCATGGCATATTTTAGCCAACTTTAGGCATGGTGCTACAGGGAGCCTTTCCAGATGGGTTTGTGTGCAAGTGTGCATGCATGTGTTAGCAGTCTGCCTAATATTCAAAGCATGCATTACTCAGAGCCTTATCCGTTTCATTCATTAACAGTCTTCTCTAGATTTGTCAATTTTTCCAGCTTCATTTAGCCCCAGATTTATGTCTCTTTCCTAGAGAGCTGCTAAATGGGAATAGATGGTATTTGACTTGAAAATCAAAATATGTAACGTATGTAGGTACCTGACTTGAAAATCAAAAAGCTGTAATCTACTTAGGTACTTGGGTAGAATTTCCACATATCTGAAAGTTTCCTTCTAAAACTGTACATGTGCAACACCTTTGCTTTTAACTAAGGAAAACCTCAGTTTAGAGAGAAAGGATGGAAAGTTATTTACACATTTGGGCAACATTTACTTGAATAGCAACACAGAGGCAGCTGGTATTGACAGAGCCTTACCTATAGGGGGTTGCACATCTCCCAGCAGCTGTCTTATTTGGTCCACAGTCAGGGTTTCAATAGGAGTCAGCAGCTTCTGCTCGAGGCTGGGCAGTTCCTGGAAGCTGGAGACTTGGAACACATAATCAGGACTAAGGGAAATCTGTACCATCTCCTCAGGTTCCACGTTCTTTGCTACCACCATGGGTGCCACCCCCACTTGTTTAACTTGGAGTGATGGGTACTCTAAGTCATCATCGGACTTGCGGGAGGAGAGGATGACCAAAAACTGAGGGACACCCTCCTCTATGCGGCTCCCGGAGGGCCGGGTGAAGATGGTCTTTGCCACAAACTCAAGGGCCTCCCCCACGTTCACCTGCTGACCACCCTGTGGCCGCAGCCGTCTCACAGCACTCTGCACCTCATCCTTGGTGGAGTGGGCATTGAGCAGGAACTCCACGTGGGGATGCTCGCTGAACTGGACCACTGATATCCTGGTGGTATCAAAACCCACGTCCAGGTTGTTCACTATCCTCTCAATGAGATCGCGGACAAGGTAGAACTCCTGGGCAGCATAGCGGGAGCCATCAACCATGAACACGACATCTCTTTTCACACCCGCTGCAGGAAAGAAGGCAGCAGTTAGAGGTTGCATCAGGCATTGTTTATGGAGAGCAGCTAAGCTCATCATCTACTTCACTGGCCCATGCTTTTTGCCATGGGGAGGATGTTTATTGTTTCATTGCCCGTGATATCTTCTGGGACCCCAGCAGGCAGCTCTGTGTTCAACCCAGAGACAGGACCAGTCTGCTAGGCACACCCCCAGGCAGTGGGGCAGGCAGCAACTTCCAGAGCGAAGGAAGCAATAGGGAGTAGGGAAAACCTGGAACAGTAATTCCTTGTGGGCTCTCCACCCAAGGAAACGTAGCCTGGTGATACTCCTTACTCAGGGCAGGTTGTCAGACAGCCTTGGGTTGTTTTACACTCAGTACCACCCCTCTTTCCTTGGCTTTGTCCTCTAGGACAGCTTCTACCCTATTATTCTCACAGATTCTGCCTTTCCAGGATGACTTTTTGCTTCCTAACAAAGTGCTTTCTGCAGTGGTAATGCAGGTCAGAGCCTGAATTATTGCTGAATATCGCACTGATAAATGAGGATGTAGGAAAGCAGTCTCACTGTGAAGGAAAGGAACAGATAGAGTAGGATGGTGGACTTCAAAGGGACTGATCTAGGGCGGGTATCTTTCACCCCAGGCATACTCTGGCTGGATTTCATTCCAAGCGAGACCAGAAATGGAAGATATGAACTTTTTCCTGATGCCCAGTTCCAGTTTCCCTTCCCCCAGTGAAGGAGCATGGCAAATGTAAGACACATCAATAGGTCTTACATTTAGCAGGAAGCTGACCTTGATTTGTAGTGGTCTTAAAGCTGTATCACCAAAATGATGCAATTTCCATTCCGGAAGGACTAGCATAGATTTGAAATCTATCAATTTGAAATAAGATTAGGGCCATAGCATTCACTTTGTGGGTCTTCCATGCAGATACAACATGGACCACCTTGAGGGATGGCCTTAAAGGTGTCTCAGCTGAATTACACAGCTCCTACCAACCCTAAGAACATTAAAAAAATATATATCGACAGTGAGACCAAGATGGACTTGGAGTCTTAGCCATGACCATTTTTGCTTTTCTCAGTTTGTGTTGCAACCATGATGTTACTAAACATCATATTTTGCCGCTGACTTTCGGTGCAGACACAAACATCTTCTCACCTGGGCTGGGTGATGTAAAAACCAGATCAGGGGCAAGTGACTCTATCTCTTTCTTGGTCAGCCTGATGACTCGGTTCGAGACGACCTGCTGCACCGTATCCAGCTGGTTGAAGTCAGGCACAGAGATAGCAAAATCTGGGAGGAAAGAAATCGTCTGCAGCTCTGTGAGGTCAGCATTTCCAATCCCAATGCCAAATGGCACTGTGCCACTTGTCTTCAGGACCACCGAGGGCCTCCTCACATCATCCTGGGACCGGTCAGCGGTCAGCAGAATCAGGAACTGCGGGACGCCCTCTGCTATCCTGCTGCCACTTGACACTGTGAACACATTCTTGATGAGATAGTCCAGGGCTGCTCCAGTGTTCAGAGGAGATCCTCCCATAACCTTCAGCTCCTGGATTGCATTGATCAGATCTGCCTTGTCTTCGTGGGTGTCAAGTAAGAACTCGGGTTGTATGACATTGCTGTACTGCGCAACAGCGACACGGACCTTGTCACGACCGATATCCAGGCTTTCAACAACCCTTTGGACAAAGGTCTTCAGTAGAGGGAAGCCTCTTCTGACACCATCTGAGCCATCGATTAGAAACACCACATCCTTCTTCTCACCTCTCTCAACTACTGTTTGAGACAAGCAAGGGTAGGGGGGAATAAGTGAGATTCTCTTTTGTAGTGATTACTATTCTCCGCATACATTGAACCAAAGGAGTACAAAGCTGGGGGAGGGGTTAGCGAGGTGTGAGAGCAGGTGATTCGGTTCCTTTGCCATTGGATGCAATCCCTGGTGAAGAGGCAGATGGGTGCAAATCAGTAGTAATGGCAGTGCAACACGTGCTGTGCCTTACCCACCGAGTCATAGAATCATAGACCCATAGGATATAGGGTGGCAAGGGACTCTGGGTGCCATCCCCTACCTGAGGCTGGGAGAAGCCATCTGCTCCCAAGGGGGCTGGGAAGCTGGCTTTGCAATATGCCACAGGAGTCTGGTGGCATCAAGGATCTGTTGCTTCCAGAGAAAACTGAGTTTCTGAAGGAAATGGCATACTGCAGAGAGGGTGCTCACAGGGAGCTGGTGAAGACAGAGAGAAAAGCTTTTCTGAGTCATCACTGAACTTAGAAATAAATAGTCCTGCACATGCTCAGACAAAATAAGAATTTGCTGGAAGGCACATCCAACCAAAAAATGCTGAAATGCTTTCCTAAAATGCTAGACACCGATTTAATATTTCTTTTCTAACTTCAAGCACAAAAAAAAAAAAAAAGAAAAAAGCTAATCGTGACCAAAGATTCTGTTTTTAAAAAAACAAGACTGTGAAAGGTCAAAGGTCAGGGAACTGTTGACACGTTCTGCTTTGACTAACAGAATTGCAAAGCTTTCCCTCAGCCAAGCAGAAAACATCTCTGCCTCTCAAACACAGCAACTGATGGATGGCATCCCCAAAAGTGCAGTTGGCTTATTTATGGCAGGGTCAAGTGTGACAAGCAGGAGCATGATCTGTCCCTCTGAAGAAAATCTTAAATATCTGCTTATGAGTGCTAGACATACAAAGAATTAACAGGGGCAGTTGAAGTCTTAATGTAGACTTCAGATCAAGTTTACTTTTTGAGAAGAATGTTGGAAAGTTGGTGGGTTAATGCATAGTACTGGAATATTAATACAGCTTGTTGAACAATACAGGTAGGAGGAGGGAGCACACATTGCCCGGTGTATCCCAGTTTTATACGTTTCCTCTGAAGTTCAGGAGCAGGGGAAGAGAGTCCTAACAAAGGTGTCTAGGTAGCAGATATAGAAGAAAAGAATACAGGTACTTTTATGAGGTGGCTCTCTTTTAGCCAAGAATACTAGAAAATGCAGGTCGATGCAGCCATTTGTGAGCAATTAGCACAATTATTCACAGTACTTGGTGGTCAAAGGGATTCAAAATTATCTTAACAAGACAGAAATGGTTTTAAAAGAGAGGACGTAATTCAAGAGCACTAGTTGTACTAGTCTGTTGAGGCAGAAGCTGCACAGATATAGGAAGGGCAATGACTCCACAAGGAAAGGATGGGATAAGAGATGACCAGGGGACACCATCGTTACACTCTGGTCATTTAGAGCACCCTGACTTTGGAGAGACAATGGTGAAAAGGTAGAAAACCTGCAAGACCTACAAGGAAAGATTGAATGGACTGGATACACAGCTGATGACACAAGGACCATGACAAGACGTACATGGCAAGATAAAAGTGAAGGAACGGCTATCACACAAAACACAGGAAAGAGCTAACATCTGTATCCTTGAGTTGAAAGAAGTATAAAAGGCTTAAATTATGACTGGGAAGGCAAAGGTTTGTCATTAAAGGGAACTACCTACAGATAAGGATAAAAGCAATTGCACAGATTGATTATGGAGGCTGGGGAAATCTCCTCCATGGGAGGATTTTCAGAAAAGAATAGACCAATGTCAGCTGCTTCTGGACAAGAAGATCCTGTTGGGGACAAGAGTATGTAGTAGATGGCACCCTGAGATCCCTTTCAGCCCTATTTCTTTTTATGTTTCTATGATTCTAAGTCCATCTGCCCAGGACTTTTACAGAGAGATGACATGGATGTTATTACACTTTTCCATGACCCCACCTACTGTTGGGAGACAGGTTAATTCTCAAATTATGGCTACCTCAGGAAACCACACAGCTGGAGGTGTGTAAGTTCCAATACCGAAGTGTCGATTTATAATTGTGGCCATGTAATTATTTTTTAAAATGTTTTTCTATCATTTAATTAATCCATACTCATTCCTGAGCTTGTAATGATATGTGATTCAAGAGCATCTAATTTATTGGTGCCTAGGTACAAAATGTAGAAACTGCTGTCATAGCCCATAGGAAATAATGGAGCAAGAGTGAATCCAGCACGCTGCAGTGCTCCTTACTCCCTACCACTCCTCCAGAGAAGGGAGGATGGAAAGAGAAATCAATACAAGCCTTTACTTGCTTCTTCTAGCCTTTGCCCAGCATTAGACATCAATTTTTGCAAGTTCTCTGCACCAATTACCCTCTTATTTCAGGTTTGTACCATGTTTTACACACTGGTAACAGCACCTACTGCAGACCTTGCAGCCAAACAGAAGGCTTTTTCCTTATTCATCTTTAAAATTCAGTTTGGACCTTAATGCTTTGCTGGATCAGGGTCTGACCAGAGGAAAATCCAAGTACAATGCAGTTTCTACATAATTGTTTTAAACATCACCAGACCTAATTGCCCCAGTTACCAAATTGAAAGTGGCATATAAGATGTGTCTTTCAGCCTTTTGGAAACCCAGGGGGTCCCTGTACCTGTTGGCTGAAGCTGGATTGTTTTCAACAGGTTGACTATGTTTGGCTGAAGCTCTGAAATCCGAGGGAGGGAGTCGACGTTCAGAATGAATTGTGGGGCATAAACTATCCTTTCCAGCTCTACAGGGTCGGCATTTTTGGCTTTGATAGCAAAGGTCACAACACCGGCTTGCTTCAGAGCATCTGATGGTTGCTCCACATCATCGGTTGATCTCCCAGCAGCAAGGACGACCAAAAACTGAGGAACCCCTTCTTCAATCCTGCTTCCAGCTTCCTTCACAAACAGCCTCCTTATAGCTTCATCTAGCGCAGCTCCAATGTTCAGTTGCTTCCCAGTTTTTATCTTCATCCTTTTCACTTTCAGAAGCATGTCTTGCTTAGACGGGAGTTCAGCAAAGTCAAATTCAACTTGGATGGTGTCACTGAATTGAGCTACAGCTACTCGTGTGGCATCAGGACCCACGTTCAGGTCAGAAATGACTTTGTGTACAAAGTCGCGGACAGCAGGAAAGCTACCCAAGAGGTTGGCTGAGCCATCAATCAGGAATAAAATATCTTTCTTGCTTTCTAGAATAAATTCACAAATGAAAAGAGGGGGAAAAAAAAAAAAAGATGTGAAGGCATTTTTCTTCTTAAACATCATCCTAGAAACTTCTCTGCAAATTAGCTGGGTTTCAATATGCAAAGCAAGTGATTTTCATTTACCAAAGTATTCAAAGGCTACAGGACTGAACAGTACCTTTGACTTATTTATCTGAGGAATAAAGGGAAGCAAGGACACCTCTCTCCTAGGAGTCAATAAATTCAGGCACCAGTCATATCATACATTGTATCGCATCATATAACTCATATCATAAATTGGCCATTTCAGATTATGTCAGTGATGTTTATGTTCTAGCAATCTGCCAATAATACAGGCATGAAGTACAACAGCAGTGGAGGGTTTTTTTCCTATTTAAAGGCTCAGTAGATAAAGAATAAATATTAATTCATACATACATAAAGCATTTTCTGTACTTTCTTAAAGTACTTCTCCCAGTTACAACACAAGGAGGCACCTAAATCCATAGGTAAGTTACGTCTTTGGGAGTAGAAAAATCCTTTTATGTGTTTCCGTTCAACAACCTTTTAATCTCATTGAATATCCAAGGCAAAACCAAGCATTTCATAATCTTATATCTTAACATCTTTCATATTCATCTTAATGGTCTCCTTTCCATACTAAGCAATCCTGGCTGGTTTTATGTCTTCATATGCACATAGCCACAATAAGAAAATTAGTTAGAAAATACCTGTTTAAGAAGAGTTAGCTCACCAACAGCTTTTGGGTTTAATTTTAGAGGCAAAGTTTGAATATTTGGAGTCAAATTCAGCCTCTGTGACAGCCTGATAACAGCACATCCACAGAGTGGTTCCGGGGAAGGATTCGGCCACCTGTGCCTGGCTAGATCTCTGCTCCTCTGTGCTCTTTGGCATGACTTTAACCTTTCCACACCACTCCTTGTGGCCAAAAGTGCTTGCTCCCATATCCTGAGCTAGTGCAGATGATGCATTTACAGGCTATGACATTATTATGGCAACGAAAAGGAAAAGGGAACACCTGACTGACTGGCAGGCATAGACTCACTTGGATCCTCCTTCAGTCCTGACCTGCCAAAGGACTTAAAATTGTGCTGGTTTTAAAGTGCGCGAGCAATGACTTGAACAAAATCAAGAGCTTCCAGTGTCAAGCCACATATTTAAGGTTAAGCACACCCCCTTACCACTTTGATGATTTGGGACCTTTGACAGATGTGAAAGTGAATGTTTGGAACAACGAGTCAAGAGAAACAAGATTAACTTAATGCAGTCAACATGAAGGAAGGTAGTTATTACCTGTTGGGGCGAGTGGAACCTCTTCTACACCTCCACTAACATATGTTGTTATGGGCTTATTTAACTCCTGGGGTAAAGCTGCCAGAGCACTGAAATCATCCATAAAATATACCATCCTTGGATTAAAGGCAATCTGCTCAAGTTCTGCCTTATCCGCACTCCTAACTCCAACAGCAAAAGTCAGCACTCCAGCCCGAGCTAATTCATTGGAAACTTGCAAGAAGGGATCGGCAGACCTCCCTGCCATCACCAGGACTAGGACCTGCGGCACTTGTTCATTTATTCTGCTCCCACCAGCTTCCGTGAAGTGATTCGAAAGCACAAAGTTCAGTGCAGAGCCAGTGTTCAGCACTGACCCCCCCTTGGGCCTCAGCTGCCCCATACGTTGAATTATGTCTGATTTGGTTTGGTACGAGTATAGAAAGAACTCAGTTTTAGGAGTGTCGCTAAATTGCACTAAGCCAACTCGGATTTTGTCACTGCCGACATCAAGGTAGTTAACTAGGGTGGCAACAAAGTCACGCACAAAGGGGAAGTTGGCATTTCCGACGTTGAGTGATCCATCCAAAAGAAAGATGATATCCCTTTTGGTTACTTGAACTGCAGTAGAGCACAGAAAACAACATGAGACATCACAGAAAACAAAAATAGATTTTTTTTTTCTCATGTGTGCATACAGCATACACCATACACACATGTAAACCTTGTTAGGAGGAAGGGGGGAGAGTGGGAGATAGAGAGGAGAAAGAGGGTGATCAGCACAGAAATAACAAGGAACTTTCTGGAAATGACAACATTTGGCAAGGGAGGTTTCTGATTTGTATTGAAAAGTCTCTTAAACGTCAGTTTATCAACAGGGCTCAGTCTCTGTCATGGCAGATGTTTTCAACAGCTGCTAATGCCAGACTTGCATGTTCAGGACCAGGTCCTTAGCTGGCAAAAGCCAGCCTCGTTGATGTTGGTGGAGCAACACTGAATTAATGCCTGAAGACACTCCACTTATCTGCCAAGTCACCGTGCATTCACTTGGGGCTTTCCAATGAAGCTTTAGGGAATGTTTCTGCTTTCTGGCACCTAACGTGTAGTTTGACACCCAGCGCTATCACCCTCTCCTCTAGGACTACGTCCTGCCCTGCAGTGACTTCCATGGTCACACTACCTTCGTGCCATGCAGCCAGCATTGGCTGGCCTGTGGCACAGTGTCAGGCTCCACTTGCATGGGAAAAACACATCTGTCAATTAAGCAATTTCGCTGGTATTTTGAGTAAAATAGCTTTTACTAATAGGCTTACAAAAGCTGGTCCCGATGAGGTTGCAACAGCTGCCTGAAACACCTGCCTTTTTGACATCTGCATTTAAGGCAGAAAACTGCATTTTAATGTCAGACATACATTTTGCAGGCTGCTGAAGTGGGGAGAAATTTCCCTCTTCTGGTAGTAATCAGTCAGTTTTCGTCTCCCTCATTAAGGAAAAATCCTTCCCAGGCTGTCTCCCAGCATCTGAGCCCTGAGATACAGATTTGCAACATCACCCTAAAGAAACCACAGCATCATCCCCCTGTGCTTTTTGCTCTAAATGCGTCATGTCTAGGTGACAGACCAAAATGCCAAAACTTTAAATGAGATCTCAGATAACTGATGAGTGGGCTCATCCAATGCATCCCTTGGATGTCTTCATCCAAATAAGTTACTCAAGAATATATTTGTGCCCATTGCTAATTCTGTTCAACATCTTTCTGTTTAAAGCATGTACCTATGGATATATGGCTATATTCATCCATCTCTCTAGCTTGCCTCGTCTCTGTAAGCTTGCTGTCCTATATATAAAATAAATACTGCGATATTAAAATCAAAATGGAGAAAAGGGCTCTTTGGAGTACAGGCATTGCTCTCAGATTTTATAAATTGTCTTGGCTTTCTGTATTTTTAATTTTCCCCAGAAAAGTGCCATTCAAGGCCCAGGGGGAGACAATATCTAGTTGAAATGTAACAGGCTGGCCTGTGTCAAAATCACTTTTGTTACTAATAATAGCCATTTTATGGACTAGGAGATGATTACTTGCTTATTATATATGTGAATAGCTGTGAGTACAGTAGAGCAGAAGGACTGGAAAAAAAGAGAAGCTGCATGAATGAGCTCTAAAGAACAAGAAAGTATGGGAACATTTTTAATTTACATTAAAAAATAAAAATGTCAGGTTTGGTGTATAGCCATGCAAAACTGTATTAGCAGGAAACGCATTCTGAAAAAAAGCTTATTAAATGATAAGTCCCGTGATATTCATCTTAATTAAGGACAAGTATTGGCAAACTGATTTTAAAATGTCTGCCCTTCATGTAAATCAGTCATAGGCTTTAATTCTTTAACGACCCTTTCCAAAAACTCATTTCCTTTTGCACTGTGGTTTATAATTTTAAATTAGTTGGAGAAACTAGAAAAAATATGGACATGGTTCGACACCCACTTAGAGCCAATGGGAACCTCACTACTGACCTTACTGGGAGCTGAAACAAGTCCTGTTTTTCTAATGTTTATATGCCATGAGACAGAAATGCAAGGTTCAGATATGATCTAGTGCAATACTAATTCAACCTCAAGTGTCTCTGTTGGGAAGAAATCCTGAGAAATTTGGTATAAGACCTCTATGCAGCTAGAACACCTCTTGAAATGCACGGGAAACTGCCTCAAAAGACATGACTAGAGATTGGATTGCTTCCAAAGTCTACTGATGTCAATGGCAAGACCAAGGAAAAAGAATCCACTGGCTTCATGGGGCTTTGGATCATCTTCTAGACAGATTAAATTAAAATCAACACTGCAATAATCTCGTATGTCTTTTAGGGCTTGAGCTAAGTAAATGATAAGAAAACTGTAAATATGTTCTTAAAGGGTCAGTTTCAGTCCAACAGCATCAGGCTAGCTTTCTCTGAACATCTCCATGAACAAACTTGCTTATTTTCTTTACATTCAGAAGAAACTTTTAAGCTTTCTTGAGCAAATATCCACTATGATTTATTTTCAAACTGGGGAAGAGATTATAACATTCACAGTGTGTCCTGTTCATAGGTTACACAAATCCTAATTGAGAGAAAATCCCTCCACTGAACGATTTCAGTACCTAGCTAGTAAAGCACATCTTCCACGTCAAGGCCTTTAAATCTTGGCAGCAAACATGGAATGGGACAAAAATCTCTGGGAAGGAAGGACAAGGCTGTAACAACGACCACACTACCAAATTCACTGATCTGTTCATGCACGTTTTGCAAATCAGAGAAAACATTTAGCTATGCTAAATGTGTGCTTGATGCTTTTATCCCCCTTATCTCTGCACATGATAGAATAAGAGTTGACAAACATATAAACCCTGTCTCTGTAATTAGGACAAGGTAATTAATTACCTGATGGTGGTTCTTGGACAATCAGTCCTCCAGAGAGCGTCCGGATAGGCGAGAGCACTTCGGGAAGAATGGCTTGCATGAACTGAACTCGGAAGTCATTTGGGTTGAACACAAAATCTCTCTCATGGGCAATTTCTTGAAGTTCTGCCAGATCAGCATTTCTCGACCCAATGGCAAGGATCACTATCCGATTCCTTTTCATCTCCGCTGCGGCTTGGTCAACAGCATCCCTGGACTTACCACCAGTGATGAGCACCAGCATGGGGAGCACTCCTTCCTCCATTCTGCACCCAGCAGCACTGGTGAAGAAGTTGGTTCTTACAAAGTCCAGTGCCGAGCCAGTGTTGAGTGCTGTACCACCCATGAGCTTCATTTTCTTCACGTTAGCCATCACATCCTTTCTGCTCTGGTGGGTGTTAAAATAAAACTCTGGCTTCACAGTGTCTGCATACTGTGCCACTGCAACTTGGATAAGGTCAGGTCCAACCTCCAGCCTTTGGACAATTTTGGCAACGAAATCACGAATTGCGTTAAAGGGGCCAGTCCCCAAAGCAGTTGAGCCATCTATCAGGAAGACTATATCCTTCTTGTTCACTTCAATAACTGCAAGTAACACATGAACATAATGTTAGCGGAAGCCTTCACCACAGTCTGTGCATCAATTCTACAACAGTTCAGAAACATTTAGACACCTTGTTTTTTTGAAGTACTGTTACTCTCAACACTTTTTAAAGGCTCTTGCTTTCAAAACAGAATTATTTTTTAGGTTCTAGCAGAGGGCTAATAAATTTGATTGAATATTTCCCCTTTCTAAAACACAGAAGTGTTGCAAGAATTGCATTATTTGTAAAACTTTATATTAAAATGCATATACATGTCAAAACAAGAAGGAAAGGCAGTCAGGAGAAATCTTGGCATGCAGCTGGCACATGAGATGAAATAAGCTGGTGATGCTCCCACCGTCTGCTGTGGAGCCATCTGAAACGTGACTCCGGTTTGGTCTCAGAAGGATTAGGTTCCCAAGAGCAATGACACAAGTAAAGAACAGTCTCCACTTACTCAACATACCTGGATTTGGGTCTTCACATCCTACATGTTATTCCTTATCTAACAAAAACAACTTATGTTTTTTCTTGGCACAGCTAGCCCAGTCATGAAAGAGCTGAATTATATTCTGGTTGCCATGTCTATAACAAAACGGGTCCCCTACGTTGTAATCTCTGAAACTTTATCACTGATGATGGCATAGGACACAGAAACAGCACAATTAGCTTTCCAGTTCCCTGGCTAAGTATGAAGGAAGATAGTCAAGGGGAAAAAAACCTGGTGTGTGGCACTGAAACCAAAGCACCATCGCATTTAATACAGCAAATGTACATGAAAAAACAGTAAATACTAACAAGACAAATACCATTATTATAAAAGCATTATACATGATGGGAGATAATCTTAATAGCATCTTTTAGACAACCCACATGTATTATTTGAAGCAGTAAGCTGTGGCCAGTATCGTAAATAATCCCAGTCTCATCATCACCTCCCTGGTTTCATGCCATTGAAGTGGAAAAGGAAACCTTGTGTTGCTTCCAGATTATGCTGGAGCATTATGGATCATTGTGTTTCATTGAACTTGGGGTGTCCTTAAATTGCCTACCCACCTAAGGGCTCCTGAGATGGGGTTAATATTCAAAGCAGCAAGTCCATCACCTCCCAGGCTCACTGTTACACCCAGCACTCAGTGTGGGGGAAGAGGAGACCCAGCATCGTCAGGATCTCACACCCCTCAGGGCAAGTGGTAGCAAACGCTCCCTTGTCCTGCCCGGATGGAAAAGGGCAGTCCGTCAGCCCATCAGGGCTCCTCTGTGTGAAGGCTGTTTACTTTGGATTTGAACAAAGAACAAAGCTTTGGCTGCAGTCCTCCTTGGCTGGACACCAGCTGGCCATGGAAAGCAGTGCTCCCAAAAGCTCGTCTCCGTCAGGTTTCTCATTACAGGCGAGTGCCATGAGATTGGGCTACCCCACGGAGTGATTTAGAACTGGAGATGAAATCTGCGACTCTGCTGTCCCCTCTGTCCTGGGACTCCCAGAGAACTGCCTCTGAGAGCAAGCGCGAGCCTTTGCAAAAGCCCCTCCAAAGCCTTGCTGGAAGTTGTTCAAATAAGGACCGATTGTCAAAATGTGAAGATTAAAATAGCCCATCATGGTGCTGTTGGACACAAAACTATGGGACCCTACAGGAATCGAATGTGGTGTAGCCCTCTCTTAGCCGCAGCCTCATGTGAGATTCTGGTGGCTTGCAGTTGACTACCTGGGCTATCAAAGCAGAGCTACTCACAAAGCAACAAGGATTTGTTTAAACTATCTCCTTTGCAGAGCAGTGAGACTTCCAGCATTCATCCCCCCAGCCGGGTTTTTTTCTTCATCCGTTACTCTGAGGAGGAGAGGGCTGAAAACAGAAAACTTTCCAAAGGGATAACAAGGGCTGAAATCCCTGCTTTGTATCACTCAGGAGAGATGTCCAAAGCACTTCCTTAGCTTGACAGCAGCTCGATAGTCAAAAATGGAGACCCTGGAAAATTTTGACTTTATATAGAAGTTTGTGGGAAACATCAAAGTGGCTTTGCAGAGATAAGGAAGGCCAGGAAGCAAGAGTTCCCTCTGTTACTCATTCCTCTTGCAGCTCTCAAATCCTGCAGTACATATCCTTAGAGAAGACGAAGGCAAGAACCGAAACCAAAACCCACAGGAAGAAACACCCCACGGTGCTAAATTCAATGGACACAATTAAAGCAAAAGCATTTAAGGAAGGCTGTACACATCTCACAGGGTCTGATCCATGAGCCCAGTGAAGCTGATGGCAACTCACAGGCTGCGGTATGTGTCCCAAACCAGTGCTTTACACTGCAGACTTCCAAGGCACCAGTGTGAATCACGCAGATCGGTCAAAATTAATTTCCATGAACACTAGGCAAAGGAAATTCCCTAAAGCTTCTTTGAAAATACCAGCTTGTCCATTTAGCGTATCCATCTATATATAATTTCACAGGCTGATGCTACTGTAGTACCTTCTACAAATGAGCTGTCATTTTAAGTGAAAGATATGAAAGTCCAGATGAACCCATATGTGCCAACATGTTTAATCTTACCATTCAAACAGCATTAAAGAGAGGTTTTCCCTTGTCTTGCATGGGTCCTGGCATGCACATTTTAGCTAGACGTGCGCACTTCAGCTTATTTAGCTAAATATGGTTCTTGTGGAGTGCTACAAGCAAAAGTGCTTTATGTTCTTTCCTGGAATAATCAAGGCAAGGTCATAAAATGATCTCTTAGGCAAATTCCTCCCTTTGATTTGAGCCATGGGATAGCAACCATGTTTAGACACAGATCAGCGAAGACATCTGGAATGCAGTTTTATATGTCAACATACATCATGAGTTGAACAGTATGTACAGAACTCCAGACTGGCACTTGGATCCCAAAAGTGTTGTTCGCATTAGGCGCTCTGGTAATTAAGTGCAGCAACTCCAGCCTGGCCCTTTCCAGGGGCCTCTGAAATACGACATATTATTTCTTCATAAAGCTTCTCTATCAGTAAATTTAACTTAGTCATAGAATCATAGGGCGAGAAACTCTTAATCACCTACTTGCTCCACAAATCCAGATATTCATTATTCTACTGTACCCAAGATAATGCTAATCCAGAAATAGTGTCAATGGGGACTTAAGAGTGACAAAGTGACCTAAGTGGAATATGGACACCTACATTTTCATTTCCTGTGGCCTCCTGGAAAGCTGTAAACTTTGTTAGCTTACGGATTGAAGGGAAAATACATGTTAATGCTAGCAAGGTAGGGATTTCACTTCAGAAGAACGAAGAGCTGTTTTGCTTTTAAGTTCAACAACAGAGGGATTTCACCCTTTTCTCAAGGATAGTGTACAGTTTCAATGAGGTACGGTATTTTACTGTTTCAGCAAGCTGATAACTTCGACACTGTGAAATAAGGATCAATTTAACATCACTGATAGCTTTCCAGTCAGATTTCATTCTCTTGACACTTTCAGCTGACACTTAATGTAAGCTTATGTGACATAAATATTTTCAGAAAGGACAGTGCTGCAGTATTTACCCTCAGGGTGCTTAGAAAGCCCAATTAGGATTATATGAGCTTTTTAATACTCTGCTTGTGTCCTTTAAAAACCCATGCCATGTCAGCTATTGACACAAAACCTCACAGTTTTCAAAAGATAACCCACTGGGCAAATGAGTTCCTGCACATTAGCCAAAGAGCTATTTTTTTTCCATTGTTTCTCCATAAGCAGGACAGAGAGATGCATTGCAAAAATAAAAAAAAATCTAAATTAAAAAAAAACCCTATGTTTTTAAAGCGTGCAAAAGCTCACTCATTCATCAATATGCAACAGTCTAGAAAGGCATACGTACCTTCAGTCACAATGGTTGGGGCCTCTAACAAAATGAGTCTTTGGGCCACTCCAACAATGTTGGGCAGTAATAAATCTCGAAGAGCATCAAGGTTACGGATATCCAGGGCAGTAAATGCGAAGCTTCCATCAGTAGCAATCTGCTGCAGCTCTGCACTGTCAGCATTCAGGACCCCAATGCTAAACGAAAATATACTAGCCTGCTTCACCGCTAACAAGCCCTCTCGGATATCATCACTAGACTCTCCACCACTTATCAGCACTAAAATCTGAGGCACTGCTTCCTCTATCCTGCTGCCTCCTGCCTGGGTGAAGAGGTTCTCCACCACAAACTCCAGTGCCGCACCGGTGTTTGCTTCCTCGCCACCGCGAAAACTAAGTGCCTTCACGGCATCCAGAACATCCGCTTTTGTGGAGTAGCTGTTCAAAGCGAACTCAGTTCTGGGTTGATCACTATACTGCACCACCCCAATGTGTATTTGCTGAGCTCCAACTCTGAGGCTTTCAATCAAATTTACAAGGAAATCACGTATGGCTTGAAAATTGACACTTCCGATGTTGTTTGATCCGTCAATAAGGAAAATAAGGTCAGCGGACTCTTGAGCTTTAAAAAAAGAAATGCAAAAGGTGAAAGCATTAAAATGAGTGATTACATGCAGTTGTACAGTGTTCTGACATGTTTCTTGGAAAACCAGTAAGAAACACGAAAATGAGAAAATAAAACACATGTTCACTGAGTAGGTGATGTTTGCCTCTCAGTTCTGCATTCTGATTGAATACAAGCTCCCAGCCCCATACCAGTGTCTGCTACTCACCAAGAGACGGCTCGAGCGGACACAACCTTAGCCAGCAGCTGCAGTTACATGGCCGTCAGCATTATAGGCACACAAGGAGAAGACTTGGTAAAATATAATTTTTGGAAATCTAGATCCATTCTATCAGTGACCTGTACTGTCCAAATATTTAGACAGAACCAACAGAAAAATGTGGATTTTGGTTGTAATTCACCCTGAAGATAGCGGGTGAGGACAGTAATATTTGTAGGAGGTCTTCCTCATTGCAGTGTCTTTTTTTTTTGGAGGGGGTGGGGGGGAACAAAAGCCACCATCTACTGGATGCATGGAAAGTTTTAGCCTCTCTGTTGCAATTCTGCTCTTTTGTTGGTTAAAAACAGTGGCTGAATATGTTGGCTTCTCCCACCATGAAGAATTATTATTTGAAATGCATTTGTTAGAAACAATTGAAAAGGTTTTGATTATTGTTCTTGCATTGTAACTCTTTTACCAGCTGCCAGCATATACATGATGGTATTTGTCCAGCAAGCTGACCCACACAATTGTCAACCTGTGCCATGCAAAAACTGTCTTGCCTTAATTATTTTGCACAAAGATGCATTGATTATCAATAGAGGGGTCTGGTACATATTTTTCATGTGGACTTTAGATATTCAATCAAGGAATGCAGAATCAGGTTAAAACAGGGTGATGAAATCAGTCATGGCACAATTATCCAACTCTATTTGTTGTGACCATACCCAGATGATCACAAGCATCTGCTGAGAATATACACACACCAAACAAAACTTTTATATGGCATGAACATGGCTGTTGAGGGGAAGCATTTTTGCTGTGAGACTTACCGAAGCAGACCCGAAATTCCCTGGTGTCTGCTTTTACTCTTTTGCTCAACTAATTTTACCAATAACGTCACCAAGAGCTGTGCGCCTACAAAAAGGCGGGGGGGAAGAAGACCCCAAAGCATGCTCGGATGTTTCCATGCTATCACTCTCCAATCTTGATAAGAAATCAAATTTTGGACTATTTGCAAATAAATGACAAGCAACATTTGGAAATCACACCCAGCTCTCAACTTTTGAAAGTCGAAGGTGAAACCAGCAGCAGAACTGGCATGTAGTTTAGCAAGGCCAGGAATAAACCTGCAGTCTTTGCTATCAACCAGCACTGCCAATCATTATTCTTATTTTTTTGGGCCTG
Source organism: Charadrius vociferus (assembly GCF_000708025.1). Taxonomy (NCBI): domain Eukaryota; kingdom Metazoa; phylum Chordata; class Aves; order Charadriiformes; family Charadriidae; genus Charadrius; species Charadrius vociferus. The sequence goes on from NW_009648960.1 coordinate 1,045,824, forward strand.
TTTAGTTGTTTTTCTAGTAAATGTTTTCATAGATTGCAATGTCACCAAGAGACTCAAATAATACCACAAATCCAATGACAAAGGAGAAGATCTACAGGGCATCATTGCTTTTCTGGGCCATCTCAATAGCCAGTGTTGGCTTGAAGAACATCAGTGTGCCTCAGAATTGCAAAGGGTTCCAGGATTTATTTTTCCATCCTTGAAATGAAATTTAGGGGTCCTTAGGGCTGTCTTTACTGTGCCATTTTCACTTGGGATGTACACGTTCTACTTTATCATATAAATGAAAGGGAAATTTCAGAGTGGTTGTACCCAGTGCTGCTTTAGATACCCTGGACATCTTTTTGAGGAACAAGATTTCAGACACCAATGAGTGTCATTATGGCAACATGGGTCGCTCCCACAGGAAAGAAAATAAATATGAAGCAGATGCGTTGGATAATTTGTCATCACTGTAAAAAAAAACTCTTGTACTTCAGTGCACATTTATGGAACAAGCTGGTGCTGGAGAACAAATAAAAGCATGCTTGTTACACAACTAAGCAAGGAGGTTCAGATGAGACAGACAGCTAAGATTTAACAAATACATCAGGGCAAACTTGAGGCTGACTTTCATATTTATGCTAGTCAGCTCTGGGGACTGCCACAGACCAACAGCTTTAGTACTCTATACTGGAAGTACTACGGGACCTAGGGTTTTTTAATTTTCTGTTTCATATTAGGGCTCATTTCTAGCATAACATCCATGGCATTTTTATACACTTTAATGCTACATGGAGTTATCAGCTAAAAAAATGTCTTCTTAAACTCTTATGCAGTTATTTGTACCGTGCTTTGCACATTGTTGTCATCCAACATTTAGGACCTGTAACATCTTTTCCCGGGTTTAATCATACTCCATAGATTGCCCATGCAAGTCACACACTGGCAAAGCTACAATAGTAGGATTTTCTGAAATTTCTGTTATAGGGGGGCAAGGAAATATTTGCAAAAAGTATCTTTGAGTCGAAATTAACTTGGAAATGCATGATATACATGAAGCAGGGATTTGCCTTTAAAGCTTTTAAAGAAATGTCTGTGACTCCAGATATTTATGTACTATGGGGTTGCCTGCTGGCATGCCCCAGAGGATGACAGCCAGACTCCAAAGACCAATTTCCCTATTGATTTCTACAGGGAAGCACCGGCGTCCTTCACAGTGAAGATGCCGAACAGCTGCTGCAGTGCTGTCAGCAGGTTGGGTTAACATTCATTTTCCACCTATATTGACATGATTTTCTTGGAATTGGCAAATGTTATGTCATGTTTCTGGGTCAGCTGCTTTTCTTCCCTGTGGCTTTCACGTGACCTGGATATTTGCCCTGTCAAGCACTTTGCACAATAAAAACACATGTGAGCACAGCCTTTTGGTGTTGCTCGGTGTCATGCAGTGATGGAGAGCACCCAGTGGGGCTGGCGTGAGGGTTAATCAGGCAAGACAACACAGGGGGATTAATGTTACACTGCCTCATTACACTGCTGTTGTCTTACATCACCCCACAAGCTATTGACCTTCAGATGGAGTCTCAGGAATAAAAAGAAAGGTTTGATCTCTGGGACTTCTGTTTTGAAACACGAAGCTGTTCAGAAGGCGCTTTCCACGCTGAAATTTCATAAACAGAGAAGGGACAGAGGAAGACTCTTCCCCCGCCTCCACCCGTAAATTGGGCCCCCAGCTTGCAGTCAGCACAGATCCATTGAAGCCAACGTAGATTGCAGAGAGGTTTCAGTTATGGGTCAGAAAGGGTCCAGCACTCCGGCAGGTGGAAGCCATTGGCTTGTAAAGAAGGCATTTGAGTGGCATCGCAAAAGGGACTCTCTAACCACGCACGCTTTCTCCAAGCGTATAAGGAGAGAGGCTAAGGGCCAGATCAGGGATGGGGTTTCAGTGAAGAAGTTCTTCCCTGAACTGCTTTTGCTGTCTTCAGCCAAGAATGTGACTTTCTGGAGTAGCACATTGCCTATTTCCCCTGCTAGCTGCAAGGGAACATCCCTCATAGAGCGCCTGCAGCGACCTTCTTGGTCTCCAGAGGGTTTTCAGTCAGGGCCTCAGAGTCACCTTGACAGCTGGTGTGTTCATCACCTGTTTCCCTGCCTTGGGAGTGGATAGGATGGAGCAATTCAATAAATCTGCAGAGCTCTCTACATTTGCATTTCCATGCCACAGGCGCAAAAGGATCGCCACAACAGGCCGCTGCCAATCCAAGGGCTCCTGCACTATCTCCTGGCAGCTCTGGCAGGGATGCCAGTTCGGTCTGCAAACAACAGCACGCCTGATAGCTACAAACATGGGGCCACATGCTTCAAACCTTTGTTTTTAAACCTCTGAACATCCATCTCAGTCTTGCCCCTACAAAGGCCTTAAACAGCGCAACGCCAGCAGATACCATGCTGATGGGAGCCATCAGCAGTCAGCCATTACCTGTGATGTCTTTAACCAGTCCTTTGGCCCCAGCCTTTTCTGGAGTCATGGATGAATGGACACTCGCCACTAAGTCTCCAACTATGCCGTGGAGAGCGGTAAAATTCTCTAGGTTGAAAAGGTGCATATCGAAGGGTTCGCTTGCTATTTCCTTTAACTCCCCTTCCACTGCATCCTGCACGCCGACCGCAAACATGTTTACACGGGCCGATTTAAGGACAGATGATGGCAGAGCCACATCATCCTGGGATCGTCCGTCCGTTAACACTATAATAACCTGGGGGACGCCTTCACTGGCTCTGCTTCCAGCAGCTTTAGTGAGATGATTCTCGATTAGGTACTCTAATCCTTTTCCAGTCTTGGTGCCTCCCCCCATGTAAGGCATGTTGGCAATATGGGACAGGACATCTTGGGTAGAGGGGTAGGTATTTAACTGGAACTCTGTGTGGGGGTTTCCGCTGAACTGGACCAGGGCAAAGCGAAAATCATTTTCTCTCACATCTAAAGCTCTTACAACATCATACAGAAACTCTCGAATGAGTTGGAAATGTTCCTTCCCAATGCTCCAAGAGGAATCCACTAGAAATATTATATCAGCCACGGCAATGGTTTTGACAGCTTTAAAAAAACAGATGGGGGTTTAGGATTTTCTACCAGTCAGCACAAGCATGCCTCCTCCTCCTCCTCACCCAAACAACCAACAGCCTCTTTCGCATGGTGAAAGTGAAGCTTAGCTTCCCCTTACCGCCCGCAGCAAAACTAGAAGCGCTAGAGAAAAACCAGGCAGCCATCAGCACCCTGACACCGCAGGCATTGGGGGACAGGAGGGGACAGCCTTCCCAGGGAAGGGGAGGTGAGATGTTTCTCCCCTCACCGCACAGGTTTGGACACCAGCCCTGAGCCAGACAAAGATGCCTGCAGCTTCACGCATGAATTCAGGCTTGCTCAGCTTCTAGCTGCCCATGGTCTCCTGCACATTTTTTTTCTGACTCAGGGCTTTGCTGGCTCTGCAGCAGTGCTCAAGGGAGGAAGGGCTGCTGGCCTTAAGCAGCCTGGGTGCCGGAATGCGTTTTCCATATTTTTTCTGCTGCTAACACCCACCCCACCCCCATGACACAAAAGACACCAGCGCTTTTTCTCAAAAAAGCCAAACAGCCCCTCTGCAGGTCAGTGCCAGTGCTCTTCTCACTGCAAAAATCCCTCCTACACATGCAAGGAGGGCAAAATAGCTCTGCCCAGGAGAAAACACATTCAGAGCCACCCTGGGTGCACATCCCACACCTCCATCCCCCACAGAGCATCCTCAAAGGCACACCACCGGCCGGCAACATGCTCAGGAAGGCACCACGCGCATTGGCTAAGGTCTGGGTCCGAAAGGACCCTCAGCCGAGTGGGAGCTGAGGAGCAGAAGGTAAACCACAATGTACGATCGACATGCATGTTAAAAACCAAACTGTGCAAACTAGCAGCACATTTGTACAGGGGTGAAGTCAGGTAAAGCAGTCTGGTCTTACCTGCTTGCTGCTGGGCACAAACTGAGCAAAAGACTGAGAGAAGCAGGCAAAACATTGCCGTGAAGGGCAAATGTCGATGTTTCCTCATTTTGGTCTTTTATCTAAGTTTTCCTTTTATTGGCTTTGTTTCAAAGCACCCAATGTGAGACCTAAGGGAGAAAAACAGGAAGAGTGAGAAACAGCCGCAGTGCTGGCCGGGCACAGATGAGACACAAGATAGAAAAGCCAAACCATGTGGTTTTGCAATGCTTTTGTGGCACTTCAGCAAGAATAAAATATTTTAATGCTGGACAGAGTCTGCTTCATAGCAAGTGTTTTTTTGGAATAGGAATCATCACTTACATAATTGGCATTTAATCACCCTTGTGGATTTAGGTGTCTTTCTCCTTGCCCATGCTGCCCCAGGTAATACCAAATATGTAGGAAAATGGTCAGCCTAGGTTTCTACCACCAATGTTTAAAATATACAATGGCATCTCACCTGTTCTCCTCACCCATGGATAACCACGTGAACATCTTAGGCAACACATTCTCTCTTGCTGTTGCCTCCCCCCAGCTTCCTCCTTTTTTTTTTTTTTTTTTTTTTCTTAAAAAACAAACACTAGAATAACAATTGCCCTGAACATCCCTTATTGCCTCAGCTCACCCTTTCAGCTGTCCCAAATATACAAATGGAAATTTAATTACTTGTGAGCCACATGATCTGGCTGTACAGCAAAAAGCCCTTGGACTCCGCCAGGCTTGCAGCCCCAGTGGTGGAATAGCCTGAGCTAGCTGATCACATTTTGGAAATGCACCAATAATAATATTTTACATGTTGGAGCCAAAAATATAATTTATGGAAGTTTCTTATCTGTGATCCACCTGGCAAGTCTTCTGAAACAATGTCTCCTTCAGGAAAGCTGTGTATCTGTTGTCATAGAGATGGCCAAGTTATTATTTAATCTTCATTTCCAAGCCTACAGAGCAGGAACCAGCAAGACTTGCTTAACCAAGAAAATATCCTCCCAAAATGGAATGCAGTGATTTAATACTTTTCATTCCCCAAAAGGAGCTCAATTACTCAAATGCACCAAAAGTGATTCAAATACATCAAGTTATTACTGGGTCATCATTAAAAAAAAAAAAAAATCAATTTTCTCATAACCATCTTTGCCAAGCCCCTCAGTCCAGAAAATTATGACTACTACAAGAGGCTAGGAGGGCAGGTAGAAGACTAACCCCTCTTTAAGGAAAGCCATGGTAGTTACACAGATGGCCATCACTGGCACAGCTGGAAACAGAACCAGGTGCCAGAAATTAGAGAAAATGCAGAAATAAACATCTGAACAGCTGATCCCTCTTCCACTGAAGAGACACTCCTTAGAAAAAAAACAGTGGAAAGACGGGGACACCCTCCACCTTGTTTCCAGAAACCTGACACTTCCACTGGCTCCCTGTCTGCCAAAGCCAAGTTGGGGTCTGGTCTTCCATGAAAAAAGGGGGTTGCAGCATTTGCTTTTCCAGGTGCTCCACATGGCATTTATGAATGCTACATAGCATAAGTCAAGCAAAAGCTAGCCCCTGTCGTTCCCCCCAAATTTGTGTATAATAATAACACCAGGTGGAGAGACAGTCAATAAGCACTCAGAGCCAGCACCTTGCATGCAGCATTAATTAAGACATGAAAAGTCTTCCCTGTTACTGGCAACTCCTCGATTCATAGAGGCAGCTGATGCAGCCCAGAGGTATTGCTATCATTCATAAAAAGACTAAAAAAACATCTTTGTTAGCTGGAGCTCATCCATCCCCCTGGCTGTTGGAGTCCAAACCAAACCTCCCAGTGCCTCCAGTGGGACCGAACCTGCTCTGCTGGACAGTGTCCCTGATTGCGCCCAGCTTGCTCCCAGAAAACCTAGTTTCACCCAAAGCACACATGGGGAGGGGAAAGCTAGGCTCTGTGTCCCCATAGGTGCTGAATTAGCCATGGGCATCGCTACGGGCTTTGTCCCCTGAGCACACAAATACAGAAAGGTCTGGAGGTCCCAGAGCTGAAGTTAGCAAAAAGCACAGAGCTTGGGACAACCACCCATCCAACACCACCAGAGCATCTCCCCTCTGGGCAGAAGAGATCCCTGGAAGAGTTGCAAGTTTTTTTAGGGCTTGCCTTGCAGCATCCATTGGGAGTAAAAATGTTGCTAGCAATGAATGAAAAATGTGGAAAAAAAATGGAAAACCAACCTGTTAAAATAATGTGTGCCGTAAAAGTGCTAGTGTTTCTTTTCCAAAATGCAGGAGGTTATGCTATCATCATGTTTATTAGCTGCTGGCATCCTAGCCCTCTGCAGTCGCAACAGCTGGGGGTGAACTGCACATCAAGATAAACCAGTGAAAATTAATGTCTTACCAGCTAATAAATGACAGGACCAAGGCAAATATTTGGGGTGGGTTTTTTTGTTTTAATGTTGAGCAGGTGCGAAAGACTTTACATCCACAAAACATGGCAGAAAGGAAAAGAAAATCTCTCCGGTGTTACAAGAGCTCCCCTGCCCACAACATGCCCCATGACCCTCTTGCAGTGGTGGGCAACTGGGCTTTACATTGAATGGGATTTCCAAACTCAGTAGTGGATCTACGCGTACATCTTTAGGGCTGCTTTGGCTTGAAACCCCTTGAAGAACTACCTTGCCCGTGTTCAAACAAGGAGCCTCGGAGACAGCCAGGGCTGAGCCCACCTCTGTTGGATCCCTTTGGGTCATGATTCAGCCCCAGAGCTGTATTTTATGAACCTCTATCCTGACAAACCTGAACAGCTAAAAGTCACGAGTCAGCCTTTGGGGCACTGTGAGATAAACCTGGATATCACAGTGTGTTAAAGCAACACCCAGTCTCAGCTTTGATTTATTTGACCTGGCCAGCTGGGAAATACAACACCTTTTTCAAGCAATAAAAAATTGGCTGTTCTTTTTAGTCACCTTCTTTTTCTTTTTAGCGTTTAGGAGGTCTCCAGATCTAATTCCAGCTTTCTCTGTGACCTCCATCATGTTATTTTTAGTTATATGAAAACAGAGGGACTTGTTCACCAACAAGATATGAGTTTTAGCATGGTGCTTCCCCAAAACCATCCTAAAGTCACAGGAGCTGAAACTAGTTTTTAGAAGGAAAAAAGCAGCAAAGCCTTACAGGAAGAGTGATTGATAGTTCTTAGAGATGTACTAACAACTTATGGAAGAGAGGTGCATTTAAGCACACGTGTTCCTGATCAGGGTTTTTCTTTAATCCCCCCCTTTCCACAGCACCCTTGTTAGCAAAGGAGGACGAGTTGGCTGTTTGCAGAAAGAGGTGGGTGAGGAGATAATCTTCCTGTAGGAGATGATCCTTGAGAAAAAGCAGCAAGGACAGCAGGTTTTTTGTGAAAATAATGCGCTTTTTGGGGGGTTTGAATTAAAACTCTGTTCAGATCTGGTTTGACTAAGCTAACAGCAAGTCTTTGGCTCAGTGAGAAAAGCGGGTTTAAGACAGTAAATGATGTGATTTTTATTGCTTGGAGGTATGTCTTGCTTGGCTTGCCTTGGTAAGGCACAAGTAGTAACTTGCTTTACTCAATGTGTTCTTCCTTTGTGTCTCAAGTTACCACTGGTCACAGAAGTTGGAGGTGGTACCAGTTTGTAGGGGGTGGAGCATAAAACCAGGGATGTGAACTTATGCTAATTTATTTTAATTCTTGATTATGGCAAGTGTCTGGTTTGCAACTTTATTCTCCTGGATTGTTGTTATTTTCAATAAGGCAATTTTGTGCTGGATTTTTTTAAATGCAAAGTTCCTTGTAGTCCTGGGGGGTGAAAGCTCTTGTGGAGCTTTTGATATAACCACCGCAAGCTGGAAAAAAAAATGATGAAAAACCTGACTACTGAGTGCCTTTAGAAAAAGAAAGCATTTTCCCAAACTGTTGAGAATTAGCAACAAAACCTGAGGAGCTAGTCTCTTAATAATTCATGTGCTAAAAGATTAACTCATGTAATCTTCAATAATCTGAAGTTTTTATGTCTGTCTAGAGGTTATATAGTGTGTGGTGACTTCTTAATATTACAGTATGTCCTCCATTTCATCAGAAGATATACATCTGTTACTAATAATGCTTTCAAAAGGCAATCATTTCTACCACTAACGCAATGAAGTGATTTCCTTAAATATTTTTCCCAGCAGCTATTTTTTGCTTATTGCATACTTCACTGTGCATAAAATCTGACATTTTAGATTTTTTTTTTATTTGAATGGATGTTTCAAATTCACTTTCTAAGCAATCATTCATTTGTGTGTGTGTTTTCACTACAGTGTAGTTAAAATAAAATCTGTAAAAGTGCAAAGCAGATGAGTAGACTTAAAAAAGCAAAACATAAAAGACAGGAAAAAAATTACTACAGCTGTTACATATCACTTTGATTCATTACATGTGCCTCTCAGCTGGGCTGGCTGGTTTTGAGCAAGGGGGGAAGTATCTATGGCTTTGGTGCGAATATAAATGTGGTGTGTCATGCGTAGATGTGGATGGCTGCTAGGGCAGACAGAGGGAATAATTAGTGTTGTTGCAAAATACCTCTTAAAACTGAATTCCCAGCTGGGCAGTGCTTCAGGCACTGATGCTATCTATCTTGATGGACTGTGAGAGAAAGCTCAAGCTGTGCAATCCGATTGCTATCGGAGGGGTTTTCTGTACTAGTGTTTTGTAGTGGCCTAATGCTTTTCTTCAAGGCTAAAGGACTGAGCTGGGCAGAACTGACTTGTAGGGTGTGATAACCGGGAAATCCAAACCTAGTGATTTATTTGTGAAATTTGTTCCCATCGGCTTTTCCTCCCCATGACAGTGTTGTTGCTGAGGGGAGGTGAGCAGTCTTTCGGAAAGGACAGAGGACACAAAGCAACTGTGGTAGGTAGAGCCATGACTTGTAGGCTGTTATTCTGGGAACAAATGGCCTGGGTTTGGGCTTGGGCAGCCTATGCAGTTTTGCTAGCTGGTACAGCCAAGGACCTTTGGGATGCCTCACTGCCCTCAACCAAAGTACATGTAGTCCAATTTTCCTGCCCAGCCCCGGGGGCATCCCCCTCCCCCCCAATAGCTTTAATTGAAGCCTGCAAAGCAACTGTGGCCCTAAATTCCCTTTGTGTGTAGAGTGTGTCATCTTGTAGTGGGAGAAAGATTTGCACCTGGGTCCCAACAGCTCTTCTGCAAGGGGAACAGGCAGGACCAGAGGGAGAGCAAAGCATTGTCCTGGATATGAGATGCTGTGAGCATCCTTGGAGAGCCCTAAAAGTCTGCTCCATGGGGATGTTGGGGTCAAAACCAAGAGGTCTCTGCCTTCATCTGTGTTTGCTTTGTGGACATCTCCCCATGCCTCATCATCACTCTATTTCCCAACCAAACTGCTCAGCCTGAAATACCCTTGACTTGGCTGTTCTGTGCTGTATGCATGTCCCTTGGAGACAGTAGTGAAGCTATGAGGATGCCGTAAGCCTTGCCAGCGGCTTGAACGTGGACACTGGCCACTCAGAACAACTATTTGTAGCCCCCGCAGTGGGATGGAGTAAGCGGGGAGGAGGAACAGCTCCTGAAATCCTGATGTGGAGCCACGATAGCACGCACTGCCCTCTGGAGGTGGTGCATGCTCCTCTCTTGGCTCGGTGAATCCCACCTTAAGTTTCTCCTCACTGTTAAGAGCTCTGAGCTGGGGAAAACATTAGCCAAAAGCCTCTCCTAGCAGTGATTTGGACACCTAGAGGCTAAATGCCATGATTTTTCCCTGCGAAATAGCTCAGACACCTTTGAAGAGGGACGTAAGCCTCCCAAGCCTCTAGGCACCTGGCCACCTCTTCATCTTATGGCACCAAATATCACCTAGCCACACAGCCTACAGAGAAGTAAGACTATTTCTAGAGACTTGGGATGAGCTGTATGGGACAGATTCTGAATTTATTCACAGCTCCAAGGAGTTGAGTGGAGCCATTTCAATTTGCACCAGTTCTTTTGAAGGATTTCCATTAACGTTGCTGCTATCTGGCACTGATGGCACTGGGAAGGTGAGGGTTGTTGAGCTGAGGGCTAATCCTGAAAACATTTCTTCCTGCAAAGGTAGACCTGAGCATTAAAAGCAAACAAGCTTTAAAAAAGTGGGAAATCTTCCTGCTTTTGCAAACCACTTGAACTCTGATTTTTGAAAACTAGCATTCAGCAAAGCAACAGTTATGTTGCGTTTATATCCTACCTGGGCAAGTTCCCTGGGTGCTAGCATTTAATATGAATCACATTCATTTCTGTTCTTATAAGTGTGCTGTTGGCTTAAAATCTGGTTGTTTTCTTCATCTGAAGACTGAGACTAAAATAGTGTAGTTAATAAGAGGAAAGGGAGTATTTGCTAAAAAAAGAGGAAACTCCCTCAAAGATCAATGACTCTTTATGTATAGTAACCTAAGCCTCCCAGTGCCTCTCCACCCAAACAAATTTGCTCCTTAATGTGGAACACAGATCACTTAAAAAGGTGGAAAAAGTGATGGGCATGTGAGAGCAGTAAGGCTGGCTGTGATTCACAGTGGAGAGCACGCATGCAATGCCACCCGCAGCCAGCCCCGCTGCCGTGCACACCCAACACAGGGCAGCTTCGTCCCTTTGCTGCAAATCAAGTGCATCCAGGCTGGGAAAATACAACCCAAGGCTGGCAAGGCTGTGCAGTTACCCAAGTTTGCACTGATGGAAGGAATAAGATGTTCCCTTCCCTCCTGTTCCCAGACAGGCACGTAGCAAAAGTTTGGAGAGGAACACTTTTTTCTTTTCTTTTTTTTTTTCTTTTTTTTTCTCCTTGACATGTGGGAATACAGTGGGGGCTGGTTTAGCTCACCCTAAAATCAGGGAAGGTTAATGCATTTGAATGGAAAATTGCAAAGATGTTTGAAAACCAGGAAGGGAACCAGGTAGACTGCTGAAAAATGGAAAGGGAATGAATGACAAGGAGCGGCAGGAGCGAGCGTGCAGCCCTGTGCTCCTGTCTTAGAAATGCCACCACACCCCAGTCATGGTCGACCTCTCTGCAAAGACCAGGGTTGCAAGAGGCTATAAAGTTGGGGATGGAAAGCCCATTTTCCTGAGCTCTGGGAGCTGTGTCTGCATCTCTGGTACTACTATGTCAAGGGATGGCACCAGGGAGGTGCAAAGAATTGTTTTGCTTGGAAGAGACCTTTATGATCTTAAAAGTCCAACTGTTAATCTAGCACTGCCAAGTCCACCATTAAACCATATCCCTCAGCACCACATCTGCATGTCTTTTAAATACCTCCAGGGATGGTGCCCCAGCCACTTCCTTGGGCAGCCTGTTCCAATACTTGATAACCCTTTCAGTGAATAAATTTTTCCTAATATCCAATCTAAACCTCTCCTGGTGCAACTTCAGGCCATTTCCTCTTGTCCTATCGCCTGTTACGCGTGAGAAGAGACTGATCCCCAACTCGCTGCAACCTCCTTTCAGGTAGTTATAGAGGGTGATAAGGTCTCCTCTCAGCCTCCTTTTCTCCAGGCTAAACAACCCCAGTTCCCTCAGCCAGTCCTCATAGGACTTGTTCTCTAGATCCCTCACCAGCTTTGTTTCCCTTCTTTGAACATGCTCCAGAATCTCAATGTCTCTCCTGTAGGGAGGGCCCTAAAACTGAACAGTGTACTCAAGGTGCGACCTTACCAGTACTGCGTACCGGGGGACCATCACTTCCCTAGTCCTGCTGGCCACACTATTGCTAATACAAGCCAGGATACTATTGGCCTTCTTAGCCACCTGGGCACACTGCTGGCTCATATTCAGCTGGCTGTTGACCCCCAGGTCCTTTTCCACTGGGCAGCTTTCCAGCCACTCTTCCCAAGCCTGTAGTGCTGCATGGGGTTGCTGTGACCCATGTGCAGGACCCAGCACTTGGCCTTGTTGAACCTCACACAACTGGTCTCAGCCCATCAATCCAGCCTGCCCAGATCCCTCTGTAGAGACATCCTACCCTCAAACAGATCAATACTCCTGCCTAACTTGCTGTTGTCTGCAAACTGACTGAGGGTGCACTCGATCCCCTCATCCAGGTCATTGATAAAGATATTAAAGAGAACAGGCCCCAATACCGAGCCCTGGGGAACACCACTTGTGACTGGCCACCAAATGGATTTAAATCCATTCATCACAACTCTTTCGGCCTGGCCATCCAGCTAGTTTTTTACCTAGTGAAGCATATGCCTATCCAAGCCATAAGCAGCCAGTTTCTCCAGGAGAATGCTGTGGGAAACAGTGTCAAAGGCTTTATTAAAGTCTAAGTAGACAACATGCAAAGCCTTTCTCTTGTCCACTAAGCATAGTTGTGTCTCTACTCTGCCACCGCATTCCTACATGACCTTGGAGAAGTTCCCTAGCTCCCTGAAACAGCCTCCAGCTGGAGTCATTACTCTGGCCTCCTCAAAGCTCCCAAACTGTGTGGTTGTGCCCCAGAAACAGCACTATATAAGCACAGTACTTATCCAGCCATAAATACTGATATTTTTTTTTTTTTAAAACCAGTAAGTAATGGGGTAAAGCCAGAAGTTTGAAAAATGTAGCATTCCTCCCCTGAGAGCACACATGAATCATCACAGCAACCAGAAATGAGCTGAGAATTTCCCATTGCACCCGCTGGAACCAGACTGGCTTTGGCCACCTCCGCTCCAGACAATTTTGGCCCCTGTGCCTGGTCAGGAAACCAATTTGGCTACAATCCTTTCTCACCCTGGGCTCCAGTTGGGAAGGGAGGGCTTTGCTGACCCAAGAGGGACAGTGGCAGGGTGTCTCCGTGATTAGTCATAGCCACCCGCTCGGCAAGAGCATCGCTGTGTGCAAAGCCCTGGGGAGCTGAGGGCAACTGAGGCTATGGAGGGAAAGGGCTGAGAAAGGCAGAAGGGAGCAAGGATAGGGGCTGTGGAGAGGGGAGATGGCTCCATGCAAGGCTGGAGAGCCCTGGGGGAAAAATATCTGACATTTGGCCCATTTCCCTCTCCACAAATGAGCACGAGAGGATGAGGATTGTCCCTGGAGCCACAGCAGTATTGGCCCACCCTGGAGCAGCAGGGACATTCCCAGTAGTGGGACCTGCATGGGGTGGACAGGCTGACAAGCATCTCTGGTCAGTTCATCCTACCTCGCCTTGAGGGTGAGGGCTGCTACCAAACAACCCCCAGCCCTGGGAGCATGCCTCAGGAGCAGGAAAGGGGCAGTGAGTCACCCCCTTAGCCAGACTCCTTGCAGGGTCCTATTCATGCACCCACCTCCTTATGCCCAAGCAGCTCCCCAAACCACCACATGCCCTCCTCAGGGCATCTACCCCAGTGCTTTCCAGGACATCCCGGTCCCATCCCACCAAGCTGCTGCTGCAGTGATTTCAAGGCATCAAAGGCAAAAGCTGTCCTGCAGCATCAGGGGAAATACTCTATTCAGTGCTTTTGAATGAATTTAATTCTCTTGCACTGGTGAAGCCAGAAGTGTCCCTGTGCACCTGCAGTGCATGGGCTCGGAGAGGAGGCTCCTGGTGTGAGCAAGCTGGTTGCATCGCTCTGTTTTTCCAAGTGCAATGCAAGCCTGGGGGTAGCTTTCCTCTGAGGACCCCGCTCTGCACATAGGATGGGTTTTGCCCAAAATTCCTTGAAAACTCCTCAAAGACTAACACCCCGCTGAGGAAGGGAAACAGCACAGTAGCCGCTGAGCCCAGGCTAAGGGCTCCCGTGTGGAAGGCAACACTTACCCCTGAGTGAACCCCCAAAAAAGTTGCTTATTCCAGGATTTTCCACTCCGAAGCACCTCTCACCCTTGCTTCATGGTGTGCCGGCCCTGTTCAGCCTTCCCAGTCTCTGCTCGCCTTGCTCTGTGGGGTGCAAGCACCGGCGGGGCGAGGGAAATGGGGGTGTGCTGATCCCTGCAAGACAGCCGCTGCGGGTCTGAGCGAGGCCAGAGGAGGCGGCTGGCGCGGGAGTGCTGAGGGGCTGGGCGATCCGGCGTCGCAAATGGGATCCAGATGGTTGGTGCTGGCGTTCCCGGGGCTGAGGTCAGAGCTGCTCATCACACGCAGTTCTCCCCCTCCCCCGGCTCTGGGGGACGCCTCCGCGCTGTGTGGCTTCCCCTTCCCGTGCTGGCCCCACCGTCTCCAAAACGCTTCTCCCTCTTATTGGCAAGACGAAAAATACATATATAAATGTAAAAGCCCCACAGGGTCGCAGGAGCTGATTTAACTATGCCTTTTGGTCAGGAAAGGCTGGACTTGGATGTTTGCAGGAGCCAGGATGTGCCAAAGACCACACCAAGTTACGCAGGGCTTTGGCAAAGGGTCTTTTGGAGATGCTTGAGGCTGCAGAAAGCTCAGCCTCTCCCCCTGAACAGTTAAGAGCATCAGCACCGAGGGAATAAGTCTCTTCTTAATGCGGTTTCCTATTTACATGTAATGGGGTTCTTTTACCTGCCTAGATGGGGATGAAGAAGTGGGGCAATTATGTTATAGCATAACTTATAAATAAAAGTTTGCTCCTCAGCATAAGGATAAATATTTTAAAATATATGTAGCCTAGTGGAAAGTTTCAAGTAAAAGTTTGAAAGTTCCTGACCAGTGATATTTTTTTTTTTTTTTCAAAACCTACACACTGTGAAAAGATACCTTTAACCTTTTATTAGGCAGAGCCTATGAGGCAGATTTGGGGGGCTAATTTTATTCTTCTGCCTTGACCAACAGCATGCCACTGGCCAAAGTTAAACATTTCAGTCTGGACTGGATTGTGTTTTGCAAGAAATGATGGTATGGAAACATTAATTCTTATCTCTTGCCCTTGTTTGGTTCCATATAAGGCTGGAACTGAGATGGCGTCCCTGGAATCAAATAGTCAAATTCTCTCCATTTCAAATGAGGATTTATTATGTTTGCTCTAGGTTTTGTGCTGTTTGAAAGACTAGCCACATAAAGAAATAGCTGGAATGCTTCAGGAAAGTGCTGAGCCCTTGAACTGATGCAATAGCTTGTTTTAGAAATGGTGCTTGGCCTGGCGTTTGCAGAGACTGAGCACCGGCATCGCAGAAGGATCCAGCACACGCATCCCCAGCCGTGTGCCCAAAAGCAAGCAGGATGTCATGTTCATCACCACACTCCCCCCACCCCGCCCCGCCAAATCTGGCAAGATGGGGCTCAAAGGCAGGGTGTTCCCAAATAATAAATGTGCCTGGCAAAGAGAGCTGCAGCTCCTCACTGGGTGTCGGCGGGCAGCTGAATAGGGGATGGAGGAAACGGGGTCCACTGGAAAGCAATGACAAACACATAACAGTGGCCAAGATGGGTGAGAGACAGCTACTAAAGGATAAAATGCATATCATGGAGGTGCATTTTGCTGGCAGAAATGTCCAAACCAAATAGTTTTCCTTCTAAATTTGGTAGCGAGGGGAAGAGCCCAACTGGGATGCTGCAGTGGCACCAGGACAACCCCATAAAGCAGCAGCACATGGCCACGGGTACTCTCACCTCATTGTCAGCCTCCTACTGAACAGGCAGGCGCAGGCAATGTGCTGCGCTGTATCTTCTCCGCCCTTTGGGCTTTCAGGCTATCGCCTCTCCTGCACATCTCAGCCCTGCTGTCACCTGTATGACTCACTCAGCAACAATTACATCCACCAAGTGGGGTCCAGCTTGCTCTCATCAGTGGAAATCTGTATGGTTTGGTCATACAAGCTCAAATGCACCCAAGATCTGTGTTGTCATTAGTTCACATAACCTTCAAAAACCAGAGTTTTCTGCATGGCAACGAAGGAACATGGGAAAACATTTTCAACTGACTGGCAAAAAAAAGAGAACAAAACTCAGGAACCCCAGAACTGTAGTGAAAACCAGCCAAGATAGAGGATCAGATATAAATAATGTAACAATATTGGCAAAATGCATATTACCTGCATTGTATGCCTATCGCAGTTCGATTGAGAACAAACTCAACCTGGAAGTTAGAATTTATTCTTTTTGCAATTCAGAATTTGTCTTAATATGGTTTTAATATTGAAGTGACTTTTATCAAGCGCTCTGATAATTAAATGAGACTACGAGAGGTCTTAAATTTCCATCTGACTGCTTTTATGACTGTATTAACTAAGCTGAAGGTTTTCCTTTCCAAAAAGGGGTTTTGTAGTGATGCACCGGCGGGGGGGGGGGGGGG
>NW_009648960.1:1062014-1081324 GCF_000708025.1 Charadrius vociferus
GGGTTTTTGAGGTGAGGCACGGGCGGGGGGGGGGGGAGCAGCCAGCTGGGATGCTGAGGGTGTTTCAGGGTGAGTTTGTTGCTTTTTTTTTCTCCTCCTATCTTTGTGTTCGGGACCCCTGCAAAGCGGTCCCAATCTGCCACGGCAGCAACAGGGAACCCGGGGAACCCCGCTCCAACTGCTGCGACATTCCGTGTGTGAGTGAAACCCCTGGGGAACGGGTGACATCTGCAGGGACAGACTTCTTTCCATCCCCAGACACCAAACAAGCCCCGTCTGATAATTAGTAGAAGACTGAATCACATTGCATTGGTAATTTCTAGAGACAGCTGGGACTAAGTTTAGCAAGATTTCCTCCCTGGTGTATTAATAACTAGACGTGATTAATGCTATGAGTCAGGAAGAGGATTTTGAGGAATTCACTTTCCACCCACGATACAAAAAGCTCTGTGTGCTCCTTCCTCGCCTGAATGCAAAGGGGACCTCGACGTCCTCTTTTGCTTGGAATAAGAGTCTCAGCTTGGGACCCTTAAAAAAATTCATTGCAACAGGCAGAGGATGGTGAGATTTTGCATTTCTCTTCTGCATGTGGATGCACGTCAACTGGGCCATTTCTACCCCCAATTTAATTTAAATGTTCTGTGGGTTTCCCCTGGGTGTTTCACACGAGCACAGGGAGGCTGGCTCTGGGTCACGTATTGGTGGGGACACCCTGGAACATCCCACCTTGGCTCCATCCTTGAGCACCATCTGCTGGCTTTTCCTCTAGGGACTCCTCAGTCATCCACAAAACCCAAGGTCACCTTCTTTCCTTCAGATAACACCCGCTCCTTGAAGATGGGGTGGCTGCTTGCTCTGAAATTAGTGGGTACCACCAAAACCAAGGGTTGCTCTGTTATTTTTCCATCACTAGCCTGAGCAGAGCAGACTGGAGGCATGGGGTCCGGCCATGACCCTCTCACCCCTATTTCCAAGAACAAGCTCTTTCTCCTGCTTGCAAAGCAAGGCAAAGAGCTGCTCTGCTAGAACAAGGGAAGGGTTGCAGATTGCGTTTTCATTTTTCTCGCAATAGATGGTTTTCATTAGTTCCAAGGGATTTGCCATTGCTTTTGTCCAAATACTTCCCCCACCACCAGCACCCCAGTTAGGAAGCAGGCCAGGAAATATTTTCTGAAGCTTTTCTTTGTTCTGGTTTTCTCGTACACTTTCTGTTTGTCTGTCTGCCTCCGCACAAATGTGTCCTGATGTATTTGTGCCACATTCGCTACCACCCTCTACTTTGAAACAGCCAGGGTGAATGGGCAGGAGCATTTTTAGAGCACACAGAGAGGATGGGGAGAAAGTGAGCTGGGCAAGTCAGGGTGGGAATTAAGGCAAGAGAAGATCCACCTGGCTCTGCTGTTCCCATCCCACAGCCCTAGCAAAGAAATTAAAACACCCCCGCAAAATCCCCCTCATCCTCAAGGATGAAGTTGTGATAGTGAGTTCAAGACAGGTTGCACTTAGAGGGGGCTTGGGAAAGCCTTGGGAATGCTCTAAGCATCCCAACAACCAGTAAACTGGGCTTAATTGCAATGAAGGCCACATCCCCTAATTGGCATCAGGGTAAGGAGATTTGTACCCCAGGACAGGTGGGTGGGGTGGATATTAGTGCGTTCCCTAACATAGTGCTGCGGATCTTTCTGTCACTGTCTGTCTGCTCTGTCTCACCTCCTCATCTCTAAGTCAGTGCGGTTTGCCTCCCTAGCTTATGCGAAGGGCAAAAAATGGGGACCAGTACAACTGCTGCAGGGGAAAGAGCTGTCTTATGGAGCTGGGCACAGTTTGGAGTCTTGATCTTGGTTCCTACAATTTTGAAAAGCAACAGCAGAAAAAGCCTTAAGAATGAAACCAAAAATTTCAGCATCTCCCATGTGACTGGAGGAAAAGTCCTTCCTGGGAGGAGAAATGGTTTAAGGCTAATTAAAATGTGGTTTCCTTCCTTTCTTCCCTCTTCTTAAGAGTTATCATTTAAAATCAAAGGTGAAATAAAAGCTTCACCTAGTGGGACTTATTAGGAGTTATTTTTATTAATTTTGTTTATTAATATATATTATTATCAGAGCTACTGAAATGCATTGCTCTGTGCATCTTTTGTTTTCCCCCCAAATCAAAGCTCTTTAAAATTTCTGGGTATGCTAGAAAACATTTTGCTTTTGATAAATTAGTGATTTCTTAAAAGGTTCCCTGTTTTGCCGCAACATTTCCAACTGAGGCTAGCACTGCTAATAAATCACAGCAACAGGCTAACCCCAGAAGAAACAAAAAAAGCAAACCTACACCAGGGCTCCATGCATTATCTGGGTGTATATACTCTTAATCTGCGTTTGTATGGCCTTTAGTAGGTATTGTAACTCAAATGAAGAAACTTGGAACCCCGACCAACTTCATCCTGCAGAAAGCCCTACTGCTGAAAGCGCTTTCCAGAGTCTGTGATGACAAGGAACAAACTACTCTCAAATATGTAAATAATGTGAATATTTTCCCCTCTAACAAAACATGCAGCTTGTAGGTCAGTAAACTAATGTGAACCATGATGCTCAGCTTCTAGGAAAGATGCTAGCTGAGCTCTTTTTCAGAGTAAAAGATAACTTGGGGAGCATGTGTGAGATGCATTTTGGTCAGCAGACCTCGCCAGCCATTGCTTTGCGTTGCTCCTGTTTTCTTGCATTAGATAATTCCAGATGATGCCTTGTACAAGGGGATCAAAAAATCTTTCAAAGTCTTGGCTTCCAAGTGTAGTGATAGGACAAGGGTTTTAAACTGAAAGAGGGTAGATTTAGATTAGATATTAGGAAGAACTTCTTTACTCTGAAGGCGGTGAGACACTGGCACAGGCTGCCCAGGGAAGTTGTGGATGCCCCATCCCTGGAGGTGTTCAAGGCCAGGCTGGATGGGGCTTTGAGCAACCTGGTCTAGTGGGAGGTGTCCCTTCCCGTGGCAGGGGGGTTGGAACTAGATGATCTTTAAGGTCCCTTCCAACTCTAACCATTCTATAGGTCTATGATTCTATGTCCTGTGGCAACTTCAAAGTCCCGTGCTGCATAAAAACCCCTTTGAAATGGGCTGAATTTCAATGGTTCAATGAAGTTTCCCATTTTGTGGTGGAAATCACTGTTACTAATTACCAGGAAGAGAAGTTAGGTGGCTTTAAAAGAGCTGGAGTTGGGGGAAAGCCAGAAATACTCGCTGCCCATTCAGACGGGATGATGTAACGGCAGATGAGCCGAAGAGGAATTATAGGGAATTATTTATACCCATGAATGAGTATTACGTTAGTCAGGAAAATACAGAGGGGAGAAGACCTAAAGGTTTGCTGTAGCCAGTTCACTGGAAACCTGTGGTCATTGTGCACCAGCAGTAAAGAGAAAAAATTGTGTGTTATGCTTAGAGGGAGAGGACAGCACTGGAAACCTAGAGCTCTGTATTGATGTAGCACACAACCCAGTCCCCAGGGAGCGTGTTCTTGTTAGTGTTACCTATTAAAGGAATAAGAATATATATTTTTATCCTGCTGTGTGGGTTTTTCCATGATAAATGGAGCTTTCCACCAGCAGCTCTTGCTTGCAGGTAGGGTGAGAACAAAGCCAGGGGAGCAGCAATACTGGAGTCTCAAACACGCTGTGGGGATCGTGACCCACGCCCCAACCTCACCAGGGCTGCTGCTTCTCCCCTGGGGCACCAGGTCCTTAATCAGCCCTCATTATGTTTTCCTGCCAGGTGATCTGTGAGAAACACTGCTTCTTTTTAATCTTTGGAGCTGATGCTCAGTTGAACAGGCTTAATTCAGCTGTGAAAATTGGCCCACTCCCCTGAGTTGAAAAGAGCTGTGGATGAAGCAGAGGGAAAAAAAAAACATTTTGCTCAGGGTGATCCCATGGATTTGAGGTTGGATCCCTATTCCCCTCTCCATCTCTCACATCAGGCAGCTCCTTGGTTTCCTCTCCGGGCTTATCTCCTTTGGCTTCATTTCACACCTGATAGTCCCTCTCTGGTCTCTTGGGTCTTAATATAAGACATGTGTTTTCTTCCCTGAGGGTGTAAGTGACTGCAGGAGCCGGCAGGGTGCTGGCAGCAAAGCCTGGGGAGGGTCGTGGTGGGCAGAGGTGGCTGCTGCTCCCCAGGGCGTCACAGATCTGCTGCAACACGGAGGGTGACACCATAATTCCCAGTGGCAAGAAAAAGTAGCATTAGTTACTGAGCATCTTCATGTTGTGTCGCATCCTGGCAATGCTGTTGCTAAAGGTACCCCAGGGTGGGATGCACTTGTTTCTCCTCTTCTCCTCCATGGGGGACTCCTTGCTGTCGCCAGCTGGGTGGCATGGGGCTCTTCGTGCCACGGAGTCCTGCTTGCTGGGCACAGGGGTCCAGGCTGCGTAATCCTGCTCTCTTCCATATAAACATCCCGTCACTTGATGGAGAGCTGATATAAACAGCATCTTCACATCGTAGCTCTTTTGTTTGGAATCAGCATTGAAAAAAACCCAGGAAATAGCATGTATGCGGTCGGTATGTATTTATTCCTCAGGGGCTTGTCTGTGATTTGCACCAAGCATATGGAACAACTTGTGCTTGAGATGTTTGTGTCTGAGGCATCTGGATATGCTGAATTTCTAACAAGAAGGTAAACTGTGTTGTTTCCACAGTCCCGTTCACTGCTTTGGGTAGAACTGATGAGGCATCATTTGGGAGATGCTAAATTTTCCCCTGTAAATGGCTGGAACTCCTTTGGAAGCTAAAAAGCTAAGGCCTTTGCCCAAATCCACCTAGAAACTCATCCGAAGCATGGGTGCATTTCTGGCTGGCCTATACAATTTTCAGAGCAATGTATTTTTCTGCATGAGCTGCATCAGAGCCGCAGACACAACCTCAATCTTTAATCAGATAGTTTTTCTTTAAGCAAACACCAGTTCCTCAGTGCTGCCAGGTTATTCACACACAATCAAATGCAAACCAGTAAGTAAGTCTAACTGACTTCAATACTAAATTAAGGTCTGTCAGGGGTGGAAAAAAAACAAAATTAATCTGATAAAGCTGCACAAATGGGAGTGCACAAATATGCGAGTTCTCACTTGAAATCTAGTTACAATGGGTAAAAGAAAATCTTTAGCAAGTTTTTTTGCCCGGGGAGAAGAACGCTGTTTTGCTGAAGTTTGTAAGTTTGGCAAGTGGATTTGTTGTTTGTTGCTTTTTTTTTTTTTTTTCCAAGTAAGCCACGCTGGTTTTGCAGAGCCAAAGAAGTTGAGTCTTTTCGTCCTGTAGCTCAGTTTTGGGGAGCAAACATTGGCTGCAGAGGCTCAGGAGGTTATTATCCTTCTTGCTGCAGCTGGAAACATCTCCCAATTACTGGGCAACCCCTGCAGCAATGATATTTCCCCAAATTTAGGCATCTCTTCGGACAACCTGCTGACACCTGCAGCTCCCGCGGTGCAGGGGCCCCGCTGCAGCCCCTGGGCTGGAGATGTCCCTGGATATGAAAGATCAACCTATCCTGGGGCAGGAAGAGGTGGGGACGGCTTTGCATGGTTACCGTTGCTGTTTATCACCCTTTCCAACCGCTTGTGGCAGAAACAAGCGGAAAAAAAGCCTTCAGCACTCCTTATAAAACCCGAAGCCAGCAGGCTTGCCAGCCTTAATAATGTGTCCTCCATCAAACGTCTCATTCATTCATTCTGCAGCAGGGACACGTGAAAATCGCATCATTTCCTCAAGGCAGAACAACAGCATGCTTGTCCCTAAAAATCCCTGCACTCGCACTACCTAGCAGCAAGGTACCTGTCAACTACAAGCAAGCTGGAACAGGGCTGATCTTTATAAGACCAAGCATCTATGCAACTAAAATTCTGGAGGAGAGGGCCTGAGTGCCAGCAAAGCCTGATAGAGTTGTTCTGGCTCCCTGTGGTCCATAAATAATGTGGCCAGGCATTCTCGTCCCTTTCCTCTGGGGCGGCACATCACCACTCCAAGGGAGGAGGCGCGTGGACAGGGCAAGTCCATGGCAGATGATGCTCTTTCCTAATTTCTTGCTCCCAAACGAGCTGCAAACAGGCACTCTGTGCCATCACCCCAAGGGTTTGCCTGCAAAGGCCAGATTTCCCCCAGCAACGGCAGAGTCCAGCCCAGCGCTGGTCCATCTGAAACTGCTTTCCAAAGCTCAGATGCTAGAGTTTTTGAGCATATTGAGACTGATCAGCTTTCACAGGGGATGTTTCATCCTCTTGTGGGCAAATAGTTCAGCCCCCTCCAAATATATGTAACCTCCATCATCCTGTCCCAATCTTGGGCTGTCTACAGGCTGAGATGGTTTTAGTGTGAATTTTCAAAGTGGGTATGACTTGTAGCTGGATTGAAGGTGAAGCTGGGGGCTGTCCACCTTCCACCAGGTGATGAGTTCTTTCAGTAAAAAGATGGAGCAGTCAAACCCCTGCTTTTCCTATCTGATAAATGAGGTGGGTTGGCAAACATTCTCCATCTTGAATACCCATTCTTCACCAAACCTTCTGGTAAATGCTGGATCAGCAAAGGCTTGATGGGCACAAAAAGGCACTATTTCAGACCGTTTCTGGACTTTGTAAAGATGTAAAAAAATGCAGCTCAGCAGCTTTGACAGAGTGCTGCCACCCAGCAAGGCAGCCACATGCCAAGGCAAGGTCTTATATCTGAGAAAACGGATCCTCTACCTCAAAGCCCAGCTTTAGCTCCATGGGATGCACCAGTGTGCCTCAGCTCTTGTGAGGCCGGAGGCTGCGTACCAGTGAGCTCATCTTCCTCATTGGGGATAGGGGTAGGTCCCAAAGCTTGGATCTTCTTGCTTTACTCTGTGTGTGTATTTTCCCGCTTTATCTAACTCAGGTGTCTCTGGTCTTCCAAACAGAGAGGAGACGGATGCACCATCCACAAACACCAGCATTTCTTTCATTGGTTTCCTCTCCCAAATCACAGTTAATCTGCATTAGGCTTCTTCCCTGTCTTCAGAGCAATCTAATACTTTTGAAGATTTTTTTTGTCCTCTGGCACTGGCAGCTTTGATTCCTCAATCCATCAAGCTTACTGTTCTTGAATTAGAAAGACTCACATCCAGCGTGGCCACCATTGACATGTGTTTTTGCTTTGCGAGGTCTCGTGCCAGAAGCATCTCTCATGGAGGATAGGTTTTCTCTTGCTGCCTGCCTTCAATGTGGGTGCAACTTTGACAGGGAGGCGGTGGCAGGCACAGTGGGGAGATGGACTTTCCCAGCTTCTGCTTCATTTGCAAGGAAAAGATACAGGTCCTGGTAGCAAGGACAGGTGTTTGGTGAATTGCTGTTTTGGTCAGTCCCCCCAGGGAAAGTGAAATGCTGGTAGGTTGCCAGCTGTCCCAAAATCATTCCTAACGTGAGTCAGAGATGAAGGTAAAAGCTAAATGAGTTCATTGCCCTCAAACGCAAGGCTCCAGAGATGCATTATCCTACCTGGGATGGAAACCCAGAAATACAAGAGGAAATTTCCTCTTACAGCAGCACATACTTGCTGCTAGCTCCAAGAAGCACTGTCTGTCTCTTGCTCTGCTGAAACCTGCCAGCAGACCTGTGGTGCCATCGGCTGCAATCCATTCCACTGGCTAACCTTGTCCCAACCTCTCCCCCCAGAAATGGCTTTGGAGATGAGCGGAGCTTGTCCTTATGCCCAACGTTAAGGCAGCCTCATGGCAGGGCCATCTTTGCTACTCACTCGAGGTGCTTATTTTGGGTGCCTATTGCAAACCTTTCTCGCTGTGCTGAGTCAAGGTGAAGTCACCAGCCGGAATATAATTGTGCTATATATTGGGTGCTCATGATCCTTTTTTGCCTGTAAGTGAAGCATTATCCACTGTTGTCATGGTTTAGGCCAAATCGGCTACTGGGGATATGGGGGACCCCAGATGGGACAGACAGATGCTCCCCTCTGCCCCTCTCTTTGGTTTTGTTTTACCTCAAACCAGGACAACTGTGAATGAAATGCTGCTGGCAGGCTAGGGCTTAAGCTTCAATGCATGACCCTTTCTAACCCAAAATCATGTTGAGCACAAACATGGAGAAGACAAAAGCAACTTGCAGCTATCTCTGGGAGGAGGTGAGACAAGCACCCTGCCAATGGGCTCTCAAGGCAGGGGTTAAATTCCCCCGTACACCCCATCTGCTCCAGCTACTCATGCTGGTCTCAGCACAACATCCACTGGGCTGCCCCTAACCTTCTGCTTCAATGAGGGCAGTTTTGCTGGTGACAACAGCATTTTGGGTGCTAACAATGTAAGGATTGACTTAGTGATGGCTGGCCATGCCATCAGCCTCCTAGGGGTGAATGTATTATTAGACTGCAGCTTATAACCTGTCTTTTGCTGGAGACCTCTCTGATGCAGGGCATGCACCTTGGTGGCTTGAGCATTATGGAAAAGACTGTATCCTGCAAAAGCACAGCCCAGACTGCAGCACTGGGGTCCAAGGCTGTCCATCAGCTTCTCCAAATTGCTGTTTCCCCTCAGTTTCTGCATACATTCCAGAAGGTGAGCTCTGGCAGGGCATTTACATGATGCCCAGACCAAGGAGGGGACACTGCTGCACGGCAGCTCATGGTCCAGTCTTTGGGCCATGGTGAACCAGAGTGCCACAACAACCTTGCAGAGCACCCCGCTCTCTCTTCAACTCCAAAACCTGGCACAGAACAGGCATAAAAATACCAACTGGTGCCCCTGGTTCAAGGGAGAGTGCTAGGACAGAGAGCAACCTGCTGTGGAGCTAACGTGAAAGGGTTTTTGTGGATCTGAAGCACCAGTTCAGTAATTTGACCTCCTCCTCTTCTCTGCAGCGGGGAGGCTTTGGTGGAGCAGGAACGTGCAGTGATGTACAGAGTACAGCATGTACGTTGTTCGTGCTGACAGCAGCATGTTCTCACTAATTTCTCCATTGATGTATATTCTCGAGCAGGCTGCCACTAACATCCGTCTCGCTGTGCCACAGAGGAGCACAAGCCTCCTCAGAAAACATCTGGTCATTTAGTTTTGCCAGTTCTCCGCTTTGCGAGTTCCTGGATCAAATTAGACACTCACAGGCTGAATGAAAAGCCATTGTATGTGAAATAATCCCCAGCCAAGACTTGTGTCTTGGAGCAGGCAGCGGGGATGTCTGTAGTGCACTGATGTTTCATCTCCTTGGAAGGGCGGATCTGGCCTATGCCTTAACAGCAGGGGGACCTTTTCTGGTGAGATGACGAAGTAACTGGATACCTGGCAGGGGAATGCTCTCTCTGCATCTATGGCATCATCCTGGAAGCTGGACAAAACCACCATGAAAGGGAACAAGCTCAGATGGTGTTCAGGGACCACCTCTATGTCCAACAGGTCCCAAAGGCTTCTGACTCTTGTGATGTTTGTTGGGCGTGGGGTGCAATATATGGCTTTAAGCTGACCTATATGGCTCTAGAGATATGAGGTCCTGTATTGAGGAGTGCCTGAGAGGCAGTGGTTTTCTCCAGCCATGCTTTGGTGGAGCCCAGGATCGCTGTTTTGGGTCAAGGCTGTGCAAGGTGTTATACAAACATAGGGTGGGAAATTACTTCAGTCCACAGGAGTTCTTGGTCCAAAGGACAAGACCAAAGAGGTCAATGGCACAAAGAGAAGGGGAAAACACTCCCCCCCCCCCTCCCCCCCAAACTGAGTACTTCCACATCACAAACTGGTGGCCCACAGGCATCACAACAAAGTGGGCCATAAGTTTTTTAACTGGGGGAGGGTATGGTGTATTTAAAGGAGGATGCTGCAGGGGGGGTTAGATGTACAGCAAACAAAGGTCAAATCTTTGGTATTTAACAGCAGGAGCGATTTTTACATAAATGACCTAAAACTCCTCACAGAAATGCCAATTTGGCCTGTATTCAACTAGGATGAGGAATACGAGAGAGAGAGGAGGAGATTTGGTTTTTTTCACCCCCATAAGAGGCCAGCCCTGGCCGGGCTTCACCGGTCATGGGATAGCAGTTGGGATTTTCCTTTTCTACTAAGAGAAGGAACAGGGAGGAGTAAAAGGCAACTGTACGCCCTCCACAGAGGTTGGGAGAACTTTCCAAAGGTAAAAAAGAAAAATAATAAGAGGGACTCTTAGAGATGGTGTTTGTTTCTTTTCCATGGCTTCAGCTTTTGGGAGGGTGGGGAGGACACCTCTCCCTTGAGAGTACCTGGCAAGAGAGCTGTGAAAAACTTGTTTATGAAAGAGAAATATGCAGTGTCTTCAGTTATAGACAAAAATCCCAGTGTTTTGTCTCCAAGCCAGGGCAGTGGAGCAGGCAGAATGTGCCTGACCTCAGGAGGCCAGGCTGAGCTGCTCCTGTGCGTCACATTGCCGGAGATCATGGTTGCCTGAGGTTGCAAAGGGGTTTTCTAGACAGGTCATCTAGAAAGGAGGTCCTTGGTCTGGCTGATAGGAAGAAGGCAGGCAGAGGTGTTTGTTGGTGTCCAGTTTGGGGCATAAACACTGTGCTCCTGGCCCAGAACTTGTTTGAGTGATGCTTTGGATGCTTCCACCTTTGGATCATGGCCCAGATTTGCTTTCTCTGAACAGAGTAAGGGGGGTGGCTTCAGCATTCGGAGGTGAGGCAAATACCTCCAGCCTTAAGGTGTCATTTGAGGTGGTGGGAGTTTAATATACTTGAGAGATAGCTATTCTCACTGCTTGGCTGACAACCAGGGGAGAGTGAATGGGAAGGCATCAAGATGGGCATTAGGGTTGGAGATTTCCCTCAGGGTTAATGTACAGATCAGAAATCAGAGCGCTTGGCTTGGGAGCAGCAGAGAGAGAGCTGCTTTTGCAAAGCAACAGTCCTTTTTAATATAAATATAAAAAGTCCCTTTTCTTGTGCCAGCTTCCCGTGCTTGCTGCCTGTATTTTTTGCCAGTCTCCACAAGGTGGAGCAAGGAATCTGCTCTCTCCAGAGGAGCATCCCTGGGCTGCTCGGGCTCCCCAAACTGCACCTTTCGGCGCTGAGTTACACCAGCAACTGTTTGGGGGGGCTTCAGCTCTAGCCTCCATCAGAACTGGAAAAACCCTGCATGGGGATTATTCCTTCCTTCGCTCAAGCAATGTTTTGCTGGGTGCCCAGAAAGGACATGCCAAGCGGGGTGACGTGCAGCACTTTTGTTCTTGTTGGGAGCTTGCAAAACAAGAAAGGATTTGGGGCTGGTCATATTTTGACTGCTGCACCCATGAGGGAATACCTCCCCTTCACCATAGCTCTTCACTGGGACGCTTCTGCCATTGGGTACCCGCCATGCCCCCAGCCCTGAGTCCACCCCAGAATGAAATCTGAATTACATTGGAAGAAGCTGCACCAAAGTGACCCTGGCTCTGGCTAGAGCTTTATCAGAAATGCCAGCAAAGGAGAAAACCACAGTTACAGACATATGGGAGGTTGTTTTTCTTTTATGAAGAGGAACACACTTTCTGGCTAGGATAGGCTAAAAAGTTTCCCTTTTCCTACCAATCCAAGGACCATGGCAAGACAGAGCCTCTCCCACTGCTCACTGCCTTGGTGCTTATTCTCATGTCTGGAGTCATCTGTGTTGTAGCCTACCAACTCCGTCATGTCCCACAGACCACCCAGCCAGTCAGAGTATTTCTGGGTGGTAGCTCCCTTCTCCAGACCGAGCAAGTCATGCCCGCTCCAAGCCACCAGAAGTTAGATGCTTCAATTTTACATCTCCCTTTGAAGAAAAAAAAACCCAAACCCAACTAGGCTGCCATTCTGAACCATGCCACAAGTGCCGTTCCTTTGCCAGCCCTCTCTCATTTTCACTGTTATTCCTGGGGCAAAGTAAGCTTTGCAGCTCGGATGGGGGGCAGGACTTTGAGGATAGTGGAGCACTGGAACAGGCTGCCCAGAACGGTGGTGGAGTCTCCCACTCTGGAGACATTCAAAACCCACCTGGACGCTGTCCTGTGCAATCTGTTGTAGGTGACCCTGCTCTGGCAGGGGGGTTGGACTAGATGTTCTCCAGAGGTCCCTTCCAACCCTGACCATTCTGTGATTCTGTGATTCTGTGACTCATACAACTCACCCAAAACCACACAAACACAGCCAGGTTTCTGGTTTCCCCTCCAGCTTGCTCGCTCAGACAGCTTCAGCAGCTGGAGGAAAAGCAAAGCGGCTTATGTTCATTTATTACCGGGCGTAACAAGGGGGTGTTGATAAGCAGATGACTTATCTGAGTATCTCCAGTGGCTGGGCGAGATGAGCTGTATCCAGCAGAGCCAGAGTGTCACGAGTACTTTGTGCGGTTTAGAGAGTTTTGCTGGTGGTGTGTTTCATGCTAGCTTGCTTCCATCGCCTGCTTGGTGCTGTGAAAGTCACCAGGTCCTTGTTTACCTCTGCGGATCCAAGGCCTGGCATTGCTGGTGGCTTTTTTAAGTACGGGGAGGTGATGAGGCTTGCAGAGACTTCGGAAAGGTGCCTGGCATTTCACAGACTAGGAGGCACCTAAAATCTGGCACAGACAAAGGCTTCTTACCCTGCCCATGTGGCTGGGATGGCAGAGGTGTAACAGAGGACATAGACTAGGACCTGAGCTGGGATACCTCAGTGCAAAGCTGCTGCTGAGGTGCTAGCTGGTAGCTTCATGGGGGATGCTCAGATGAATGACCTCATCCCTCAATATTTCCACCACCAAGCCCGCGCTGTAGCAGGCTGGTGATCTCAGTTGCGAGCTTGCAGAAACAGGAGAGGCAGACAGAGTCCAGCTTTGCTCCCCAGCACCCTCTGCAGCCACCCTGTGCCCCAGCCTGGTCTCCTCGGGCACTGCCATCCCTGCCCCAGCCAAAAAGCTCTGCCCCGCAGTGCGGAGCCTCAGGGTTCAGTAAGTCTCTGAGGATGCTAGGTTGTACCACCACTGGATCATATATATAAAATATATACGTAATATTATATAATGTGTGCATTTCACAGTGATGCAAGTGGCTCTGGCTCCACCTGAGTGAGCAGCACCCCAGCGTCATTGCCTGCAGGGATAGGCTGTGAGCAATGGAAAAAGGACAAGGGCTGATGTTGGCTCTGTGGCCTGGAGCAGCAGACGAGCAGGGATGGTGGCGAGAAGCATAGGAGCCGGATCCTAGCTCGAACCTGCTCATCAGACACTTGTTAGACCAGCAGGGAGCAGCCCTCTGGGCTGTCGCATCCCCAGGGATGGCGGGTGCCTGGGCTTCAGGATGCGCCCTGCCTTCCCCACATCACCCCAGGGAGTAGTGCCAAGCCAAGGTAATGCAAGGAGCTTTCTGGATTCGGAAAGTGGATAATTGCAAGAAGGATTCTTTCCTCACCCTTCCCCCTGTGCAGCCTCTTTGTATTTGGAAGAACAGCTCTGTCTTTCCTCCCCCCTGCCTGCTCTGTGCCCTGGCGAGTGGCCACTTCACCCCAGCAAGGCGATGGGAGCCGTCAGCCAGCAGCACGTTCAAAAGAGGATGGAAATAATGGTGCTCACTGGCGGTACAGTGCAGAGACAGACCCATGGAAACTCATTAGAGAATGGATCGACTGGTGAGGCTCTCCTTAGGTGACCTTGCTGGGAGCGCTTGCACGGCACTGAGGCTGCCGGCTGCCTCCCACCGGTTCTTCCCATCCCTCCAGGGTCACGTCTGGCAGGGAGAAAAGCAACGTGCTCTGCCTTTTCTAGCTGGAAGGCATCTCACGTCTTGAACAAGGAGGGCGAGGAAGCACTGAGACAGCCTCAGGAGTGACCAAGGAGCCTCCTGGAAGCTAGAGCTTCAAAATAGAGCCTGAGGCAGATTGGGGGGCTGGAAACAAGCTGCAGCTCAAAACAAATTCCATGGCTGGGGCCCAAGCCACTCAGCTTGAGAGCAAAGAAGGGTGCTGCTGAAGAGCATGGGAAGACTGGCGTGGGGATGGCTTCCAGGGCAGCCACGGCCAGGAGGTGCCCAGGGCTGGGTGGCAAGCATGGAGCAGGTCTCCTCTGAGGGCAAACCATCACAGGGAACTTCTTCAGGCTCTCTGCTGGTCGGTCCAAACCCAAGCCACAGCAGGTAGCATGGACGGTAGTAAAAAAACATGTGGTTATGGAGGCGATGGGTTTCAGCTGGACATCTGTGGAGCTGCAGGCCACAGGGCTAAGCCAAAGGCACCGCATATCCATCTGTCTCTGTGCTTGGGGCCCATCTCCTGGGCTCTGCACCTTCCTTTCTGTGACCGCATCTAGCGCATCGTATGCCTGCTCAAACTTTCTCCAGCCTGAGACATGCCTTCCTGCTTCACACCCTTGCTTGGAGTAAAAGTGGAGAAATCTCTGAGCAGGAGGCACCTGGGCAGGTCTACCTCACATTGCAGTGGGTTACTGGGAGGTAACAGAAGAAAAGATAGTTATTTGTTTCGATATTTATTGAAAACAAATAGAGCAATAATCTGAAAACATCCCACAGCACGGGCACACACCCGTAGCCAGTGACTTGTGCACGATGAGTCCATACAGACCTAACAAAGTAGCTCAGAACAACTTTCAGCCTCTACAAAGGACAAAAATAAATAAGACTAATAGACAGGGTGAGGGAAGGAGAGTTTTGCCATTAGGTCATCTTGGTGAGGTCGGCAGAGGCATGCCAAGCTGCTCTTCAGCAGCAGCGACTGGCCCTGATGCCTGCCTTCCGCCTCCTCCAGGAGGGTAGCCAAGCTCTGGCCCCATTCCCCAGTGGTGGCTCTCAGGTCAAATACACTTATTTTCTGCTTAATAGTTCAGAAAGTCATGTCTTCCTCCTGGTCAGGTGCCAAGCATAGCTTATCTCTACCCCACTGCCACATGATACTCCTCAGGGGGCTGAGAAATGTGTCATGTACAAGGTTTTAGAGTTAAAAGGATTTAGATTTTAGGATTTTCATGTTAGATAGCTCTTCCTGTGGACTTGCAAATGCTTGGTTGATGTTTCCAGTGTTTAAATATTGAAAGCAAAAGGAGATTGACTTTATTTGCAACCCAGTGCCCAGGAGCAGCCCTTGGGAAGCAGAACCCAAGTCAGCTCCAATAGTTCTTGTGCACCCCAAACCCTCCTCCATTCGGTGAGGTAAGGGCACTAGGGGTACACAGGGATTTCCAGAGTGGAAACCATCCCACCTGGCCTTGGAGATGCTGTAATTTAGTTTTTGAGGTCTGAGTTGGGGTCCTCTGCCTTTCTGGGGCCTCAGGGCTTTTATTGCAGAAGATGTAGAGCCTCTTTCTGGTCCTTTGTCCTGATTGCCATCTTGGGTGAGTTAAAAAGCAAAAGGATTTCTGATTTGGGGTTTCCCTCTGGTGCGATGGTCTGCTTTTCCATTTTCCAGCTATGAAGCCTTTTCCAAACTGTTTTTAGGCTTGAGTTTTCCTCATTTTGACACCTGTGGATCTCCGCTGTCTCCAGGGTCTTGTCTCTGCTGTCCTTTAGACAAGTTGAGTCCTTTGTTATCATCTTTTTCATTACACTGTCTACCCACCATCACCTCTCAGCAGGCAGGCAGTAGCAAAGGACAGATGTCTGGGGTCTGTTCCTTCTTTGCAGTGATACCAGCCTCTTGTCACGGCAGAGACCCCCCTGGCCTTCGGCAAGGCGGGAATGAGTTCAGCGATGACAGCCTGTGCCTTCAGACAGCCTGGAGCAAGCACCCTAGACATGCACAGGCTGCTTTGGTTCTCAGCTGGTTAGCTCTCTAAAACTGTGTTTGTTTCTGTTTTGACCCTGCGAATCGCCTGAACAGGAACATCCGGTTAGTGCCCTCACCCGATAACTCTGATCTTCTTCATGTCTTCACAGATGCTCAAGCTATTTCCAGTGTAACTGGTGAAGCCTCCGGCCCCTTCCACAGCATTGCTTTCCATATGGATAGCGTTAATCCAAGTCCTCACTGCAGACTAAAATCCCAGGCACAGCATAATTACATTTAAGATTTAAAGCGGGGAGAGGGGGGGAATTGAAATTACAGGATGACCCTCTTGGGCATTTGCTGGGATCACTTGAGTTTGATGTCTACAGCAAAATTTCCACTTCATCATTGTCAAAATGGTGTGAAAAACTCCAGGTTTTACTGCAAACTAGATGGGACTATCCTACTATAGTGCAGCTGGGCTATCCCCTGCCTCAAGACAAGATTAGTATGGCCTATGCTGTGTTTAAGCTGTTTGCAAAGACCTCCACCTCTGCCAGCGACAACTGAGGAGTCCCCAGGCTATTCTAGGCTATTACAATGGAGGGCATTTGAACACATGGGTTAAAGTCCAGCCCTCTGAGATAGGCTACAACATACTCTCCAGAAAGAAGGGGTAGAAACCTGACCGTCATGATCTAGTCTGGTCTCCTCATGGAGTGCTGGGAAGGGTAGGGGATCAGTGCTCTCATTGCCAGCTGTGGGGGAGTGGGAATGGACTGGCCTGTCTAATGAGCAGTCTCCTCCATCCTAGATCTCATGATCTTTGGAGTATTGAAGTACTCTTGGCCCAATCCACCAGCATTTCACATTTAAGATGTATGGAACCACTGGTCTGTGGCTTAACTCCTACATCCGTGTTAAAGTCAGTGATGAACTTTAGCAGGACCCAGATGCTGACCCTGAAGGTGTTTCTCACATCACATCTCCCAGACTCTGGGCAGGATTTGTGTGGTCTCCACAGTCCACATAGCCCAAAACAGTCTTTGTTTTTATCCGTTGCAGCTAGGTTGCAATAGGACATAATCCATTAAGACACCTGTTTTGGAAGTGACCTTGAGTTTGTGTTGATTTTGTAGGGATTTACTCGTGTTCACGAGTGAAGCTACTGTTTACCTTAGTAATTCCTATGAGCTGTAGAGAGTGACGGCCTTTGCCAACTATTTTACCGCCTGCCCAAAGGCAGATGCTTGAATTATGTTTTTGATCACTGCAAATGCCACAGGATCAAGCTCACCTAGCTTGCTGGGGGAAATCCTGTTCCTGTGAAAAATCTTAATTTCTGGTGGGAACTAGTTTTTTGGTAGGCAAGTGTCTGGGTTTCTCATATTAATGCAGTAATCGGTGAGCAGAAGTTGTGGCATTTGCTCCTTTCCAAAGGCAAGTCGGAAACAGAATAGGAATGGTTCAGTCTCACTCTTGTTAGTAAAACAGGCAAGGAAAGTGAAAATAACTCCCTGATACATGAGAATATAGGGCTGCGAGAGATGTGAGGGCAATATGGTGAACTTGGATCAGGTTTTGGTGCATAGCCCTTTCTGTAAACAATGCAAAGACACATTGCTTCTCACATCAGGTTGACAGTAGGCTTGTGGCATAACCCATCAAAAATGTCATTAGATCCATGTTAGAAAAATTGGGGTTGATCAGCAAAGGGAGAGATCACTTATCCTATTGTACCATCATCCAGACATGCTCCATAATGTTCACAAGGTTAGGAAAAATGTCCTTACAGCTTCGACCCTATAAATGATACTCCACAAACTTTGTTTTCAAGTCTTCCCTGACATTAGTTTTCTAATTGCAACAGATGTCACAGCAGCGTTGTCTATGATAATTAATATTGAATGGCCATTTTCTTTAAGTGAGGCCATTGGGGTCATTCCAAATGAGATGTGTTCATACTGTAAT
Organism: Charadrius vociferus; assembly: GCF_000708025.1. Taxonomy (NCBI): domain Eukaryota; kingdom Metazoa; phylum Chordata; class Aves; order Charadriiformes; family Charadriidae; genus Charadrius; species Charadrius vociferus. The sequence goes on from NW_009648960.1 coordinate 1,079,646, forward strand.
GTAATTAAACAGTCGTATTAATAGATAAAACCCATAACGATCCCTTGCAGGTCACGTACAGAAATAGCAGCAGCACTGCACATCCCTTCCCTGTCCTGCTTGTTCTGCTCCAGCATGATGGGGATAATAAGAGGTCTTTGTAAAACTGCCAAGAAGCTGAAGGGAGAAGGAATGCTATCCCACCCCTAAGAGATCTCATGACTCGGAGATGATTGCAGGGGGATGGTAGGAGAGGCAGAGGCATCCGTGAAATTGCCTTTGCCAGCAGCAAGGGCTTCATACTGGTGAGCACCAGTATGTTTGCTGCTGCCTTGTTTGTTGGAGCTGCCCTTGTTATGCTCCTGTGAACAAGGGTCTTGTGTCCTCTCTGCCTGTGGTTTGGATACAGGCTAGAGCTGCCAGTGGATGCTCCTGGTCTGAGTCCACCTGGCTTGTTGAAACTCCTCTAGCTTGGCTGGGTGCTTGGGATGACTCTATGCCAATGGGAGCCAAAACACCCATTGGAGTTGTCCATAGAGTGAGGAGCAAAGCTGGAGTTGGCACCATTGTAAATCAGCCCACCCCCCAAGGATTATTTCAGCAGCTTATCCCAATCAGCCTGCTGGTTGTTGCCTGGAAGACCCTGTTTGCCCACCTCTGAGGTTGCAGGTGCACCGTGCTGTGCTGCAGTCGCCCCGACATGGTGATCCACTGCAAAGTACTGCTTGTGTGAGGTGGAAGCAGCATGGTGTGTCCTTCTCCTGCATATCCAAGTGCCATATGACCATCTGTTTCAGTCACAGCTGTCTGCATGTACCAGCACGGGTTTTACCTGTAGGCTGGTGGGAACCTTGCATAGGCACATCTTCCCTCTGCAGCACATGGGGTAGCTGTTTGGAAAACCAGGTTTTGTTATACTTAGAGAAATTGTTGGGTTTTTTCCCCTTGATTTGGCCAAGCAGGGCCCTCTGCACCTGGAGATGCCAGGCTGAAAATGAGGATGGGGGAGTAAGAGTGTTGGCTGGTTTCACTGGGGTGGCCTTTGCTATCTGTAGAAGCGACTGAATTGTATCTTCATCCATCATTTTTGTTGAACTCTGCTTATGCGTTTACTTCCAGTTATCAGAAAAAAACACTGCAAAATGGATGGCTGGAGAAGGTCCAGGCCACTTGTCCTATGTATCAGTTCACAGTTGTCTTACAAAAGATTACCAAGAACTGCAAAGATAACAGCTCACGTGAATCCTATTTTTAAAAGAGAGGCCCTGCATCTAAGAAGGACATGTTTCTCTTACAGAAGATACCCAAGAAATGCCATTCTATTTTCATCTGGCAAGATTGAAAATCAGAAATCGAGCCCGAGTTCCATCTGTACCTGGTTTCCCAGAAGAGGCTCAACTTGTAACACATCTCACTCCCATTTTGACACCCAGGTGCCCAGACCCCCAACTCAACTGGACTTGAAGTCCGGTTGAGCCTTCAGCTAACAGGAAACACACAACTTGCTTTGTTCTTTGTGTCCCTGCTCCTAACTTCCACCCCACGCACACGTGGTCACCGCAGACATTGGTGAACTGTATAACATCATCTGGCCCTACAACATGTGATAGTGTCTGTGTGAGTGGCTCTGGGTTTGGTTTCTTTTTTTCTTTTGCATGAGTTTATAAGATTTGGAAGCCTTTATTCGTGGTTGGATGACG
>NW_009648960.1:1081436-1105356 GCF_000708025.1 Charadrius vociferus
ACCGCTACAAAATTCAACAAACTGCTTTGAAAGAGGGGAAAAAAAAGTCTTTCTTTCCTGGTACATACACCACTGAGCTGGGGGAGGAGAGTTTCCCTAAAGAGACACAGTTCCCAGGCCAACATAATACTTGAAATTTATTCTGTGGACCTGCACCTGGGATGTTTCCCACACAGTGGTGTTCTGGCTAAATCAGCACTTTTTGAGGGTATTGGCACTGCTGAGCATTTGTATTTTTCACATTTTCATTGCATGGCAGGCCACATCTTCCTGATTTTATGCAACCTCCTTATCCTTTTGGAGAAGAAAATATTTGGATCTGGGTGGCGCAAACCCCAGCATTGGAGCTCCTGGCATGATTGTACTGACAGGCCCTGCAACAGGGTCTTGTTGTGATGTTAATTAGTACCTATTGACCCACTCTGCCGTTCGGATTCAGTAGGGTGCACACGGGCGCTCAAATGTGCTTACATAAGGAGCAGCTCAACTGATGTCTGGCTCCTGCCAATAAACTAATTGCTTTTGCCGGGACCGCATCTCCACTGGAAGAGGAGCTAGAAATCAATTTCTGGCTTCCAGCAAAGACCGTGCATTCCTGATATCCAAGCTCAATATTGCATCTGTAATCATCACCTTTTATGCACAAAACTTGTCCAAGTTTGGATTCAAAATCCTTTTCTGGCTCTGTTCATAGAGTTTAATCAAATCTTTGTTTCAAGTGAGTTACCGGGGTGTATAATGCCTTGCACCCGTGAGCAGGCACAGAGTCTGAGCAGCAGGGAGGCTAGTCCCACCAGGCAGAATAATTTTCCTCTCTGGTCTTGCCCTCTGTTTAGATATCTGTCAGGAAAAAAAAAAATATGTGTTTAGTATCAATATTTGCTCTGATGAAGAAGAGAAACAGGTTCCTTTTAATAGCCAAGGTCCGGGGAATTCCTGCTTAGACACACAGGGAGTGTTTTACTGAACAAGAGAAGAGCTTTGGTAGTTGGATTATTGCACTATATATCCCTTTGGGTGTGTGATGTGTTTAGCATTTTTCTGAAAATCTTGTCAAACCATCTTTTCTTGCTAACTGTAAATGAGGGCAGCATTGTGTCCTAATTAAGCTGTTGGCTACAAGCAAAGCTCAGCTTCCCAAATCGCTGTGCGAGTGGTTAGCAAACGTGGGAGGCCAGTCCCCATTGTGGCAATACTCTGTGGGGGAAAGCCAGATGCTCTTGATTTTTCCTTACAAAGCTGTTGGTGGGGCAGGGGGGGAAGTGGTTTAATGAGATCAGACAGAGAAGAAAGAGCCGGGGAGCGAGCAGCAGGGGAGCGGAGGCTGGTGGTGGGGCAGGACCCACGGTGACGGAGCTGGTCTCCCTGGGTGCGCAGGCACAGCTCCTCCCGGGGATGCTCAGCCCCCTCCCAAACCCCGTGGCCTGCCTTCCCCGGGGAGGCGTTTGAAGGTTTCGTTTGATTCGCACACCCCGCATAAAGCAGGCAGCTCCACTGAGTGTAAACATCTCCTTTAACCCCAGCCAGGCGGACGAGGTCTGGGAGCAGCCTGCAGCTCTGGGCAGGACCCCGGGGGAAGGCAGGGCTGCCCGCCCGGGTGACGGGGAGTCCTCGCAGCCGATAGGCATCGCGCCAGTCCTGCTCGCCGCCCGTCTCCACGGGCAGGCTCACCCAGCAGACCGGCTGCGGCGCTGCCAGGAGCCGGCTGGCCTGCCCGCAGCTCTGCCTCTGCCCATTTATATGGGCAGCCACAGAGGTGGGGCTCAGCTCTTCCCCCTCCGTCAGCATCCCAGGGTGCGGGAGAGCGAGCGCTCGGGGTAGCGAGTAACGGGACCGCGTTCGACTTGCTGGGACAAGATGGGAAGGAAGCTGGACCTCTCCAAGCTCACCGATGAGGAGGCCAAGCATGTTTGGGAAGTCGTTCAACGGGACTTTGATCTGCGGAAAAAAGAGGAGGAACGGCTGGAGTGAGTATCTGCTCCCTGGTCCATGAGGTTGGGTGCAAGCAAGCTGTAGCAGCAGATCCCTGTACTTCCAGCTGCATATGGGTTGTAGGAATAAAACAACGCGTTGAGGTTGCGGGCGAGGAGGATAAGCCAGGATCTGGCTGTGAAAATCAAACATAGTGGTTAATAGATTATGTTATCAGCAGCAAGGTGACGCGTTGGGGCTGCAAAGGTGCAAACTGGCACCGTGCCATCGGTGGTGATGCAGATCGGTGTCACTACGGCAGTTTATGGGAACAAATATCTGGCCCCTGCTCAGGAAATGCCTTTGTGGGGCTTGACGCTGGCGTGGTTCTCACAGGGAGACTTCACCTTGGAGCAAAGAATGGGATTTGGCTCCCTTGTTTTTGTTTCAGTGATTCAGCAGGTGCTGGAAGTCCACAGACTCCTGGAGGATCCTGGAAAAATAACTGAAAGGAGTAGTAAACCTGCTGTAGTAGCCTTAAATATGTTATACAGGGGACCATGCTGTCCTGCGAAAGTTTTAGGGGGCTACAGATTAAAAATCACTGTAGCAGCAAATGGATGTATCTTCTAAGTCCTTATAAACAGGGCATTTGACAAAAGTGCTGTTTAAAAAATGTTCAGACAGATTAGATTAAATTTTGAGCATGAGAAATTGTGGGATTTTAGGCCTTGTTCGTTAACTACGTCAAGCATTGAACTTAATAATTTCTTAACTTGATTTCAAGAAGCTGCAGTGTCCCTGTTCAGGGTCTGGCCAAGTTCTCATTATTATCCCTACAGGATGGGCATGCTCCCAGGATGGTTTGGACACTGCTGCGCTCCCACTGAGCCCTTGTACCCTCCTAGTTCTGAATTTTGTGAGCCAGGGCTGGTGTTGATGGTGCACTAATGCCCAGGGACCAGGAGCTCATTAGTTCTTCTATCAGATCTAAAGGGAAAGGTGAGGGGTGAGAGTCATCCTTCTTCGTTTGGGGTATCTGCATCTGAGCTGTTGAAGCATCCCCCAAAAGCTTGCCATCGTGGATTTCTATGCAAGGCTGTGGGAGCCTCTCAGTTTACACCACTAGTCATGAGAAGCTCTCAGTTGAATATTTTTGAACCTCTAGATTATTTTTTTGCCTAAGAAAAACCAGCCTGTGTGGGAGGCAGAGATAATTCAGTATCATCAGCTACTGCCTTCCTCTGCTGGTAGCTCTGAAGGGCAGGATGGAGATCAGACAAGGGTGTTTAAAAAAATTATCACCCTGGAAAGGGTGAATGTCTCCCTTGTGGTGGATCTGAGCTCTGCCTGGAGCAAGGAGGTGGGGAGCCACTTTGCTGTACCCTGCAGCAAAGAAGTGGGCGAGGTGAATTCCTGACCTTGGCGCCAGACTGGCTTGTCTGGGTCCACTGTAATGCCCAGGAGGCTCCCAGATTGAGTGCCATGGTATGGGAGGTGCAAAACAGGGGGAAGGTCTCAGGATGCTTCTACCCTGGCTGCTGTCGCCATAAGCAGCTTTCCCTCTATCCCAGCAGTCATGCCTTTTTTTTAAAATTTTCTTGTTTAATCCTGCCCCGTGGAGGGATGGCATTACACCAGCGGTACCTGGCACTGCCCAGGTCTCAGGGGTAGAGCATGATACGTGGACCAAGGCTTGGTTGCCTCTCTCTGCAGGCTCAGCTAAGGCCATATATCAGATATTTCTGTAATACCTGGCATAGACCAGACCACCAGTCTGGGAAAGTCTGCCGCACTCCTGCATGCTGGATACGGAGCTATGTGAGCATTTTCTGCCCATAACAAGCTGGGACATGATATGAGGTTATGGGAGACCCTGCAGCCATTCACCCTGTGCTCTGACCATTTTCTTTTGCTTTTCTATTCATTCATTTTTCTGTTCACTGGGCTTGTCTCAACCTGCAAGCCTTGAAGAAATGTTCCCCCCCAGCTTGGTCTTTTTCTTCCCTTTCTGCTGCTTCTCTGCATTTTCCTTTTGGCAGAAGCTATTCGCCAACAATGGACAAAGGCTTCAGCTGGCCAGAAACTGCACAACCATGCGAGGGTAATTAATGCTTTGCCCAAGAAATTAAATAATGGCCACTTTGTGGGGGCTCTCCTTGCTTCCTTACATAAACATCCCTGCCAGCAATCCTATTTTGGGGGGCTGGCTCCCCGAGTCTCTCCTGGAGCTCAGCTGGACCAAACTTCCTGCAGTTTGGCATCCCACCACCGCTGACTTATTTTGCCATGAGCAGAGTTGGGAAAGGGCTGGCTTGTGCTCCTGCCAGCAAGAGGAGACAAGAGGTGTGTGGTTCCTGCGGGTTTTAAACTGGTTTGGCTGAGACTTGTCCTTCCTTCAGCAGGTCTTTTGGGCGAGGGAGGGGACGTGAAGGAATCTGAACGCTCTCTGGGAACCAGAAAAAGCAGTCCCGTGAAAGATTGGATCCTGCTGGAAACAGCCTTAGCACAGGAGTGGAAAAGGAGCACTGAGCCCAACCCAAGGATTTTCTCTTTGGGGGTTTGTTTTTAGTAGCCACATATAAATTTACTGCTGAAGATTTGCACTAGGTTGTTAGAAACACTGCTAGGATGATTGAATAGATGAATATAAAAACTACGTGCCCAGTTCAGTCTTTATACTGATTTTTACATGTGCCAGATCCTCAGTTAATGCAAGTTTGTGTCGTTCCAGTGTAAGAGCGAATGCAGCCTTGTGTGCTAGCAGCAAGCTGGTATTAAAAGCCTCCTGCTAAAAAAAAAAAAAACGCCCAAGAGCTGATCCCTAATGTGCAAACTGATTTAGTTAAACAGAGATTAGCTTGATTTTTATTCATGTCGTTCCCACCACCGGCCATATCACTGCTCCCATGGATGTCCCAGTACCGCGCTGCCACATCAGCAAGGCTCCTGCTGTGGTCACCCTGGTGTTGATCCATCTCCCTGGCAGCTGAGGGGCACCAGGAGCATCACCAGAAGCTTTTGATCCACGCTGTGTTCCCGAAGCAGCCTCCAAACCTGATTACTTGAGATTTTTTGGCCCAGGTTGACTTCTGCTCTGGAAAATGCAGCTTCGTAACCCTGCCTAGACAGAAAACAACCTTGTAGGACCTTACCTACAAGTCAAACATTGCCTCTCAGCCATAGCCCAAAAGGCAAACATACCTGAGGTAGTGCATAGCATGGGGAACAAACAGAAAGCCTTTGGGTAGCTCAGCAGGCCCCTGCCAGCTCAGCAGGTGTTTTGGCTGTCCCTGGCTGTCACTGGGGGTTTGGCCTCGCACAGGCACCTTCCTGTGTGGGGACATGCTCTAACAGCTGGGTCTGGATAGCAAAGGAAGCCTGTAGTGATGGGCTGCCAGAAGAAGGTGCTCTTGGAAAGCACTCGCGTTGGCCACATTTTCATGGGACCATTGTGAGCATTTCCTCCAGCTGCTGTCCTCTGAATAGCCTCGTTGCACATCACTACTGTCCTTAATACAAGTCTGCTGAATTTAGCACTGAAGGACTAGACCAAAGCTCCTTTTAATCCTTTTTACTCTGATTGCTTTTTTTAAAAAACTGAGAATTCCAGAAAGCTTTTAATTTACAGCTGGACTTCAGGCTCAGAGATCATATTGGGTTGGGATGCAGATGAGACTTCAAGAGTCACTCCCCTGAGGTTCCTGGGATTCAATGCCCTGTGAAGTAAACGGGACAGGTTTTGGCACAACCAAATCTAATCCTAAATTTAACAGTGGCAGATACTAATCTGCAGTAAACCTGCACTGAATCTGGAGCCGCCTTCTTTGCTCAGTTCATTTAACTCATGATATGTTATTTATTAGATTTGGCCTACAGCTGTTTCCACAAACTGAGGGACTCTACATCTTCAATTGTTCCTGAAATGATGGAAGCATGCCGGGGTTTGCCACATGTGAGTTTGCAGTGAAATGCTAACAAAACCAAGTTTCTGTGTTTTGGGATGTTTTCGGCAGGGAGCTGAAATGCAAGATCGACCAGGAGAGCAGCAAGAGAGAGTTTCTGACGAATCAGTCCCACCTCAATGAAACCCACTGCGTCCACTGCCTCCAGCCCTTCAAATTCTTGCTGAACAGCAAGCGCCAGTGCCTGGACTGTCACTTCTATACCTGCAAGAACTGCAGCCGCTACAACAAGAAGGAGCAAGGCTGGGTCTGCGATCCCTGCCGACTCTCCAGGTAGTGCTCCTGCAACAGAGGGTGAGAGGCAAGGCAAGCCTTGGGGCTGAGGCTCAAGAAGAGCCGCCCAAACTCAGCATCCCTTTATGCTGGTTCGAAACCAATTATGCTGGTTAGAAAACAGGCTGTGTTTTTGTTAAGAGACGGTTTCTGTGTGAGGGTCCAGTCACCATGAACCTGACTGGACTGGCTCACATGTATGTGCATCCTCTCTTTGGGCAGGATCGTGAAGATCGGTTCCCTGGAGTGGTACTACGAACACGTGCGATCCCGTTTTAAGAGGTTTGGAAGTGCCAAAGTGCTGCAGTCTCTCTACGGCAGGCTTCAGCCAGGGCAAGCAGTGAATTCCACACTTCTAGGTGAGGAGGAGCACTGGGGTTTCTCCTGCCCCACTGTGCACAGGGTGTGCAGGACTGTGTTGGGATGTGCACCAAGGGGGGAACATCAGCATTGATGCTGCTCTGAGTGCCATGTGGTTTCGAGACTGCAAAACATTTTGGGGAGTAAGTGGAGGTTCAAAACGGTGTATTCATACTGGGAGCAGCAGAGCGGATGTTCTTGGTGGATTTTTTTTCCTGTGTTAAAGTTTAAGGTTTTACTACAGGCTTGAGAATATCTCATGTTTAGTTTTAAAAGTCTCATGTCCTGCAGTCTGGAGAAGTTGTGAAATTAACCCAAGTTTAACCTGCAGATCCAAAACATCCAGCTGGCTGGATAAAGCCAGCACTCGTATTTCCCATGATCTGATGATTTTTACAGCCAATCTGATGATGCTCTGGCACTGACAAAACTGTATCAAAAATAGTGAGTTAGCTGTCATCATAGCTATGTTCTTCAGATTTTATGGATCTTCATTATTTCTGAGATTGGTCCAACAGTCCATAAATATATGCTGAAAGCTGTTAATAGAGAATTAGTTACTGGGTAGCTGCTAGTTGGCACCCATCCAGCTCCTGCACTACTTTGCCTGTTGCCTCAGAAAATCAATGTGGGTTTTATTCCCATCTTGAGGAGCCACAGAAAAGTTTGCACAAATACCATAGCCATGAGCTGATTCAACTGGTCCAATCATTCTTTTATCCAGACCACTCATGTCAGAAATTCCAGAAATAGCGTCGAGAGTAGTGGCACTGAATATAAAATCAATGGACCGAGGGACAATTTATGCAGCATTCAGTCTGAAAATGCATCAGATCACACAGAAAGGACAATCCAAGAGAAAACCAAACCAAGCGTGAGGATAACAGTGCTTTAGGCTTCTTTAAATTGAGATTCTGATGTCTTTTTCAAAAAGACATGATTTTGTTGTTATTACTTCATTAACACCAGTGAATTGGCTTGACCCTTGAACAAGCAAGAATCTCCTCCTGGGATATATATCTGGTTGCAGGAGGTACAGCAGAATGACGTGAGACCATTGCATTTTGTGTGACCGTCTGCTGTTGGCTGTGCCATCCCCTGCTGCTGCACTCCCAGGCGTGTTGCATCAGGACTGTGGAAGCGGTGGCAATAAGCTCTTCGACTTTTAAAAGTCAAGTCCCACCTCCAAGTGCCTGTTTTGTTCTCTCTAAAGAGCCTTTTCGATGATTGTGCCTTGTGATGGCTAGAGAATGAGAACTCCAGTTAACCACAGCTCTGAGTCTTGTTCTTTGTGAGGTACCTGGAGAAAATGCGCTTGCTTATTTTTCCCACTATTTTTCTTTTCATTTAGGTCTTCATGACAGAGTTTACAGCCTGCCAGACATTAACAGTAAGTAAAAAAGAGAATTGCAGAATGTGGCTTGCAGTTCAAGAGAGGTTTCCAATGTCTTTTTCTCTTCACACCCTCTGGCTATGGGCACTCCAGCATGGTTTGGTGTGGCTGCACCAGGGAGGACATCTCTCCACTGCAGTGGAGGTGGACTGTAATGCTCATCTGTTGCACTGCAGTATACCTGGGATCTCCAAGGGTAGGCTTGGATACAACAGGACTCTCAGTTACATGTTAAACTTGAAGCTTGCAAGTACTCATCATCTCAATGCACCTACACCATATGCTTAAAGCTGGCCATATTCTTATGGAACCCACTGAATTTGGGACTTCAAGTTGTGTTACTTAGGAACCCTTGCAGGAAGGATTCACTACACCTCATTTTACCTACCTTGACTTCGGACTCAGTCTGGCATTTGTGCTGTTCCCAGTGTACCACTGGGCTTGTCAGGGATCTAGGCACAGAGATGGGGACCCAGCAAGGAACAGGTCACTGATAGATAGTGGAACTGGTTGAGAAGCAGAGGCAGAGCCGTGTTGGGCTGAGCTGTAGTGCCTTCAGACACTGGAGTCACCCAGGTGGACCTCGGGGTGCTCTCTGTGGTGCAGGTGTCCTTCATCTTCCTGCGGTGGTCACTTCTACATCTGTGGTGCAGCGCAGCTGGAAGGGGAAGCAATGAGAGGCTAGCCAAGCTTTTGCAAGATCAAGTGCTAAGAGTGGGTGTCTGCAGTGCTGCCTAGGAACCGTACCCCAAAAAGCTTCTACCCTGCAGACCTTAGACTGTGTTCACTGTGTGTCAACTGCAGGACTGGGTTACCTTAAGATGTTACTGTCCATTTCCCATCCTTTGTCCCTTCTCTTTACTTGTGCAACCTACTGGCCACAGTGTAGTGTGCAAAAAAAAAAAAAAAAAAAAAATTTTTTAAAAAAAAAAGGAAAGAAAGTGGAAGACATTTCTAATCTGTAGCTTTTCACCCCATATAAGAAGCATGGCCTCACCTACAGGTGTACTGGTGTGACCACCATGGTGGGGACTTACCTCCCCCAAGAATGGGGTGCAGGAGCTTCCCATACACAGCATGCCGTTGTCTCCCCTCTAGGTGAATGCCAGCTCCTCACTAGTGGTGGTATTGGGGACGACAGCGATGATGAAGATGATGTCCTTCGTGGAGCTGAAGCAGAGTGCTTCAGCAGAGTAAGCATTTTGTTCTGGGTTCCCTCCTGCCTCACTCTGTGCCCTCAGCTGCTGCTGGCCTGCCTTGGGTGGTGGTGGTGGTGGTGGTGGTGGTGGCTTTCTGTGCCACATTCAAAAGGGGGCCTTTCTCTCTGTTTTCCTTCTCGGAGATGAGTCCTTCTCCCAGTTCACATAGAAACAACCAAACCAGTAAAATCACACATACTTGCCCTCTGGAAAAAAAGACCCGCTCCTGACAGTACAAAAGTCCCTAATTAACGTAAAAGTCCCAGCTCCTACCCATGTAATGAGAACCCACCTGTTTTTTTTACTAGAAGAATAGATATGTGGTAGAGTAGCAAAGCACAGCTGGGTTCATTGATTTATCTCCTGGTTGTTTTTTTTTTTTCTGGGACTATGTGTATACATTGAAATGCAAACTAAGAAGCCTGATAGGAAGTGTATTTGTCCTTGAAGCATCTGTGAAATCTGACGATGTGTTTGAAATGCTTGATATGGTTACATACATGCTGTTACACACATACCATCTCAGGCTGCAGCTACAGGTGTGTGCTGCATTTCACACACTTGGTTATTCATTATGGTCTGCTTTTGAAGTCTTAGAGGCTTGTCCAAGCTGCTCCTGCCCCAAGGCAGATGATGACCTCCCAAATATCCAGTGAGATCTGCCCACAGCATCCCTTCTCTGAAGATGGGGAGATGCCTCAGGACTCAAAAGCATCTTCTGGATCTCCCTCTGAGCTGTAACCTGGCTCGGCTTTCCCATAGTGCCTTTATAAACCAGGAGAGAGCTTCTCACTGTCTGCTCATGGCCACAGTCCTGATCCAGAGACTGTGGAAATCAGGAACCCACTGTTCCTTGACCCCAGCATAAGCACACACTGTCCTATATACCTGGCTCCCTGCAAGCAGGACAACGTTGGACGCAAATTTTCTCTGCAAAAAGCAGGAGCCTTGCTTTAGGCTGTGCAGGCTCAGGCAAACGAAGGAGACAAGGGCCCTCCCTCCCCCTTTCTTCAAGGTCAACTGTGTTTTATGGTGAATTTTCCTTTCTTGCACTTCCTACGCTAAGATGCGCAAGACAAAGCGCCTGCTGTCTGTCCATCCCTTTGATTTTGAACTGGACTCGGAGTACTCTGCTCAGTCTCGCCGCCAGTCTGTGCAGCTCTCTCCAGCAGCCAGCAGCCCGGATGCTTTCCAGGTACTGGAAGAGTGCTGGGGGGTTCCTTTCCTCTCCTCTTCCTCCTTGCTAACTCTGCTACCTTCGGCTGGTGTTGAGACATGATGGTGCTGATCCTCAACCCCCATAACCCCGCTTGCTATCTCTCCTCCCATTTCAAGTCCTTTGCCTTGGGGTGAGTCAGTAGGACTGAAGTGAGGATGAGTGGTGAAATGAGATAGCAAGAGGCTCTCTGCAGGCAACAGTTTTCTTATGTTGCCCCAAGGCTCTGGGGACACCCTAATTTCCAGTGAGAATTTGGAGGTTCGGTACTCAAGTGACAAAATGAAACCAGACTCCTCTCCCATCATCCCATCCAGATTGGAGATAGTTTTGCCTTGTGGTGGCACTGGGGATGTAATTGGTCAGGGACACACTACCCTTCTGAGATTGAGAAGATGAATCCTGCAGAGCCAGCATGACTGCAAGGATGGCACCTGAGGGGTGCAGGTCCCCATCAGTCAGAGGGGAGAACACAGGGGGAACAAAAACTGCATGAACACTGGTTATTTCTGTATAGGAGACTATATACGTCATAGTGTCCCGATCTCCTGACCAGGAACAGAATCCCCAGGCAGCTCTAGCACCAGCCACTGCAGTGAGCTGCTGCTCGTGATCCCTGCAAGGACTTGGGGTCAGCCATCCCCAGCTTCCAGCTCTAGGGAGCAACATCCACCCTGGATGTGGCAAAAGGTCTTCCAGCCTGACTTGCTTCAGATGAAGCTTTTTGGGCTGCTTCCGTTTGTCTTTCCTGTTGAAATTTTACTTTAAAATATTAAGCAGCTTTAAACTTTAAACTGTAGCCCCGGGTAGAACTAGGGGGCCCAAGATGTGTAGCAAAGGCTTTAAAAAAAACCCAAACAAACAAACCAACAAACAAAAAAAAAATCACATCATTATATACAAATTGATAAGAATTTTGGGCGCACCCAAGCAGATTCGTTCTTTCTATATCTAAGCCAGTCATCATGCAGGAGAATTTGAGGGGAGTCTAGGGAGGGCTGGCCTCTGTCAAGATCATCTGAATTAGATTTATCAGTTGCAGATTATTTGAGGGGCAGAAGGTGGCTACTGTTTGAATAAGCGAAAGGGTATGGTGTTTTAAAAGACTAGAGCTTTATGCAGCCTAGCTGAAGGGACTTTGTGCCTAGTTCATGTAAAAATTCACAGTGCCCCCTGGCAGTGATGAGAAGTATTGCCCAGGGTTCATGAGCAAAATAAATAAGCCTTTAAAACGGATTATTAGAAACTGGCATTACAAAAGGTCAATCCACACGTGTATTGGAGGATAAAGCTAGGAGCTGTTAGCGAAGATCAGGAGAGGCAGGGAGACCTTGTGGGCAACTGCTCAGCAGCAATCCTTATCTCTCAGTCCTTCCCAGATTTCCCCAACTCAGCTGAAGATGCCTCCCAGACGGAGTCCAGGATCACAGAGGCAGATCTGGTCTTCCACCACATCTTGCAGGAACAGCGACCAGGTGTGAGCCCTCCGGAGCAGCACTTCAGCACAGAGGTTCGGCTCACCGTCAATTCACGGAGAAGGAGCCTGGAAAGAAATGCAAAACCTGGTAGGTATCTCTGGCCAGGTTCCTCTTGTATCTTGGGGAAAAGTGGCTGCAAGACTTTGACCAATATGAAAACGTCTTTGATTTTCTGAACAACCTCAAAGCCACTAAAAATCTTGGGTGTCAAGACAAAATATCCATCAGCAAAAGTGATTTTTTTTTCTCATGAAGGAATCAGCTGAAGTTACTTGTTTGTAATGGGCTGGTCTTGTTCCCAACAAACTAATTTCTCAAAGCCAGAGGGGTTTTTCATAATGTGTCCATCCCTTTCATATCTGGAGGTCTTGTCCAGGGTAGAAACTAGATACAATCAAATGACACTACTAGAAACAACGTGATGTGTTTCCTCCTGCAGGCAGTGACAGATGAGTTGAACTCCTTGCCAAAAGATGGTGTGGGTTCAGAAAGCTTGCAGTTTTAAAGGGACTTGAACTGGAGTAAGACTGGACAAAAACTGGAGGCAAGCACTGGGAATTGCTTAGTAGCATCCTTATAGCTGGGCAGGGGTACCAGCAGGCTACAGGATCTGTGGTTTTGTGAGTCTATAAATACCCTAGCAAATGAGGTGTAGGATTTGCCTTTTACTGCTTCTGGTTTTCCTTCTGTGATAGCAAAGCCAGGAGGGTTGGATAGTGGCTTGTGCACATGCAGCTGTAGAATATATCCTTCTGAGTCCCCAACTTCTTGGCTGCATTTTCAGGGCACTCAGAAACGTTGGGTAAACCTTACTGTGCACTGCTTAAATTCCCACTCTGAGCCCTTCTGGGGTGACACAGCAGCAGGCTCCTCTGGTGCGTTAATTCCATTTTCTTTCATTGTTTTTGTCTCATTTGAAACTCTCCTTTAAAAAGGAGAATTTCTGCTCTTTTAAATGTTCCATCCTAGACTGGTACCTCTCTAGCCTGAGTTAAACATCTTCCAGCACCTGGATAATGCATGAAGGGTAGTGTCTAAACCTGGGCTCCAATAAAATTGGGAAGGCAATAGCAGTTTTGGGTGAGTGGCCCGGCTGTTCGCAGCATGCAAGAGCAAGGACAATGCTCCTTGTGCCCACCCTTATCTCAGCAGTGCTGTGCAGGACCCTGCTGAGCTAGCTGCTGTTGCAGCAACAGTGGATGGAGCTGCAGCCTGACCCAGAGTAGCCACCCTTAACCTCAGTCTCTCTTGCAGAAGCATCTCCCACAAAAGGATAGAAAGTGTGATTTGAATAAGTGTCTCATTATTTGCTTGTCTTAAGGATGGGACTGATGTCTGGGAAGGAACTCAAGGGTGTGAATCTCTTGTGCCTTTGTGTTGAAGCCTTCTCTCTCCAAAGGCAGCTCCAGGAATGAGCAGTCCCAGTCCCGGTACTCTGCAGATATGGATACCTCTGATGAGGACTTGAAGGGAGCCCAGTTCCCCACCTACCCGCCCCATCACACGAAACGCCGGAGCAGAGCCTCCTCCCAGGATAACGTCAGTCACTCTGGGAATCAGGTACCAAACAGCTATTAAACTTCTTTTGAGACCAAGTCTGCAGCCAAGCTTCTCTTGCCATAAGTGGTGCTTGTTATCTGTGAGGTGCAGGATGGTGCCACCTGGTTGAGAGCAGAAGAAAAGCAGTGATGGCCAACAGGAGTGCAACCACAGCAATCAGTCTCCCAGCCAGGATTGATGTGGAGCACGAGCAGAAAAGCTGGTGTGCTCTAGGTATCCACACAACCATTGCCCCTTCTGTGCAGGGGTGGTTTGGAGCCTATACTTCCCATGTACGGGTCCAAGAGTGAGCAGAGTGGATCCCAGATCTCTGTAGACTCAAGATCCCTCTTCCTCTTCAGCTCAGGAACTGAAGAAGCTGGGGGTGTAGCCATTTTACATTGCCAGAGCAATAAAGAGGGCCTGTGGGATGACATAGGAGCTGGCTTATCTAGATGTCACATCACAGTTGTACGGCACCAACAAGATGAATGCCCAGGGCATGTCCTGCCCTCCGTGTTGTGAGGGACCTGCCAAGGTGGTTGTGAATTGAGAGCAGGGCTGAGACCTGGGAAGGTGCATTCAAGGCTCCTCCATTCATTAAGGTGAGGAAGAACAGACTTTTCTCTGCATTGTTAGGATAATGCAGAAGTACTCTGTAGCCCTGTGCTCCTTCTCACAGTTCCTCCTTCCAGCCCTTCCACCTTAACACCTCTGGCAAAGAGAAAATCAGGTGCTGGTGCTTTACTCTGCCCATGCTGCTGTCGCAGTAACAAGCCTGCCTTAACTGCTGTTAATTCCAGCCTGTCCTTATTAATCTGCAAGTTACCTATGGTTTTCTGTGTCCCCAAAAAGGCTTTCTTCAATTGAATGCACCATTGATTTATGATCAGACCAAGGTTTGGAGAGGGATATTTAACAAGCATCAAGATCCTTTTCTTCCTTTGTAGTATGTAGTGTTCTTGCCCTGGTAGGACTGGGTCGAGGCGACCTGACATGTATCTCTCCTGAATGGTGTTAATAGGGGGAACGGTCTAGTGAAGGGTGTCAAAAAGGCTGCAAGCTTGTGTTTTAATTGTCAAGCAAGGACCTGACGTTCCTCATGCCACCTTTGCAAATGGTGGGTGGTGGGAATGGTAAAAAGCATCCATCAGACCTCTCAAGCTGCAAAATGCTTGGTGATGTTTGACCACACAGACACAAAGGGAGAGCCCGCTGCTTGTTTCTGCTCACAGCTGGTAATTCTGCACCTCCTGGACCCCTGTGGGTAATTGTTGAGGGGATTTGTAACCACAACCATCCCTCAGCACCATGCTTCATGTGCCTGTGTAGGGAAACCTTTCCTTTGCCATTTACATCTCTCAGCACGTTTTAATTAGTAAATGCCATTCCTTTTTCAGTCAGTGGTAAATGGAAGAACCCTGGACTGGTTATCCTTAATGAGGCCACGGTACGTTAGGCATGAAATGTGCACTGTGCTTTGCAGTGCGGAAATGGAGCCAAATTCCTACCAATGCTTCAGATGACTTCCTTCGTCAGCCAGGCAAGCTCTCGCTTCAGGGCAGTCCAGCATGCCTTGTGGTTTGCTCTGTCACACCAGTATGAAGGCTGCTGTGGAGCCTTGTCACTCTAATGGTTACAAGACATATTCTTACTCCCAATTTAACCCCATTTGCTCTTATGCCAACATCATTCATTAGCTTAAATAGCTCTTCATCCTTCCTGCCCTTTGTGCTGCTGATGGGTTTACAGCTAGCAACCACCCTCCTGCAGAGCCTTTTCCTCAACCAGCAGGAAGAGACCCTGCTCTCTGCTGGACCATTAACTTCAGAATGATGCACGCATGCATCATTGTCGCTATTGGCCAAGGAGAGGCCAGGTACAAGTCCAAAGAAGGTAGAAGGCAAGAATCATAGAATCATAGAATGGTTTATGTTGGAAGGGCCCTTGAAGATCATTGAGTTCCACCCCCCCTGCCATAGACAGGGCCACCTCCCACTAGACCAGGTTGCCCAAGGCCCCGTCCAGCCTGGCCTTAAATGCCTCCAGGGATAGGGCCTCACCAGCCTCTCTGGGCAACCTGTTCCAGTGCCTTACCACCCTCAGAGTGAAAAACCTCTTCCCCATGTTTAATCTAAACCTGCCCTCTTCCAGTTTATAGCCATTCCCCCTCGTCCTGTCACTATGTGACCTAGTAAAAAGCCCTTCCCCAGCTCTCCTGTAGGCCCCCTTTAGGTATTGGAAGGCCGCAATCCTATCTCCCTGGAGCCTTCTCTTCTCCAGGCTGAACAGCCCCAACTGTCTCAGCCTCTCCTCATAGGAGAGGGGCTCCAGCCCTCAGATTATCCTCATGGTCCTCCTCTGGACAGACTTCAGTGCTAGCCAACTCTGTTGTATTCACAGAGCTGGAAGAGTTTCAGAACAGGCTGTTGTCCATCCTCTTGTCCTGAGGTTGGAGGAGATGAAGAGGCTGAGGCTGGCAGGAGGGCAGAGACAGGCCACAAGGGATTTGGGACCGCGAGCAGCAGACTGTATTGTCCTGAGCAGCAAAGCGGTGGCTCTTGAGCTGCTTACAGGCGCTTCCAGGGTATGTGATGTGGACATCATCAGGGCTTCTGGGGTATCTCAGCCCCTCATGGAACATCCCAGGGCACAGCAAAGATGTCTGAGTATGACTGGTCACCCTGGCACTGCACTTCTCAGAGGCTGTGCCCTTTGGCAATTCGAGATGTTGGCCTGTGGGGTGTAAGGTCCAGAAGCATGTTTGCTAACCCTGTTTTGAATCCCAGAGCCTGGCTTCTAAAGCAAGGTTTTCCTGGTAGACACCTTGTTAGCATCTGAAGGTTTTAGGAGGTGGAGAGCTCAGCTTTTTGCCCCGCACCACTTTGACACCACAGATGAAAACCCTGTTTCCTAAAACTGCCTTAGGTGCAAGTTTGTCAAAATATGTTTGATCTGAAAATTGCTTTTGGTGTAATTCTGGAGAGAATACACTGTTTAGTCCCAAACATAAGAAACTTAACTTTTCCAGTAACAAAATCAGAGGCTGTTCCCTAGCCCTGTGACTCCAGGAGCTGAAGGTGCTAGAACAAAATTTAGAGAAAAAAAAAAAAAAAACTTTTAAAAAAAGCTCTTAAACCTGATGAGATATGAAAAGAAGCCCTAAACTGGTAACTGTGCAGGTCTTGGCCTTTAGGTATTTAGAAGTAAGGTAGGAACAGGATAAAGCCACAGGGAATAGCACCAATTTACTAAGTTTCTCCCCAAAAGCCGTTCTGCTGTACCTCAAGGGAGCTCAGTGGTTCTGGATTCCTGAAGCTTTAATGCCATCTGGTTCCTCTTCTCTACATAAAGCTTCTGTTGGAGGTCTTGGGTATTTGAGAGGCTGGAGGCAGCAACTCTGCTAGAGCAACCTGTCTTACCTCCCCAGGAACAAGTGACAGTTTGCCCTAACTGATGTCCTCCTTATGGGCTGTGTTTTAAGTTTCTTTGCTTTAAATGTTTTAATACAGAGCAGTATTTGCTAGCCTTTGTCTTGTGGAGAGCAGTGGAGAGCAGCACAGAGCAGTCCAGCCCCTGATGAGGATGCACCCTCGTGGGGTGACCACTACGCATTAAAACCAGCCTTGCTTGGGAAGAAGAACGAAAGCAAGGTCTTCACCTCCTGTCCTTGTAGCCCGTCAACAGCAAACTGCACATTATGGTCCGACCTCTCTGAACCTGTGTTATAGTGGTACAGTGGTGCAGAGTGCTCAGTTCGTCACCATCTCTTCCTCTGAAGCTGATGGCCCATCACAGACTTCTCATTGTCACCAGGAGCGATGCAAGAGTCAGACCTTAAACAGTACTGAGAAACCACTTAGAGATGGGTTGGATTGCTTCCTGCCTGTGGGTTTAATGCTGCTTAAAGATGCATTCAGTTCTGGATGGTAATTACAGTGCTCTGTGCTCCCGAGTGTCAGGTTTTTATATTCATCTTCCCTTAAGCAGATGCAATCTCTCCAAGCTGTTGTGAGGATCTAATTAATTAAACACCAGGAAGCACAAAAACTAAGTGAGAGGATGGAAATGTTAGAAAAACAAAGCCAAGCCCTCACATCTCTGTTAGTGCATTTACTTACTGCATTTGCTGCTCATTCCCCTTTGAATGGGAGGCAGCCACTCAGAACAGGAGTGATGTGAGAGATAGTGTTTTATCTGTATAAAATGGGGCAATATTTCTCATCATTTGTGTTTTATTTGTTTGGATCAAAGGAGAAAGACTTTTTCATTTTTTAAGAAAGTAAAACGTCAATCTCTAAAAGGGAAAAAAAACCAAACTTCCTTTTATGTTTTCAGTGATTTAACCACAAAAGTTTGTCATGGCTCTTGAGCACAGAAAGCAACTTCTCTTTGATTTTCCCTTCCCTTCCCTTCCCTTCCCTTCCCTTCCCTTCCCTTCCCTTCCCTTCCCTTCCCTTTTTCAGTTGGAAGTAAGGGAGAAAGGAGGGGCAAACATCTTGGTAAATCAGTGCATGGAGAAGTCAGAAAATTTCAAAGTGTGTTGTGGAAAAGACTCAATCTTAGTTTTTCTATCTGGAATTTTTCATGGGAAATTCTTACTTTCTTCCTTCTTCCTTTCCAGTGCCATATTAGCAGGGGGGCGATGGGGCAGTACCTGCTTGCAAAACATGTTAGTAGCAAGAGAATAGTGCTGTTGACTTGAATTTGGGACAGCATGTGAATGATGGCAAGATAGATGGCTTTGTTACAGCTTGATGCTTTTGTCTGGACAAGGGACACAACGGGTCCAGTGATGTGGTTTTATGTTCACTGCATCAAAGCTACCAATGCTGCTTTGGTGGGAATTGCGCTGTACTGGGTACTCATCATCGCTTTGAGTTTTCCAGATTCAAAGAGTGGCCGTGCACCTCCTGGAGCTCTTCAGGGTATCCAAGGTCATTTTTTTAAGACATTATTTTTTGATGTCTTTTAACCCAGCCCATGGTGGCAGTGCCTTGCTGCTTGCTTTCTTCTGATGGTTGCACTGTTTTCTCACTGCCCTGGCAGCGGTGGCTGGTCTGTTCTCTACTCCTTTTCTCTTTCTTTCTCCTTTTCTCTAGATTCATGAGCTCAGCAAACGCATGTCTGCAATTGCCTGGTGCGCTCTGATGAGGTAACCAGGCAAAGCCGGGCACCCTCTCTGCAGGGAGAGAGCATGGGCTGTGCTGATCCCTTCCCTTTGTCATTGGAGGGGCTGCTATGAAACAGCCAGCATTGCAGGGAGACATAGCCAAACACACAAAATTACTCGGGTTGTTAGATTTTAATCCTCTGTTTTGGCCTCGGAGGCTCTTCTCTAGTTTCAGGTGATGGAGTGCTTTGGAAAACATTGCTTAGCAGGACAGAAACAGAAACGAGTTTCACCCATGCATGTGGGCCCCTGTGCAAGCTAGTACCTTCCTTGCCCCTTCTGCACAAGGAATATTGCATTCCAATTTAATATTCTATGAAAGGCTAATTTCAAGAGTATTTTTAAGTGGGTGTTGGTACATCTGCAGAACTGTGACGGCTCATTTGAAATCATGGGACAATCAATTAGTACCTATGGGGAAATCACCTGGTTATTGTGAATATGAGATTTGAGTCAAGAGGGATTTCTGTCTCTCTTCTGAGCTGCCCTTGTCTTACCATGCCATCAAGCTTGAAAGAAAACAGCTAAATTAAGTTAGAGCTGGACAGCAATGTAGAATCTGTGAATACTTAGGTCACTTAACATTGATTTGGGGTTTCTAATTTTAGACTAGGTACCCTTCTTTTCCTTCGTGTGAACCCATCAACATGAGCTGCTCTGGCAGCTGACGGCTTGGTAGAATGGGCAGTGATAATTACAGAGAAGTCCCTTAGGCATAGATGAAACAATGCAATTTCTTCTTTTTTTCTAAAATTTGTAATGGGGATGGCCATGTTTGTAATCATTCAGTGTTTCTGTCAGTAAATCTCACCAAGGGAGTAGGAGATGTGCACGTTTGCAGGTTCCCATGCTTTATTGCTATGGTTAGGGCGGATCAGAGTAGAGGCAATGGGTCTAAACTGCTGCAGGACAGGCTGAGGTTAACTATTAAGCAAAGCTTTCTAGCAGAAAGGATAGCAGAGCCCAGGAATAGGTTGCCTGGGAGAAAGATTGCCTGTGCAGATGCCATTGTTCAAGGTTGTGAAGAACAACTTAGACAAAAACTCATCAGGTCTGACACAAATAATTGTATTCCCTTCTTAACACAAGGGACAGTGAGTTCAGTAACTTCTGGGGATCCCTTCCAGTGCCTGGGAGTTTAAAGGATGCTTCTCAAGGTAACACGAATTGTACCTAATAACAGGGCCAGGTAGAAATATGCTATCTTTCCTACAGGAAAATTTGCTGCATGTTTTCTCATCACAAGGAAGATTACCTAGACACTGCCAAAGCTACCATGGGGAGCGGTAGTTCATGTGGCTGCTTCCCTTACCTTGGTGTACTGTGTCTTTGGGTTGCTACGATCTCTGCTCTCTGAGCCACAGTGGTTCTTAATGAAAATGCGGTGATTTTTGGCCCCAAATCCACCATGCACACCTTTTTAAGGAGGGGGGAAAGGCAATTTCCCACAGGGAAAAAAAAAAGTTCTGCGTGTGGGGAAAATGGATGGGAGATTCTTTAGATCAAGAGTTTGTATTCCTCAGCATGAAGCTGGAGTGCAGTTCACTGGGCTCTGCTACTTCCCCTGGAGGTCTGACCACCCCTTGTGAAAATGGGTGTGGAGAGGGGGTCTCAAAGTCCCTTTGGTGAAGTCCATCTGTGGAGCACTCCTCAAGGTCCTCCACTGGCCAGTCTTGGTTAGTGTGTCTGGACTTGTCCACCACAGGGGACTCTTACACCACTCCCTCCTTCTGCTCTTTCAGTCTCCAGCCCCAGAGTCCCAACTTGATCCTGATGCTGAGGAGGAGGAGTTGAAGAGGAAGCTGGAGGAGTTAGCCAGCAATATCAGTGACAAAGAAGTCTCTTCTGAAGAAGAGGAGCATGAAGAAAAGAGAGCAAAGAAACCAGAGATTGGTTGCTCCGGTGATGACATGGCCAGAGATGCTCGAAAGGTAATCTGTGTCCTCCCACCCACACTGTTCTCAGCTCCACCTGCAGTTCCTTCTGCTCTCAGTGGCTTATAGCTTACATCATGGTAATGCATCTCTTGTTCTGTCCCACACCTCCACCTCGATGCCTCCCAGGGCTGTCTGGCTTGGTTACCTGCTTAAATGGGGTGTCAAGGGATAGGGAAGTCCCAGGATGTTGGATCTGGACCTCTGTCCTTGTAGGCTCTCCCAGTCTCATTCTGGAGTCAAAACCAGAGTCTCTTAGAGGCCTTGCAGGCTACTGCCTGCCATGGAGCAGTACACAACCTCCACATCTGCTTAGAGGACTTGTCTCAGGATCTGGATGTCATTATGGAGAATAGAATCCTGGGGTAGGACAAGAGCTCAGTGACGATTTAGTACTGGCAGCCTTTATCAGGCACCTGCTACAGCCTGAAATGTTTCTTCCAGACCTGTCAGTGCTCCTGTGCTAGGCAAGGGACTCCCAAAATCCCTAGTCCTGCTTTCACTCTGCTAGTTCAGCACCTCCTGTACTTACAGCACTGTGCTGGCTCCTGTCCCCTACTCAGTGGTGGGTCATCCATGGGGACGTGTGTCAGGGAGAGGAGGAGGGTTCACAGCATCTATACAGCCCTGTTCCCATCACCCCAGAGGGTCCCTCACCCCCATGGCCCAGCACAGCTCTGATTTATCCCCCTGCCTGCTGGGTGCATTTTGGAGATCTACTTTTCCCCCATGTATCCCCACGGCAAGGATGGAAAGGCATTCATTCGTGTGCAGCCTTGCAGGGGAGTCACTTCCCTGGCTGGAAAGCGAGAGCAGACAGAGGCACTGGACCGCTTCCCCCTCACCTCACCTGACAGGTGGTCGGGCTGGGTGACAGCACCAGGGACGAGCAGCCGATGACAGCCCAGCTGACTCAGACACGCACCAAAGAAAGGGAAAACTTGCATGTCTCCAGTTGCGTGTAGCCTCCTGAGACAGTCCATTAGCACAAAATGGAGAGATCAGCATTCCTTGTTGGATCTCTAATGGCTTATTTGTTCATCTCCTTCCTTCTGCCTTGGCAATGCATGGGGTACACGTGCGTTTGCTCTGACACATCTGCATCTGGTGAGCATGAAGGGAGCGAGCGGGGGTTGTGCTGCCCCTCTCCTCTCTTGCCAAAGCTCCTTTCAGCCAAGGCTGTGGAGACTTTCATGGTGCCACGAAGCCTGTCCTTAATGTTCTTTTGCTCCTCAGCCTCACAAGACAAAACCTGGCTGCTGCTGGGCTTGGACAGTGTGGCTGCATGTACACATTTAGTGAGTCTGCGTGGTGCCTTCAGTGAGTCTGTCTCAGGTATGAGTCCCTGCACAGCTCTATGTGAAATTTCAGGATTAGAGCAAGCAAGTGTTCCCAGGACAGCTTCCCCCGTGTTTTTGGGTACCATTTGCTGTGCTCTTACTGCCATTCGATCAGCGGTGTGCTGCATCCTTACCAAGAGCCTCCTTTACTGCCTCCTGTTTCCTAAAAGCTGCTTTTGTATGATCGCTGCAGACAGACTTAACTACTACTCATGGGCTGAATGATGTGCATCTTCTTTGTAACCATTTCCAGCTAATTGCAGCACAGTGGATAAGTCTCACCAAGCCAAGGTAACTTAATTCCTGTGTCTGATCTGCAGCAGACAGGCTCAAACCCTGACCTGCACTGAGGAACAAGGAGATGTTAGCAGGGTATCAGTGTAAGCATCTTGATTCTCGTAAAATGAAGCCTGGATTCTCTAGATTTGATACTTTCTTTGACCAAAACCCAGGTATGAAGCAGGGAGAATATAAGCATAGTTTTTGTTTTTCAGTGGGGTATTGCAGGCAGCTAACACAGGAGCCGTACGACAGCTCCTAAGCAAAACCAGCTGGGTTGCAACAACTCAAAACCAAACCCAAGCAAAACTGAATCTGAGAAGTGAAGAAAAATTTAGCTTTTTGCATTGCGCTAACACTCAAAGTGTCAAATACCTTCTTGCAGTATTGAGTTAGAAATGCCTGCAGTGATGTGTAGATGGACCACCATTGGTTAAAGGCTGTGTCAGTGTGGCTTTTTTAACAGCAACTTTCCTCATACTTAGATCAGATCCAGAATTGGAGTAAGCATGATTCTGAGTTTGTTTTCATGTAAGTCTCCTCTCCAGACAGGAGGAAGTCTTCTAACTAGGGAACATGGCAATAAAAGCCCACACCCTTAATGGAAAACGTGCAAGAACTCTGCTGTACCATGAAGGCACCATAAAATGATAAAAATATCAGCTGGACTGAGTTAGCTGATTCTCTGCAGGATGGCTTGCCTGGAAATACATGCAGTTGTAAACACAACTGTTTGTCGCCAGTACATATATCACCCCCATCTCCTTGGTTTCTGGGGAATTATCAGTTGAGAGAGAGACGATGAGTTTCTTCAATCTATTTTTGCATGTGCTTAGTGCTTAGTGCCTTATCAAGTGAAAGGCAGCACTCAGTGCTGTGAAAGGAGCCATCAGTGCTCCTTGGGGTGGGAAGGGGACATTAGTCCCAAGTTCTGGCAGTGTGACAATACAATAATTTTATGGGTTGGATTTTTTATCTTTTTTTGCCACAAACTTAAGGAGTTATTTGCATCCGTGCTTAGGCCTGCTGAAGTGTAAAGCAATATGCTGCAATTAGACCTTAACTGCTGAGTAACTGAGTGGCCTTCAGGTGGCCAGGTGCTGCTGCTGTCAGACAGCTCCAGTGGCACCACTTCCAGCAAGAAACACATCCCTTGATAACCTCTTTTCCAAGCCTTTTGAGATGACTTCTTTTGTCACAGCCATCCTCCAGAAAGCATGGGCTGAGATCAAAGCTCTGCTTTAGCCACGCATTCATCTCCGGTGGAGAGCCCTTCAGGAACAGCGTAAGCGCTTTAATTACCGCTTCTCCATCTTTCTCCAGCTCCTGAAGGTCTGATGCCCCTTTCACCCCTGACTTGCATTGTTTTGTACACCACGTTAAAATAACATCCTTATTTTTTTCCCCCTCTCACCCTCCGCTTTGGCTGTGCTGGGCGTTTGCAGAGGTCATCGGCTCAGGCTTTGAGCGAAATCACCGCCAAAGTACTGAGAGCCATAAACGCCACGGAGAAAGCGGTGTGTGAGTCGTTGCATGGAAAGAGCCAGTGCAACGGCGGCTGTGCCCCCTCCGCAGGGCAGCTTCCCAGCCTGGGAGACGGGAAAGAGGTGGCCGAAGCATACCGTGAGCTTGAAGAAAATGTAAGGTTCACAAGAGCTTTCTGCAAGCAGAGAGGGCATTTGGGGGGTGGGAATACAGAGGAACCCCCCCCAAAATTTCTTGTTAGTGGGTAGTTCAGCATTAAAGGGATGGCACCACAGAGGGATTAAAGAGTCTGGTCTTGTCTGACGGTGGCCAGGGCTGTCTTACAAGGGAAATGGCACAACAGCAAGTGCAGATGCTCTGTCTTGTGGCTTCTCC